>NC_142869.1:135362500-135668125 GCF_051225735.1 Oryctolagus cuniculus | reverse complement strand
TCTAGTCCCGGCTGCTCCTCTTCCCATCCAGCTCTCTGCTATGGCCTGGGAAAGCAGTGGAAGATGGCCCAAGTGCTTGGTCCCCTGCACCCGCATGGGGGACCTGGAAGAAGCTCCTGGCTTCAGGTCAGCACAGCTCCGGCCATTGCGGCCATTTGGGGAGTGAACTAGCAGATGGAAGACCTCTCTCTCTCTCTACCTCTCTTTGTAACTCTGTCTTTCAAATAAATAAAATAAATCTTAAAAAAAATAAAAAAAAGAATACCCAACGTGTATACCATTTGCAGCGAGAGGAGTCACCAACTTTAAGAATGGGAACTCCTGCTCCCAAAAGGTTGATGGTTGAAGATGAAACTCTTTTCTAATATGACAAAACTTGGAAGTTTCATTTTTAATTCTGGGGCCAGGCTTTTGGCCTAGTGACTAAGATCCACCCATGTCCCACATAGGAGGGCCAGGGTTCAGTTCCTGCTTCTGGCTCCGATTCCAGATTCCCACCAATGTAGACCCTGGAAGGCAGTGGTGATGGCTCAAGTAATTGGGTTCCTGCCATCCACATGGGAGACCTGGATTGAGTCCCCAGCTCCTGTCTCTGACTGTGGCCCTGGGCCAACCTTAACCATTGTGGGCATTTGAGGATAAACCAGCAGATGGCAGCTTTGTCTGTCTCTCTGCCTCCCAAATAAAAATTTTTTCACACCACGTCTGGTGAGAAGGATGGCTTTCTGACATATTTTTAAAAGGAGTTTTGCTGGTTTTCAGTATGAGGAGTTGAGCAATAATGTACAGTGTGATTTCCTGACTTGACCAGCAGAGGCCTCCACATGCTTCCTGAAGTAAAGTGATTCCCGGATTCTAGGAAGACTGAGACCAAGGAGTGACCAGTCCAGAGACAGCAGGGGTCACAAAATAGGAGGGCAGCATGTGCCAGAGGGTGCATGCAAAGTTGTTAGCAGATGTGCCTACACCCACGTACTTGCTCCAGACATAAGCTAGGGATCATCTAGAAACTCACCTGTAACATGGACCTAAGCAACCCTTGCCCTTCCACCTGATAGAGGCCTCCCTGCAATGCCTGTCAAGGGTGCCTCAGTTCTCAGTGGCTTCAAGGTTGAGGTGTGTCCTGACAATGGGCTTGGTTTTGCGATCTGCCAAAAGGAAGCAGCGGAAAGGACAGTGCCAGTTCTGAGGCAAGGCCCTGTGTACTTGTGCTGTTTGTAGAAAGGCCCGGGGTGAAGGTGTTAGAGCGATGTGAGGAACTCATGGCCAACAGCTCAGCTGCCGCAGCCAGCTAACCCTGGGAGTCCTGAACCTACAGCTGAGCCACTGGGCAGATCCTCGCGCCCGTTCAACCTGGGGCAGGTACAGCACAGCAGCCCCCTGAACCTCCAGAAAAACAGCCAGTAATAAGCAGCTAACCACCAAGTTTCAAGCTGAGTTGTTACACAACAGCCAAATAATACAATCAAATTTTAAAAATCACCATCATCTGATTACTGAGTCTATTTCACATGAACTCTATTACAATGTCGAAATATTTGAACAGTAATAGGATATTCCTAGAATATACTTTGGAAAGAATCACCAATGTGTTCTTGATGCTTGATGGAATTAGCACAAAATGATGACTTTTGCTATGGTATTAACATTTCTCTACCGATCCACTAATTTTTTTAAAATAAGAAATGTGCATCAGAGGATAGGCATTTGGCCTAGTGGTTAAGACATGAGTATCTCACATCAAAGCACCCGGGTTTGAGAGATGACCCACTCCTGATTCCAGCTTCCTGCTAACGTGCACCTGGGGAGACCACAGGTGATGGCTCAAGTGATTAGGTCCCTTCCACTCATATGGGAGATCCAGATAGGGTTCCTGGCTCCTGGCTTCAGCCTGCTCCAGCCCTGACTGTCGCAGGAATTTGGGAAGTGAACCAGCCAATAGGAACTCTGTCTATTTGTCTCTATCTCTCAGCCTCTCAAATAAATAAGTACATGAAAAAAAGAAAAATGAAAGAGAAGAAAAAGAAATGTATGTAAGGACAATAAGTGTTAACTCACAGGCCTTCTGCAATGCACTCCAGTGACAGCACATTTCCTCTTAATTCTTCTTTGTTACTTGCATTGCCTTCTGGAGTTAAAAATGTTGGTGGCCTCTCTCTACTTGATTTAGCTGCAAACAAGAAAATCAACATGCATTAAACATTGTGAATATGTATTTCTAGAAACAGCTCGCTATCAAAAAAGAGCTGTCTAAAATTCTAATCCATTTTCAAAACCATTTAACATTGATGGTTAAGTTTGCTAGGCTACACACACACACACACACACATGCTGTCTTGCAGAAAGCTAACCCTCACTCAGTTAACCAGGAATACAAACAATGTTGGTTGCATGGGCATTAATAGTGAGGGCTGTTTCCCTTTGTGTATTTCTTTAAGTTGGGTTTTTATGAATTTTCTATGGGTTCAAGCATTTTCAAAATGTCACGATATAGAGAAAAATCGTGTTATCAAAGCACACTTCCCTTAAGATCAGTGCTCAGGTCAAAGTCAAAATTAACTGTCTATCTTCTGGAAAATGTTGGGTTTTTCAGCAAGGTAGTCTTATGGAAGAGGTATTTTGGTTTACATTGAGGAAGATATTCTAGCCAGTTCTATGGATGAAGCAGATCAAGATCCCCAAACTACAGAGTTTATGGAAAATGCAACAGTGAGAGCTACTGACAGAGGTCTGGCAAACTGTATGCTGTAACTGCAGAATACTGGTGGAGTTCATTGAAATTGGTTTCCTCGTGGGAAAGGCAAAGCCCAAGTCAGAGACCTCAGGGATCTCAGGATGCAACCACCCTCTTATTTGAGAAGGCGTTTCCGAAATGCGCCCTTGACTTTCCAAGGCCTCTCGGAAACACCGAAGGTAGGGACTGTTACCACTTCAGTTTCTGTAAGCTTTTGACAATCGTCTGCATTTTACTGCATGGTCTGTTTGATGCTCACACACACTGAGTGGAAAGGTCATACGTCAACTATGTCCACTTCTCAGAGGAAACAAACTGAATACCAGAAAAGGCATTGCTTGAGAAAAAAAAAAAATTTTTTAAGAACTTGGAAGATTGTGGGGGAAAACGCTTTTGAATTCATGATGGGAACTGCTTTGAAGCCCATTATTTTCGATGAGTATATAAATCTTAACATAAAATAAAGGCAGGAGTTGTTGCATGTCTACCTTGGTCACTAATGATACCTTAATGCTTTTTACTTCCTAACTCGAGGGTGGCAAGCGAACACAGCAGAGATCCTGACTACAGCTCATTAAGAGGACTCCATATCCAGATCCCATTGTTTTCACTGTTAGATTCTGTAACTGAGAGCTACATTTCTCTTAGGGGTAATTAAATTATTTGTTGTTTAAAAGAAATATTACGCTCTATTTTTATGGCAGAATATTTCCACCGAAGACAGTGACTTGCTTTTAAGTAAAACTAAGAGAAATATTATTGCTAAGTATATTGACAATGGCTTTTGAAAATGGGTAGGAAATGATCCTCTAGTATGAAATCCACTTAAAGTTAGTTGTAAAATAAGAGTTTTGGTGAGTCAGTAGCCAAGGAAGTTAAAGTACTTTGTTAATTATTTCATTCACGAGCAAAATTTATGAATCGGACAAAAAAATGGAAAATTTAATGCTAAACATTCATGAAGGATTTTTCCCCCAAATCACATGAAATGATTCTATGTGAAAAACAGTTACAACAAGTTTCATTGTTATACATACATCATGAAAATGTTTTAGTGACATGCTTGAAAGTACAGCGAAATTTCATACAAAAATACATTAAAACTAGGTATTAAACACATAACTAGAAAGTTCATAAAGAAATAAGGTTAAAATAGCCATGGACGTGAAGTTAGTGAACTACATTCTACAATGAAGGAGAAACAGCAGTTACAATCACCAAAACTCACCACCATAAAACTCAGTGTCACTCAAATTAGCAGCTATAGTGTCATTCAATTCATCCACTGAAATAAACAGAATATTATGAAGAGGGCACAAAAGTAGGGGAGAAGGGTCAAAAAGCATGGGGCAACAAAAGTAAACACATACAGCTCTGCTGAGCAAGGCTATCCTCTTGCAAACAACACTAGTGCTGCCCACTGCATGCGTCATTTGCTCAGCCAACCCCAACCAGTATCAGGTGAAAGACAACCAAGGTCATCATAGAAGCAGTAATCATAGTAACACTTTTACGAAAGGTAAAATCGAGTATTTCGGGTCTGTGCGCACATTCTAACACATAGGCCAGCACTTCAGTGGGTCATTCCCAGGTAGTTTCCTGGCCAGGGACCCTCTTGCCTTCCAGGGCAGCAGTAGAGAAGACGTAACCTATTTTGCATGGATTTGTAAACACCCTTGAAAGAGAGATCCGGGAAGCTGCGCCCTCACCTGAAATCACCCTCACGGAGATGGGCTGCTTCTGCTGGATGGTCTGCGTGTGATTAAACCTGGCATAGCAGATGTAGTCTTCGCGGCTGTCCTCCGGCAGGACGTTAGAGAAGTAAAGGTCCCCGTTCAGACCTTGGGAAACCCTCTCGCTCTGTGGGAGTCTTTGAAAAGCTGCAGAAAGGCAGAGAGATGATCCAGATCGTTCCAGCATGATATGCCCGCTCTCCAGATTAGCCAGAGAAACACGCCTAGTAACACGTCTGTGAACTTGACATAGGTTTTCTCTATAAAGCCCTTTGAGTAGCAGTAGCACAGCACAGGAAAATTCCTCTGTACTTGCCTCTAGGGTGGAGGCAGAGGTGAGGTCAGATGGTTTTGCTACGTCCCAACCCCCATCTCCCTGATGCCCAGTCTCACTCACCTCCTTTACTCTTTCTGTTCTGAATTCCTCCACCACCTTCTGACATGTCACATGTTTGCATTCTACCTGTCATACGCACTGACACACTGGCTGTCTCTCTGCCCTAGAATTCAAACTCTGGGGAGCAGACACATGCATCTGCTTTGTCCCCTGTTGCCACGCTGGACCAGTGCCTGGCCCTTCACAGGGGCTTTCAACACTCATTGGGGGAGTAAAGGAATAACCATTAGCACTCTGACTTGGCAGTTTCTAGAACAACCATGTGCTTCTGCTCAGGTCCAGCTAAAGGTGTTATGTCTCCGGATAGGATTTGGCCGGTTTGACTGAACAGGGTGGGTTCCTCCTGTGGCAGGTGCCTGGTCTAACATTTCAGAAAATGCAAAACCATGGTTAAGAGCCTGGAGTCCGCCCCCCACGGGCTGGCAAAGACAGGGGAACGTGGAGCCAGGGCTTGAAGGAACAGCACGGGCTCACTGTTTTAACCAAATTTCTGGTCAAGATGGGGGTTACGGCGGGTTTTGCAAATTCCTGGTTTTAAGCCATTACTTCCCAGGGAAAGGGCAGTTTTTAAAAAATAACTCAGAAAAATAATAGGTGTTTATTTAATGAATGCAAAGAGTTTCTGTTTCTGCTGCTGTATTTTATTATTGATGGGTGTGGGTAGATCAAGTGTAAGGCAATGGGATGCTCAGGTGGTGACAATTTGTCCTTTCACACCCTTTGCATTACATCCGGACACATCCGAGTAATTTTCTAATGCCATCTTGCAGAAAGAATGCTACATAGAATTAATTTTTTTTCTCATATTCCGGATGCAAATCCCTTTAAAAGGTCAGAAGCTTTGCCAACAGCTTAAGATGTATGCAAATGACATAGTCAGCTGTGCAGTGTGGGGAAAAATTAGTTACATATTCAGATGATTCTGAGACTTTCCAAGTGGTATGTCTCTTTATTGATCAGAAAGGTCATGGTTTCTGAATAAGAACCACGAACCAAAAACTTAGCTTCATGTTGGCAGTGACCTTTCGAGAGCGTTATTCTCAAAGCTATAAATCACCGCAGACATTTGGTTTGCTACTTTCCAAACCCGTAAAGGCTGTTGCGTGATAACAGGAAAAATATTTATTTATTTGTGTAACTGTTTTTCATTTCTTTGTTATCTTCTCACCACATGATTTCATGAGTCAAAAATGAAAATCAAATACTCTAGCCAAGTTCTCTATTGTATGTATACAGCCTGCGATTTTGGAGCAAACTGAGCCACTCAGAATACATTCCCTACAAATACATTTAACGCTCTCTCGCCTGAACTCCTCTTGTCTCACCAAGCCCTCCGTGCTGCCAAACCTGGTAGACATTTCTCGGACCTCATGTTACTGATCTGTAGCAGCACTTGGAACAGTGGCTCACTCTGTCTTCCCGACACCCTCCGGTCACCTGCTCCCCGACACATCGTTCTCTCTGGGTTCCCTTCTGTCCTCTCGGCTGCACCTGCTCATCTGCCCCGCTGGTTTCTCCCTGAGCTCTCAGAGGCTGCATAGTCCCTCACCTCAGCGTCCCGGGTTCTGTTCTCCACCATCTGTTGGCCCAATGACTCAAGCAGCACTGAGGCCATAATGACTCATACACTGCTGATCTCAGCCCCAGATGTTTCTTCTCGCTCACGATTCTGACACCTGCTGGGCATTTTCGCATGAACATCTTGCAGGCCTCTCACACCTCCAACTCCTGTTCTCGGTCCCCAAGCAGAGCCATGAGCTAGCTCTCTCTAGGGTAAGAAGCTAACCCATCAGCAAAGGACATTTTGGAGGTGGGAGATGCACAGCAACAATTCCCTCAAGGATAGGAACAGAGGTGGACAAACTTGAAACTGCCTAGTGGGTGACTTCATTTCTCTCTGCCTCACTTTTCTCATCTGGAAAATGGGCAGAATAACTGGATATACCTGATAAAGGTATGACATAAAAAATAATGTGAAATTCTTAGTAAAGGCACTGGCACTTAGTGGAGGCTCAATAAATACTAGGGATTATTGGAGATAAAAAAAATCAAAAACATAAGATATTCAAAACATCTTGATTCCCTCTTGCTGTGGGCTTCTGCTGTTGCAGGAATGGAAATTACATCTTATTACTTATTTATTCTTCAAACTTTGTAATTCCCTGTGATTCCTTTCTTTCATGCTTTCACTCTGACCCCAATAAACCCTGGAGGCTCCACCTTGAAAACATCCCCAGAATCCACCCATTTCTTACCCACTCTGCTGCAACCGGCCAAGTCCCAGTCTCTACCAACACCCGCCTGGATTACAGCGGCCCTCAGGGGTCTCCCCACCTCTCATGTCCTCTATACTCTCTCACGTGAACCCAGGGAAGAGTACTGTCTATTTTATTTCAGGTAAATTCCCTCCTTCATTCACAGCAAAAGCCAAAGCCTTTTCCAGGATGTTCTCATGACCTCTCTGACCTCGTCCATTACCTCCCCTTTGGGGTCCCCACTCTGACCACACGGGCCTCTTTGGTTTTTTTTTTTTAAACACCCACCAGGGATGTCCCCACCTTAGGGTCTCATACCAGTATTCCCTTGTCACTCAGATAGTTAAGTGTCTTGCTTGCTCTCCTATTCCTTTAGCTTTCTACTCAAAAATCTGCTTCATTTTCCCCCAAAGCACTTATTGCTAAGTAACACAGATTTTTCTCATGCATTCATTGTCTTCTTCCTTCCCCATCCCCACAGAATGTGAGTTCACTCAGAAGAAGAGCGTTTGGTTTATTTAGAGCAGTGCCTGGTGCTTAGTAAGTGCTCAGTAAAACCGAGTGGATGAATGAAGTGACGCAGCATTTATTCCAACCAGCGGCTATTTTCCTGAGCATGTCCACGGCATTGGGTAAACATTTTATGAGTCACATGACATAGCAATTTTTTATGCCAGTAAACAATCACAAGACTCTTGAAGAAAGAGTCTCTGTTGCTAAAACTTACAATTATCCATCCAAAATATTATAGGTGGTGGTAATCCAACGGGGGGCCTGCAGGGAAGTACTAAAGATTGACCATTTCGAAGTGTTATGGGCTCAAGTTTTTCTTTAGTCCACAAAGGTGATCCTATTAAATAAAAAAAAAAAAACTTTTAAATTGCATTGACAAATCAAAACAGCACAAATTCAAACAAAACTTCTGGGGAAATCATAATTCTGAATTTGTGTACACTGAATTCATGGGAAACTAAGTTCTAAATACAGTGTTAAAAGTAAAAAAAAAAAAAAACACAAGGGGCTGGCACTGTGACATAGCAGGTAAAGCCACTGCTTACAACACTAGCACCCTATATAGGTGCTGGTTTATGTCTCAACTGCACCCACATGGGTAGAATCTTGGCTCCTGGCTTTGGCCTGGCCCAACCCATTTGGACACTGAACCAGAGGATGGAAGCTCTCTCTCTCTCTGTCTCTCTCTTTCTCTGTCTCTCTGTAGCTCTGGCTTTCAAATAAATAAGTAAATCTTTAAAAAACAATGATCAGTACTATACATGGTCAGTGTTCTTTGAGAACAAGCTTTTCAGGTTGTTAGAAGACTTGGGTAGGGACTGGCACTGTGGCACAGTGGGGTAAAGCCATCGCTTGCTGTGCTGGGATCCCATATGGGTGCTGCCTCAAGTCCTGGCTGCTCCACTTCTGATCCAGCTCTCTGCTATGGCCTGGGAAAGCATTGGAAGATGGCCCAAATGCTTGGGCCCCTACACCCGCGTGGGAGACCCTGGAAGAAGCTCCTGGCTCCTGGCTTCGGATCAGTGCAGCTCCGGCTATTGCAGCCAGCTGGGGAGTGAACCAGTGGACAAAAGACCCCCCTCCCCACACCCCTACCGCCTCTCTGCTTCTCTGTAACTCTGCCTTTCAAATAAATAAATAAAAAGAAGACTTGGGTAGTAACCACTCAGAAAGAGCCATCATGATAGCATGGTAGTGAGACCTCTATTCCTGGAGAAAAACTAGAAACAAATATTTAAAGAAATGACACTTAAAACTTTGGTTACCCATATCATACTGAATGTATTTCCATCCAGCCATAGGAGTTTTGCTTAGAGACTTGAAAAATAAATATTCAGATTAAATTCGGGGATGCAGCTGGCTCTGTGGTACAGCCGGTTAATGCCTTGGCCTGAAGGGCCAGGATCCCATATGGGCGCCAGTTTGAGACCCGGCTGCTCCACTTCCCATCCAGCTCTCTGCTATGGCCTGGGAAAGCAGTAGAAGATGGCCCAAGTCCTTGGGCCCCTGCATCTGCATGGGAGACCCAGAAGAAGCTCCTGGCTCCTGGTTTCAGACTGGCACAGCTCTGGCTGTTGCAGCCAACTGGGGAGTGAACCATCGGATGGAAGACCTCTCTCTTTCTCTCTCTCTCTCTCTGCCTCTCCTCTCTCTGTGTAACTTTCAAATAAAAATAAATAAATCTTTAAAAAAAGATTAAATTTGGGGATGAAATACTCTTGTTTTAACGAAGGAATTTTATTTAGGACTTACATCAAAGATAAATCGTATTGGGCAGTCATTAGGTCGAGGAGCTCATTAGGAGAAAAGGGAGAGGAGCAATGATTTTCATGCAAAGCAATGTCCAAATTTTGGAAGCTGTAACATGAGAGAACTTCAAGAAGTTTGTGGAAATGAAAGTAAAAGAAATGTTTATCTTGGCACAAAAATATTCTTGAAATCTATGCCTATGAGAGGTCCTCAAAAAGTTCACGAGAAAGGCATATATGAAAAACCTGGCTGGGCCGGCACTGTGGTGTAGCAAGTAAAGCCACCACCTGCAGTGCTGGCATCCCACGTGGGCGCTGGTTCGAGTCCTGGGGCTGCTCCACTTCCAATCCAGCTCTCTGTGGCCTGGGAGAGCAGTGGAAGATGGCCCAAGTCCTTGGGCCCCTCACGTGAGAGACCCAGAAGAAACTCTTAGTTCCTAGCTTTGGATCAGTGCAGCTCCAGCCATTGTAGCCAATTGAGGAGTGAACCAGCAGATGGAAGACCTCTCTCTCTCTCTCTCTCTCTCTTTCTCTCTCTCTCTTTCTTTCTCTCTCTCTCTCTGTGTTGTGTGTGTGTGTGTAACTCTGACTTTCAAATAAATAAATAAATCTTTAAAAAAAAGGTTATAAAAAAAGAAAATAAAAGAAAAACCTATGGGGCCAGCGCTGTGGAGTAGCGGGTAAAGCTGCCACCTGCAGTGCCAGCATCCCATATGGGCACCGGTTTCGGTGCTCCACTTTCGATCTAGCTCTCTGCTGTGGCCTGGGAAAGCAGTAGAAGATGGCCCAAGTCCTTGGGATCCTGCACCCACATGGGAGACCCAGAAGAAGCTCCTGGCTCCTGGCTTTAAGTCGGCGCAGCTCCAGCCATTGTGGCCAATTGGGGAGTGAACCAGCAGATGGAAGACCTCTCTCTCTGCCTCTCCTTCTCTTTCTGTGTAACTGTGACTTTCAAGTAAAATAAAAAACCTTAAAAAATTTTAAAAACCTGGGGCTGGCATTGTGGCACAGTGGGTGAAGCTGCTGCTTGTGATACTGGAATTCCATATCTAGTTTAAGTCCCAACTTCTCTGCTTCCAATCCAGCTCCCTGCTAATGCAGCCGGGGAAAATAGTGCATGATAGTCCAAGTGCTTGGGCCCCTGCCCATGGACATGGGAGATGTGGATGGAGTTCCTGGCTCCTGGCTTTGGCCTGCCTCTGGCTTGGCTGTTGCAGGCACAGGAGGAGTGACCCAGTGGCTGGAAGGTCTCTTTTTCTCCCTCCCTCTCGCTACTCATCCTTTCAAATAAATAAAGTTTAAAAAAAAAAGAGAGAAAACTATGCATGGATTTAAAAAGTTTTGCACCAATATAAACATCTTCTAACTCCATTTTCCCTACCAACTTCGTGAAGTTCTATGGCAGCATGTGCATGATGTAACACTGGTGTGTACTTTACAAAGGGCTGTGTCTGTCAACAGTGGCACTTACTGGACGGGCGGACGACAATGTTGTTGGAAACTGCAGCTCCGCGTTCATTCCTGGCTGTACACTGATAGACGCCCTCGTAGCTCTCTGCTTTCCCGTCACTCATGATGTTGATTATGAGTGTTCCTGAGCCAGCCTTCATGGAGACCAGAGGGTCTTTATCTATGTCAAAATGAGTCCCATTACGGGTCCAGGAAAAGCTGCCCACACAGAAAGGGTCAAGTTTGTTAATTAACCAGAGAAATGACATTATTATTCTTCAACAAATTTCCACAAGTTTTATGGGTTTCTGGAAATAATAATTAGTTTTTTTAAGATTTGTTTTATTTATTTGAAAGGCAGAGTTACAGAGAGGCAGAGGCAGAGAAAGAGAGAGGTTCCTCCATCCGCTGGTTCACTCTCCAAATGGCCACAAGAGTCAGAGCTGTGCCAATCTGAAGCCAGGAGCCAGGAGCTTCTCCTAGGTTTCCCATATGGGTGCAGAGGCCCCAAGCTGGGCCATCTTCTATTGCTTTCCCAAGTCATAGCAGAGAGCTGGACCAGAAGTGGAGCAGCCGGAACCTGAACTGGCACCCATATGGGATGCGGCACTGCAAGCAGCAGATTTACCCACTATGCCACAGTGCCGGCCCCAACAGGCACTGAAAAAGTATACGGGCTCCATACCTAAAATGTTTTGTTGAATACTAACATAAAAAAGTGGTATGTGTACATTTTAAGGTATGTATCTTCCTTAGAATAATACCACATCTAACACAAATATTTGTCACTTTTCTAAGTCAATTTCTCAAGCATACTATCTTAGAGCCTTGTTATTAGACTTAAAATAATTTTTATTGGGGCCGATGTTCAGAACAGCGTTAAGGTGTCGCTTGGGATACCTGTATCTCATATCAAAGCGCCTGGGTTTTGAGTTCCAGCACCACTTTGGATCCAGTTTCCTGCTACTGTGCAGCCTAGGAGGCAGCAAGTGTTGGTTCCAGTACTTAATTCTCTGCCCTCCTCACAGGAGAAAGGATGGAGTTCCTGGCTTCTGGCTTTAGCCTAGTGCAGCCTTGGATGTTGCAGGAATCTGGGGAATGACCCAGCAGATGAAAGATCTCTCTCTCTCTTTGCCTTTGAAATAAATAAAACTTTTTTAAAAATACAAACTTAGGGGTATTTTAAATGTTGATTATTTAAAAAGAGGTAATTCTATATAAAGCGCATTTTCCAAATTTTAAGTTCTAGATACAATTTTGTGAACTCCTTAGGAGGGATGCCAAACTGTCATGTGAGATTTCTCTCCCTCAGTTTTATTTACATGAAAGCTTGTGTTAAGTAAAAATTCACAGAGCTTGTGTAATTAAACGCACCACCGCCAGTCAGAAGCCAGTTTCATATAAAGGAATGAATCAACCTCTAAATTCAGTGTTTCCTGGACCCACTTGGACTTCCCTTCCTATACAGCCCTTGTCTTCAGTGTGGTGACGGCCACAAGTAGGGCAGGTAGTTCCGGACTGCTACCGGCATCTAGTGGGTACAGGCTGAGACACTGCTAAATATCCCACAATGCACAACACAGCTTCCAGCCCCACAGCAAAGAACTGTCCACTGCAAAATATCAATCATGTTGAGGAGGAGAGATTCTACTTTGCGGATTTACAAGTGGTGTTTAGTCAGTGTGAAGCAGAAGGAAGTCCATCCAAGGCCACCACATCAGGGCTTGTGTGACAGAGTTCCCAAGAGTCTGGTAGAACATATATGGCTTTGAAGGAAACCTTTGATGGAGGTTTTGACACACAGAGAGCCTTAGAACAAGTCAACTTTTTTCACATGTTGGGACAAATTTTTTTCTTCAGGTGGGATAGTTTAATGAGGTCTGTAGAAGACATACTTGGAAACACAACACCTAGAAACTTTCCCTTCTTTATTACTTAAAAGTCCATATTACAGTTAATAGTAACACATCTCTCCAAAACTCCCACATATCACTGGAAAAGTTAGGGATCATCCTCTGTGGGACGCTGGATACGTTACCTAGCATCTCTGGGTATCGGTTTCCATCTGCAAATGTGTGGGCTGCATTACCAACGTTTCTCCCAACTCCAGGATGCTATGCAATGTCATGCCAGGATCCCCAGGGAGAAATGAATACTGATGCCTACCAAGCTTGGAAAAACCATGTAGGACTATGTGATAGGCTGCTGTAGAGGTAGGAAGGATCTTGGGAGTCATCAGACCCCACCTCCTTAATGTACAGATAAGGAAGCCTAAAGCCAGAGAAAAGGGATTCACCCATGTCCATGTCATTGAGGCCACTGGTGTCAGAAGCAGCATGAGACGACTTTTTCTACTGCTCCCCACCATTTCTGACATTTAGAAGAAGGGCATCAGTATAGAAATTCAGTAATCTTTTTTTTTTTTTTTTTTTTTTTTGAGAATGGAGTCATTCTAATTAAGTGGAGAGGCAAAACAAGTAAGCCTACATATATGACACTGCAGATCCTAAGAAGTTATCCTCAATAACTTTGAAGGGCTGAAAAGGGCCAGGAGGTTAGTTAGAGGAATCAAAGGGTAGCCTAGTAAGTCTGAAAAAGCAGTGGTGCGTTACCTTATTGGCCTACCTTATTCTACAGACATTGCCCAACTTGTTCCTATATTCAGAGAGATCACATGATCCCCACAGCACACAGAAAGCAGCACTCACCTTGGAGGAGGTTTGCCTTTGGCCTCACACTGGATTATAATATTCTCCCGAGGGTCAATAATAAAATCTTTCGGAGACTGTTGAGTGATGGTTGGAGGTTGTACCACTTAATTGCAGAAAGAAGAACAAGGTAAAGCAATGAGTCACTTAATAACATAAGTGCAATCATTTTTTCCCCCATAACAAAATCACTTGCCTTACACTAAGATGCTACCAATATTTTCCATAAGTTCTATTGTGGTAGCACATACGTCCGTAGGTTTTCAACTAAAAGTCTCCTAATACTGCGAAGCCAAAGCATAACTTTTCAGAAACCTTACAGCCATTCACAAAGTGCATTTTCCCACACTAAAAGTTTGGGAAAACAAGTACAAACACAAGCCTAATATTAACAGTTTCTTTTCTGATGCAACAATGAGAAATCTTCTGATTCCATAGGTTCAAATGACGGCTTTCAATGAAATGTAAGTTATGAGATAAATTTGCATCTTTTCTCTCTTGGGTAATTGTTGCCATGACTAAACCTATCACTCCCACATTCAAAATCTCAGAAGTCAGCACACATGGTTATGTTCTCTTGTCTGGCCTGTTATTCCCTAGACATCTCTAAGTAAATATCCAAGCAACACTTTGGACATAGGTCAACAGATAACTTCATTACTGTCACAGTACTGTGTACCTATTACAGGATATGGGATGGTATCAGTTTCCCTTCCTTTTAGCAGTATCTCACTCCCCTCAACTTTCAGTTAAGCCAATTGCTCTTCTCAGCCCCAATCGTAGTTGGGGAACACTTGCTCTCCTAGCCCATCATGCTCCAGGGCTGGTTAGCAGTTTGGTCTGGCAGTAAAGAACTAGTTTGTGTCTTACTAGCTGTAAGACCTCAAGCAAATTTCCTAAAGTCTGTAATCCCAGTTCTCTGAGAGGCAAATGAGGTCAAAAAGTAGCATCTACCCCCTAGGTTTGCGGGCAGGATTCATAAAATAACGTGTGCTCTGATTACATGGCAGTTACCAACTGCTTTGCTGTAGAAAGGGAAAATGTGATTTTACATAATTCTCCTGATGGATCCATCAGCAAAGGAACATTCAAAAAGCCTGAAAATTGACTTTAGCTAGGTGACAGATACTGCTCGGCTGTCAGACGCACCAGAAGTTTTTGCTTAGAGCAAGCTCCTGGGACTCATGTCAGCGTGGGCTGCCTGTCTCTTGCACAGTGTTCTGCTTTGCTGTGTGGCTCCTAGAAACACCTCTACACAGTCCCAAAGGCTAAGAAGGATGAGAGCGAGCATGTAGCTACTGACTCAGATAGCCACATGGACCCATCTTCTAAAAATCACCGGAAGAGGTACCTTCGTTTCAGCAAGAATGCAGTAGCATTTAGAACCAGATCATGCCTCTGAATTTTGTGAATTTTCTCATTGAGTTACATCAGATATGAACAAAGCTTGGAAATTAGTAAAGCAGCGTATTGGTAAAAGAAATTGCAACCCCCGAGTCTTCAGAACTCATGCAGGGAATATAATGCATTTGGCTCCTTGGTACTTAAATGCAATATTGAACTACGGTCAACACACAGGCTTAAAAAGGCACTCATCACAAAACATGAAACTGTGCATGTAATTCATGGTATTAATTCCAAAAACAAAGACATGGCCAAATTTTCACACTGCCCAGCAATTTATAGAAAGACACTTACAGTCTTCAAGAAGTTTTGCTTTTTCCCCATCAATATCAGCAGGTGAGTGGGCAAACAGGATTAAAGAAAATCAGATGTTAGTAATAAGAATGTCAGAGGCCTGAGGATAAAAGGGGCATCTTGTCTATTCAATTTGACCTAAAAAAACTCCAACTAATGAACACCAAGGCTGGGAAGGTGCAAGAGAAAGAAATTTGCATCAATGGTCTTGAGCTGATTCCTGCAGTAGATTCCCCTTTAAACCTAAGGGAAAACAAAAGCAATGCTGTAGGGAAAAAAAAAGAAGAAGAAAAGAAAAAAGGCTCTTCCAGAAATAAGAACGCTGGACTCTGTTCCATACATGCTGCACTGGACAAGCAATTATGTTCAATTTGAAAAACAGCTGAAATTTACAGTTAATGTGAGTTGTCACACACTGTGTAGTGTCTGATCCCATTACCCCAGACATCACAATGCATGTGGTAATCATATCTAACAATAGGGCGTTGCTATAATGACAATGCTCCATCCAAGCCAAGTCCAACAATGATTTCAGATTTTTATATATATATATCCATGGTTAATCTCCAAGTCAAGCCAGTAATTGAACTTTTCAGGCTCTTGGCATCTCTCTGCTTCAGAATTCCTCAGTCACCCAGGGATTGCTGGTGCTAGCCCAGTGAGCTGTTCATGTACCAGGGGAAGGATCTTAAGAAGTAGGGTCAGGGAAGGAATTACAAGAGCATGCAATTGAAATCATTCTGCAGGGCCGCCTGTGATTACTACTTGCAAAGGTTAATAAGGAGCACCTGGGTTATCTGGGACTTTACTTTCATCAGGGTTGCACCTCATCCCCATTAGCAGTGATGACTGAATAAGCCACAGGTGACTGTTTGCCTCTGCTTGTTAGACTGAGCAGTCGGATTAAGACGGAGATTATCTAGAGAGAACAAAGGCATTGCTCTCAAGTGCTTTTATTTTTCTCCTGTGTATCTACTAGGGAAAACGCTTCCATAAACAATCCTACTTCAATGAGCTCAAGCAATCAGACATTTCTGGAATCCTGAACACCACTGGATGAGCATTGTAAAAAACAAGAAAGTACTGTTATTTTCTTCATTCTCTACAAACACAGCAAAGGAACACAACGAAGTGGCGGGGGGGGGGGGGGAACCACATCTCTTCTTCATGTCTTCGCACTGGCAGATGCAATCTCTGTGACAAAAAAATAAATGACATCCCAACAACTCAACAGCCCCAGGGAAGTGCCATCTCCCTGGCACCTTGGAAAGCTCGCCAAACAGATGTTCTATTCAGGAAGCTAATGGGCTTAAAGAGGTCCATACAGACTAGGGGTAAAGAATGAATCAGTTCTGAAGTACAGTAATTTATCCACAGCTGAAATTCTGCTTTGCATGGCAGGATCAGAGAGTGGCTGAAACTTACATTATCTTTACTTCTCACAAACAGGCCACCCAGACCAGAGAAGATAAAGGGGATATTTCACTATTAGGAAAAGAATGGGCAGATGCAGTAGCTGCTGTTTGCCCTACTTGAGTGTTTTTGCAGATTACTTAACTTATCCTGAACATCTGCAGCACCGTCTCCTGCTCACGTTTCAAGCAAAGACAACTATTCGTGAGGCTCCAGATAAGACACTTGTCCTAGCTCTAGACTCATTTTTAAGATTCAATATTAGAAAGCAAAAAGTGCCTTGTCTGAACTAAGAGGAATGTATTTGGTGTAGGGCTGGCAGTGAGACTGGCCCCCAGTCTTCACAGGGCATTCTCAGCACAGGAGGGCAGAGGCGAAGTCTAGGAGATGCATGGCCAAGTCTAATGTGACTGGGAGCATCTTCTTGCAGATGCTTCTACCTAGAGCCACCTATCCACAGTGATCAGGGCTCTGCACTGCTCACTGCTTCACAGCCGCCCCTGCCTTGGTCCTTTTGAAGGCAATTACCAGGTGCTAAAGGTCAAAGCTGATTTCACTGTGATGGGCTCTTCAGTGTCACAGCCACCTTCTGCATCCACACAACAGGGGAGACTTTGGACTCCAGGGCCCAACAGCTCTGAGGGGTTAACACTTACGATCGAGGGGCACTTCCAGCGCGCAGATCATTCGGCACAGGAGGAGGATCAGGGTCACCGGGCCCGCGGGCACGCACGTCCTTCTTGGCATGATTTTAAGCCGTTTTAGCTTCACCTCCTGCCGAGATCCCTGAATTTCCCGTTCGTCTTCCTCAAAAGATTTGAGCGCAACGTTTAAATAATTTTCATGCAGGAAACTGGCAAAGGACAGAGTGAGAGAAAAAAAATGATAATGTATTAAAAAGAAGGAAATGAAGAGAGGAAGTCTGCAGCCCTGAAAATCGGCCGTGTATTATACATGAACTCTAAGAGGGAGCTCACTTTTAAATATTTAACCCTCAAGATTGGAATAATCATTTATTCATAAGTTGGCTAAGATCAGTTCAGAAATATTTGCAGCGATGTCGAGCGAAATCTGTCCCTGATCCCATCCTGATGCGTTTTCCATTTGAAATCTCTGTGCTGTAAGTGCTGAGGCGCCTCCATCTCTTTCCAAAGTCCAATTTATTCCTTAGAGAGCAGATAAAAAGTCATCTCCAAGAACTGCTGGCTGATCATGCAAAGTGTACATCATTTCTCCTCTACTTTCACATTCCTGCTATTTCTTGTTTTAGACGTCATGTCTCCTGCATTGACTGACGGGTAAATGACCGTGTGCGTGTACAGGCTCTGTGCCAGTGTCTCCCCTGTCTCTGTGTCCTGCTGTTCTCCTCTTGCTTACAGAAGCACTCCACACACTGCAGACCAACGGCAGCACATACACAGCCCTGGCTATGGACTCAGGCAAACTCCCACCTGGAATGAATGAGGCTCCATCAGGTCTTCTCGAGAAATCAACACAGGTGATGTGACCAATGGCTCTCTTTCCAGGTGGCAGGGATGCTGTTAATGCAAACTGGGGTAGTTCCCACAAATTTAATCATTCAATTATTTCTGTGGGTTTTATGATGTGTATGATTGTCTATTTTTATAGCAGCCATTGTCCCACTCAAGTGCAGTTCTCTCCAGGGCACGGACTGCACCTGTCTTGCTCCTCACTGTCCCAAGACACACTGATATTTATGGGTAGTTAAATGTTTGTCAGGAAAAAAATTCAATGAAAGGAAGACAAGGAGACTTTAAACATTTGAAGTTGAGCCTCTATTCAGATAGACAGCATGACCACAATCTAGTCAAGCCCATTTATACATTTATACTACTTGGTTTGAAACCCAAACTCTTGTTAGTACGGTCAAATTAGTTGTCATGCCACGTCTGTGTGTGGAATAGAGCTTAACTGTATAAAAGGAGAACGACACAACGCTGATAACAGATGTTCTATTAGCAACTGAAATCTGATTTGAACTTGGTTAAATTTGTAGTAGGATATTTCTTGCAAAACACATCAAAATAATACGCTAAACCTAAATGTACTTCTAGAAAGACTGTTCTGTGAATGAAACGGCCGTACTGTGTGGTTTCATTTAAGAGGCAGGACACTTGTCTCTCCAGAGTACAACCAGGGAACATTCACGGCCATAGAGAACTGAGACGCAGGCATGGAAGCTCACCCAACCTTCTGTGATCCAAACACAAAGCAGTCCATCCTCCTGTGTGTGCAGGGCACACCCAGATCACTGAATCAGATCTACCTAGGTCTCCGTTGAAACTCTAGCTCTGAATTCACATGTCAGCTTCAAGGGAAAATGAAAATAAATGGCACAAGTGGCACTAGGACCAGCGGATCTTACTTAGGACATATACTGATCAGAACAGAGACAAGTGCTGGGAAACCTGGCCTACCTGCCTGATACCTGTGTGAAAGCAATTTATTCCATGTAAATGCCTAGCTCTGAATATGTCCTGGGGGCCAAAACACGTTCCCAAAGATGCACTCATGAATGGAAACACCTGAAAGGTCTTAAGCAGCAAAAATACAACTTCTAGTGTAAGTTCATTTATTAATGTCCTCTGGCTGTCTTAACTGTGTCCTTCAAAATAAGGATGAAACCATGGGACTACTTCATATAAAAGAATCAATCTTTTTTAGCTTGTCAGAGTACCATGGGATATACTCTATCAGCACACCCATCTGATGAAGAAAAAGGGGACAATTGTGAGAATAACGGAGACAGCACTTACTTAAGAACCCGAGTCAGTGAATCCTTGCAGTGCTGGGAAGCCGCGAACTCCAATAACAGAAGCTGTGCTCTCTCTCCTCAAGACTGCAAGTCAGCTGCCCATGAGCCACAAACTGCACTGTAGGCTCAGCCAGGGAGGACAAAGCCACGGCGCAGCCCACGCTCTGACTCCTGCTCATGGAAAAATCACCCACTCCTCCCACGTACCCCTTCAGTGGTGACCGCGTGCGTGCCCCACACAGCGTGATGGCTCCAGAACACAATCAAACTGAAAACCCTACGGCGACAGCAAATGGAGCTCTCGCTCTCTCCGGAGCAGTAATGTGCTTGGCACATGGCTATGCACTCTCAGTGCCGACGGCAATGCCCTTCCCCTCCTGGAAAATCACGGTCATTCTCCCTTAAGTAGCAATCGCGAACTACAACTAAATTGTTTGTGCTAAGTTAACTGTACTAAAATGGATAAAACACCCAAGTGGAAATAGCTGCATTCTTCCGGCAAAGCTGAGGAATACGTGAGAACAATATGGCTTGTCGTCAGCAAAAATATTTGCAAAAGACATTGGAAAGTACATTTGAATGAGACAAACGGAAGGTTGTCTTCTGCAAATAAATCACTCTAATGATAAAAATTTAACAAATGTTAAAATGATGGAGAATAATGATAAGCAGCAAAGCCATTTAATCTTTCATTTCACTCCATTCAAACCAACTTTTCATATTTGCCTATAGAGCCTGTGAAACTGACATAAAAAAATCTCCCCTCCTCAGCAAGCTTTGCATCAGTAGAAAAGAAATGCAATCCATAGTTCCCTGACTTCTTTGGTCTTAAGGTCATATCAAATCACAGAGTAAATGTCCCCTTGCACCATTTATTATATATGTCAAAAGAAAAACCTAAAGTTTGACAAGTTTCAACTCAAGCCCAAGAAAAGGAGGTCTCCTATTGCTTACTTTACGAAGTTCTGTCATGGGGTCAGCACTGTGGCGTATTGGGTAAAGCCACTGCCTGTAGTGCTGGCGTCCCAATATGGGCAACGGTTGGAGTCCTGGCTGCTCCACTTCCGATCCAGCTCTCTGCTATGGCCTGGGAAAGCAGTAGAAGATGGCCCAAGTCCTTGGGCACCTGCACCCAGAAGAAGCTCCTGGCTCCTGGCTTCAAATCAGCACAGCTCTGGTTGTTGCAGCCAATTGGGGAATGAACCTGTGGATGGAAGACCTCTCTCTCTTTCTCTCTGCCTCTCCTTCTCTGTGTAACTCTGACTTTCAAATAAATAAATAAATAAATAAATCTTTTAAAAAAGGTTCTGTCTTTAGAAAGGAAACCTTTGTTTTTGTCTCAAGTGAAAGATGACATTATTTTAATTCTAGTAAGTCAGCTGTTTACCAGAATAGGAAACTCATGCATTGCTATCATTCTGCTCTGTGCTTTTCAGTAACACAACACGGGCAGGTGCAATGTTGATGGCACACGTGACAGGACTGACACTCCACACGCTAGCTGACAAATGTGCTCCATGGTGGGATGTCCTATGACACACTACATAGTGCTCTGATGGCCCACAGGGGCCGGCCCTGCTCGGTAACTAAGTGGCTATGACATCATCTTGCCTGGGACAGGTGACTTTTCATAGTTTAAATATTGACCATCAGGCAGAAGCACATGAATGTCCATCCCTGACCTAAGCTGGTGCTTTTCAATCCCAGGTTTTGAGTCTGAGGCTGTGGAGCGAAGGTTAGTAAGACACGGCCAGCTACTAATGAGCAATGTGTCCACAAAGTCAGGGTTACTTCTACTCACCTATGCAACCATGAATGCATCTCAGAGAAGTAGTCTGGGAATAGCAAGTATACAGACTGTAATGACCTTTTCCAACAGTGAGGAAACCTATCTTGAGCTTTAAGAAATATGCTGTGTCTACAAATCATACTGAATATTGAAAAACTAATTAAGAATTTAAATTTAAAAATTAAAAAAAAAAAAAACCTCTGGAGTTGCTGACCACCATCAGAAAGGAAGAGTCTGCCCAAAGGGCCTTGGCCCAGAGGAGAGCAGCGCTGACACACTGTGACCATGTCATTTCAGCTCCTGGATCCTAGCCACGCCTGTACCTCCTACACTTTTAAATTAAGCAGGCCAAAATTCTGCACTTTGCCTTAAAGAATTTCCAATTGTGTTTCTGTCACTTGTAAAACGAATAACACGAATAAAATCCTAACTTAAACAGCAAGCATGATTAGACAGATAGAGAGACAGATTCTGATTTCCTGCTAGACCAAAGAAATCTATAATGAATCTGGAAACTAGTATCTACAGAGGGACTGAAGGGAAAGGCAAACACTTAACAGGTGGTTTTTACCTCAATAACTGATGATTGAACACATCCTGATAATGATTAGTAATCTCCTTGGGGCCAGCGCTGTGGCACTGCAGGTTAATGCCCTAGCCTGCAGCACCGGCATCCCATATGGGCGCCAGTTTGAGTCCTGGCTGCCCCACTTTCAATCCAGCCCCCTGCAAATGCACCTGGGAAAGCAGCGGAGGATTGTCCAAGTGCTTGGGCCCCTGCACCCGCATGGGAGACCTGGCTTCTGGCTTTGGATTGGCCCAGTTCCAGCCATTGCAACCATTTGGGGAGTGAACCAGCAGATGGAAAAACCTATCTCTCTCTCTCTGTCTGTCTCTACTTCTCTGTAACTCTGTATTCAAATAAATAAAATAAATATTTTAAAAAAGAAACAAGAAATCTCCTTTGTCAGATCACTATAACTGATTATCTTATTTGATATTCATAAGAACCACAGAAAATGGGAAAGCAGGCCTTAATATACCCATTTAACAGATGAGGAAATAAACCAATCACACTGGCTACCATTCACAGGGCA
This sequence comes from Oryctolagus cuniculus, assembly GCF_051225735.1. NCBI lineage: Eukaryota > Metazoa > Chordata > Mammalia > Lagomorpha > Leporidae > Oryctolagus > Oryctolagus cuniculus. The sequence continues at coordinate 135,645,815 of NC_142869.1, read as the reverse complement.
CTCTGCTAGTGTCAGGTATCGCTCTGGGTCTCCTCCATGAAATAACTTGTGCCATCTTCCAACAACCTTAAAAGGCACATGTTATTAAAACTGCCAACTGATAAGGAAAACATGGTACAGAGTAGCAGGTCATTTGTTTAAGGACACTCGCAAAAAATGTAAAGTACCAGGCTAGCTTCTCCAGTTCTTTTGAAAAGTTCTGGAACATTTAGCCATCTCCTATTGCCACATTAGGAGAAGACCCCCCCCCCCCCCCCCATCCTTTTAGTTGTAATTAGCCAATAAGAACACAGAATCATCAGATTTAGTCATGCATGTTAAAAATTTACACAAATTGTTTCTGAATGTCTACAGAAGACCCTCACAGAGTTGTCCACAGCACAGCTGCAGGGACCTCTTCACACTGCATCCGTGTGAGTGGCTCTCCCCACATGCTGATCCTGGCCACTGAATGGAACAGCACGTTAGGACAATGTAGAGAAGACACACTCTGAAAGGTGGGCAGTGAGCACACAGGGTACAACACGCAGAGAGAGGTAGGAAGGACTGCATAAAGCAAAAGCATCAGTCAGCAACCCGGTTTCTCCCTTGGGAGGCAGTAACACTGATAAGTTTTGTGAATCTTTCTAGACATATTTTGTACAAAAAGAAAGCTAAAAATATATTAATGATATTTTGAGGAATTTTTTTTTTTTTGACAGGCAGAGTTAGACAGTGAGAGAGAGAGACAGAGAGAAAGGTCATCCTTTTCCGTTGGTTCACCCCCCCAAGTGGCCGCTACAGCCAGCGCTGTGCCGATCCGAAGCCAGGAGCCAGGTGCTTCCTCCTGGTCTCCCATGCGGGTGCAGGGCCCAAGCACTTGGGCCATCCTCCACTGCCTTCCCAGGCCACAGCAGAGAGCTGGACTGCAAGAGGAGCAACCGGGACAGAAGCCGGTGCCCTGACCGGGACTAGAACCCGGTGTGTCAGCGCAGCAGGCAGAGGATTAGCCTATTGAGCCATGGCACTGGCCCTTTTTTGAGGAATTTTTAAAAAAGATTTATTATTTTATTTGAAAGGCAGAGTTACAAAGAGGCTGAGGCAGAGGGAGGGAGGGAGAGAGAGAAAAAAAGAGAGAGAGAGGTCTTCCATCTGCTGCTTCAGTACCCAGATGGCCCCAGTGGCCAGAGCTGCACCGATCCAAAGCCAGGAGCCAGTAGCTTCTTCCGGGTCTCCCATGCGGGTGCAGGGGTCCAAGCACTTGGGCCATCTGCTACTGCTTTCCCAGGCCATAGCAGAGAGCTGGATTGGGAAGTGGAGTAGCTGGGACTTGAACCGGTGCCCACCTGGGATGCTGGCACTGCAAGCAGCGGTTTTACCTGCTACGCCACAGAACTAGTCCAAAGGAATTTTTCTTTTTTTTTTTTTATTTAGCGGAAAAAAAAAACCCTGAAAAGCCTTTGGGACACTGAAGTTAGATCATCAAAAATAGCAAGGTGTTACAGTGAAATCTAGTTGTTTGCAACACATGAAATTATCTGGCTTTCTCAAATCTCTTTTGCTTCACACAGCATTTGGAAGGACGGAAACATTATCATGAGAGATAATGATAATTGAGAGATCCAAGAGAAAAATCAAAGCATGGCAAATGTAAAGTCCGTAGGTATGAGACTAATGTTGACCGGACCAACCTGTCTACTCAGTTATTTGAGACTAACTGGTAGGCTCGGCCTCAGGGGAGAGAGAGCTGATTGGAAGAAAGGTGACAGGTGCAGTGAGAGAGCAGGACTGGGCCAGGCTGAAGCCAGAGGCCAGGAACTCCACTTGGACCCCCATGCAGATAGGGCCCAAGCAGTCAGGCCATCTTCTAGTGCTTTTCCCAGGCCATTAGCAGGGAACTGGATCAGGAGTGAAGCAGCAAGGGGCACAAACCGGGGCCCACATGGGAAGCCGGCGTCCTAGACGGTGGCTTTACCCATCACACCACAGTGCCGGCCCCGGAAGAGAAAGTGTATCCATCTTCAACCCCCCTCCCCCTCCAAATCCAATCACAGCTATCTTAAACAGAGGAGACGACTCCACTCTGAATGCCTGCCATGCTCTCTCTCTGCATGGACCCCTCCATCCTGCCCAAGGCTAAAAGAGTCAGGGTGAGTGTGTGAACATAGCAGGCAGCCAGGAGAGTCTGTGAGATGCTTTAGCTGCTACAGAGGGACGGAGGAGTGAACAGCGAAGCGGTAAGAAATGCGGAGGGGGCGTGCGAGTCTGGAACAAAGAGTGAGTCAGAAGTTCAGAGCAGGAACAAAGGCCAAAGGTCATGCTTAGTAAGCAGAGGATGTGAGGTGTCAAGAGCGGAATGAAGCCAGTGGGCAGCAAAGGATCAGCTGGTGCAAGGACAGGAGAGCCGAGTGACTGCGGCATTGGAAACACTAGACAGATGGTAACAAGCACCTGCTACCCTTCCACTGCAATAACAAGGCCTCTAAAACTCTTGGTATCCTAACCATGTTCCAGTTGTGTGCGAGGTTTTCCAGAAGAGTGGTGGTGGATGACATGTCTTCCTGTGACTCCACAAGATGATCTGGGAAATCCTGGGGCACGTGTGATGGATCAGTGAATGTTACCATCCCATCACAGAGAGCATGCTCTAGGCAAAGGAAACCTGGAGTCTTTTCTGGAGAGAGTTTCAGAAGTGGCATTTGCTTTTTGAAGATTTTTATTTTATTTATTTGAAAGTCAGAGTTAGAAGGAGAGAGAGAGAGATCTTCCACCTGCTGGTTCACTCCCCAGGTGGCCACAATGGCCAAGGGTGTACCAAGCCTAAGTCAGGAGCTGAAAACTCCATCTGGGTCCCCTTTATCGATGGTAGGGGCCCAAGCACTTGGGCCACCTGCTGCTGGTTTCTCAGGCACAGTAGCAATGAACTGGATTGGAAGTAGAGCAGCTGGGACTTGAACCGGCACTCATATGGGATGCTGGTGTTACAGGTGGTGCCTTAACCTGGTGGCCATAACACTGGCCCCCCAGAAGTGACTTTCTACAGGGCGGCTGTCCTACTGTCTCATCTTAGTGATGAGTCTGGGAGCAAGATGACTGGACGAGCAGAATCAGTGGGTCACCTGCAGCCAGGTGGCTGATACCACCTGCTCTGCCTTCCTCCTAGCTGCATTTCTTTCTCTTTCCCTCCACATACATTTTATTTAAAAAAAAAATTATCAAGCTTAAAAAGAAGCCCTGCTAGAAAATCAGGACATCCACAGGGAGCACAATGAATCTGTGTAACTCATTACATGGAGATAGAATTCAGTTCTAAGTGTAAAAGCTGAAACCACTGAGCTTCTAGAAGAAAGCACAGGCAGATTCTTTGTTACCTCATGTTAGCAAAGACTCTTTAGATGGGACTCCTAATACTAATCATTTTATAAAACAGTAAACTGCATTTCATCAACATTTGACATTTCTGCTCTTCAAAAGACACCTCGGGGTAGGTGCTGGGGTACAGCAGATTAAGTCACCACTTGCATCGCCTCTGTCTCATATCAGAGGGCTGTTTCTGATCCAGCTTCTTGCTAATGCACCTGGGAAGGCAGCAGACGATGGGCCCAAGTGTTTGAGCTCCTGACACTCCCATGGGAGACATGGTTGGAGTTATTTGCTCCAGGATGTGGCCTGGCCCTGACCTGGCTGTTGCAGGCACTGGGGGAGTGAACCAGCAAATGGAAGAACTCTCTGTCTCTGTTGGTCTGCCTTCCAAGTAGATGAAAATAATTTTTAAACACACTACTAAGAACATTTAAGGAGAGCTAGAAACTGGAGAAAATATCTACATAACATGCATCAAATATAGAACTTGTATTCAAAACATATAAAGAACTCTTACAAATCAATAATAAAAAGACAATCCAGAGGCCAGCTCTGTGGTGTAGTGGATAAAGCTGCCACCTGCAGTGCTAGCATCCTATATCGGTGCCAGTTCGAGTTCTGGTGGCTCCATTTCCGATCCAGCTCTCTGCTATGGCCTGGGAAAGCAGTAGAAGATGGCCCAAGTCACTGGGCCTCTGTACCCACGTGGGAGACCTGGAAGAAGCTCCTAGCTCCTGGCCATTGCGGCCAATTGGAGAGTGAATCATCAGACAGAAGACTTCTCTCTCTCTGACTCTCCTTCTCTTTCTGTGCAACTCTGTCAAATAAATAAATAAATCTTAAAATAAAGACAATCCAATATTAAATCTGGGTAAGGATTTACACAGGCATCTCACAGAAGACACACAGCCAACAAGCACACGAGGAGATGCCCAATACCGCACGTCATCAAGGAAATGCAAACCAAAGCCAAAAGAACTAGAATTCATATGCACAGAGTGATTAAACTAAAATTAATGACAACCCCAAATATCAGCAAGGATGAGCAGCAAAATGGAATTCACATGCATTGCAAGTGGGAGTCCAAAATTGGACCACTACTTTGCAAAAATGTTTAGACTATATCTTATACGGTTAAACATACACCTATTCATGACTTGGAAATTCTGCACTTAACTATTTACCCAAGAGAAGTGAAAACAGGTGTCCATGAAGCATTTTTAAAAGAGAAAAAAAAAATTGTGTTTTTTCCTAACAGCTTCAAACTGAAAATACAACTGAAATATCAATCAGTAGGTGAATCGATTAACAAACTAGGATACTCAGCAAGGAAAAAGAAGGTGTTGTGTTGCCCAGATGGGTGACTAAAGATAACGATAATACACTGTATAATTTTTTTTTAAAAAATAAAAATAAAAAGCCAGGGTCTGGCATTGTGGTGTAGTGGGTTAACCCACCACCTGTGACGTCAGCAAACCATAAAGGGTTCTGAAGTTTCATCATAAATGATTAACCTCTGAGTAGTAGACAGATACATTTACCCTGATTTAAACATAATATGATGTATACATGTATTAAAACATCTCATAGTACTCCATAAATACGCATAATGTTTATGAATCTGTTAAAAGGGAAATAAAAACTACTAATATGTGTCACTCAGCGGATGGATTTCTAAACCAAATGCAGCTGCATTTCTGCATTGCTCATTTCTGTAGCCTGGGCTTTCTGCAAACACGGGGCTGGGGCTGGGGGCTGAGGCAGCAAAAGGCCTAGAGTTAGCAAGTCGAAGGGACATCACTCCTGCCTGTCACAGATTACCGTAATCTCCACAGCAACATTTCAAAATACATTTTGCTAAGGTATCTAGGGCCTGTGTAATCACCACAGGACCATGAAAATGAGGGATAGAGTCTGACACGACATGAAGAATTGTATTTTCCACTTGCTATCGGGGCTGGGGAAGCTGTATTATCATAAACCAAATAGCTGGAAATCCTTCATTCCACCCAGCGGCTATTTCGCAGAAAGAACAAACCTCAGTCACTTGCTGATCTGTAAGCTGTACTACAAAGGGTTTCCCAGCGAAAAGAGCAGAGTAATGCATGGAATATTTACCTCCTGGTGCATTTAATTTTCTCTAAACGGGCCATGTGAAAAATTTGCATTTATCAAAGATAAATAAATCAACAAATGGCCACTGGCTCCTAAGGAAATACATCAGATTTGCTCTGAGCAACTAGAATATGATTCAGACTCCAGGAAGTTAAAGATGGCTGCTTTAGGAGGCCATGCTCCCTGTAAAAGCCTGAACATCAGAATCAATATTCTCTGTAATGCGAGGTTTAATCAAGTCAACAGTTTGAAGATTTTTGGAATATTTTGTTGTCTGTACTAAAAGACGCTGACATTTCAGGAATCACTTTTTCTATGAGAAGATCATGCTGTCTTTCCACTGCCACTTAAGTAGACCCTATCAAAACCGTATGTTCCACTGTGATGGTGTCAAAGGAATGGCCAATCAAAGAGCAGTGTAAGAATGCCATCAGGAAGAATGTAGTATATCTTTGAAGATTTATTTATCTCTTTGAAAGGCAGAGCAGGTGAGCAAGCAAGCGATCTACCATCTACTGGTTCATCCCCAAATGGCTGCAATGGCTGGAACGAGGCGAGGCCAAAGCCAGAAGCCAAGAAATCCATCCTGGCCTCCCACATGGGTGGTGGGGGCCCATGTACTTGGATCACCTCTATTGTCTTCCCAGGAGCATTAGCAGAAAGCTGTATCAGAAGCTGAGTGACCAGGACTTGGACCAGCCCTCTGATATGGGATGCTGGCTTCCCAAACTTCTGGTTAACCCATTGTACCACAAGGCCAGCCCCAGGAAGAATGTTCTTATTCTGAGAGCGCAGTCCCCAAGAAGAATCAGAACAGAAAAATGTCTGGTTCTTATCAAGCTGGTTGATAAGAACAATAAATCTAGAGTTACTACCTCTTTGTGTCTCTCCAGTTGATTTTTCAGAAGACATTTGTTGTGGGTAAGTTGAGTATGATTCCTAAAGGCAAATATTTGTATCCTCTGGAAAGAGAGCTGAGAAGCCTAAACAAACAAACAAACAAATAAAATAGGAGGACAAAGAAAATGCAACAAAAGAAGAAATGTTATAGATGTAATAAATTTCCAGGTTATATTGTGATGAATGATTTTTTATATTTTTAGAAAGTGAATGTGACTTTTTAAAAAAGATTTATTTGAAAGGCACAGTTACAGAGAGAGAGACAGAAAGAGCAAGATCTTTCATCTACTGTTTCACTCCCCAAATAGCTGCAATGGCCAAGGGATGTGATATGGGAGGGAGAGCCTGCAGACACTCCTTTGAGAAGGATCTCCTGGGGTTGCAGGTGTGTGGTCACTCAGGAATATCTAGAAGATACTGCTGAAGGTTCTGCCCAGGCCAGTCGGCTGGCTCAGGATCCAGCAGGTAAACCTCACTAGGCCCACAGCAGTATCTTATGCAGGCCCAGGTAGTCAGTTTGAAGGAGGCTTTTATGAATTTTACATAAGAGCGTTCTAGGCCCTTGCTAGAGTATCAAGCAGGGATAGTAGGTCTCCAACCCCTCTCACAGCCTTGCAGAGACAAAAGGTTTTGGTTTTGGTTTTTGGAAGGCTACACACCCTTCCAAAACTAGCCTTAGCAGCTCCATCAATCCTCAACAGGAGCCCAGTGCTAACTTCTGAGTCTTACCAAAGTTGGGTATAAGAAGAGAACATACAAATTCTCAATGTTTTCTCATATCCCTACAGACCTTACAAGATAGGCTAAGCTATCAAGAAGACAAGCAGGAAGCAAAGAATCACAGTCATGATTGGAAGATACTATGCAAGGGTTGGGTGGGGACAGCTATGCTCTCACCATTTCTGAGCAGATTCTGTTCAGCAGAGGGAAAGTGAGTGACAGCAATCTCTACAACTGGACACTGAACATCTTAACCGCAGGGCAAGCCTATAAAATGGAGAAGAAAGTGCATGATGCTATAAAAGGCAGCGACGCCCGAGTGGAGTGCCAGACGGGCATTTCTAAGATGACAGCACTTAAAGGAGGAAAGAGTTCTCATCTTGACTTACAAGGTTTAGAGCTGCAGCACTGGGGCATGCCTAAGTGCACTTAGCAGGGCAAGCATTTGATCTAGCAGTCACTAAGCCTGCACTCTCTTTCAGAGAGCTGGGATTCCACTCTCAATGCTAGCTGCCTGCTCATGCACACCCTGGGAGGCAGCAGGCGATGGCTCAAGTAGTTGAGTCCCTGCCACCCACAAGAGAGACCTAGATGGAGTTACTGGCTCTTGGTTTTGGTTTGGGCCAGTCATGGCTGTTGTGGGCATTTGGGGAGTGAATCAGCAGACAGAAGATCTTTGTCTCTCAAATGCATTTTCTTAAAAAATGAGTATACTGACAGTTGTAAGGTTGATATCAAATTATCTTAATTAAAAACATTTATTGCCTAACCATTAAGTTTCCGATACCAGGAGAGATTCAAATGTGAATTCAACATAATCCCTTAGGGCCAGCACTATGGCATAGTGGATACAGCCACTGCCTGCAGTGCCAGCATCCCATGGGTGCCGGTTGAGTCCTGGTTGCTCCACTTCCCATCCAGCTCTCTGCTATGGCCTGGGAAGGCAACAGAAGATGGCCCAAGTCCTTGGACCCCTGAACCCATGTGGGAAGTCCAGAAGAAACTCCTGGCTCCTGGCTTTAGATTGGCGCAGCTCCGGCCACTGTGGTCATTTGGGGAGTGAACCAGCAGATGGAAGACCTCTCTCTCTATGCCTCTCCTTCTCTGTGTAACTCTGATTTTCAAATAAATAAATAACTCTTAAAAGAAATCCCTAGCCGGCGCCATAGCTCAATAGGCTAATCCTCCACTAGCGGCGCCGGCACACCGGGTTCTAAATCCCAGCCGGGGCGCCGGATTCTGTCCCGGTTGCCCCTCTTCCAGGCCAGCTCTCTGCTATGGCCCAGGAGTGCAGTGGAGGATGGCCCAAGTGCTTGGGCCCTGCACCCCATGGGAGACCAGGAAAAGCACCTGGCTCCTGCCTTCGGATCAGCGTGGTGCGCTGGCTGCAGCGCGCCAGCCGTGACGGCCATTGGAGGGTGAACCAACGGCAAAGGAAGACCTTTCTCTCTGTCTCTCTCTCTCACTGTCCACTCTGCCTGTTAAAAAAAAAAAAAAATCCCTACCTCTGAGGTACTCCAATCTGGGCCTAGGAGAGAGAAGTGTGCTCTATGAGAATACAACTAAATGTGAAGCAGTCCATTCGCAGCAGGATCTGAGCCCAGTGTGGGAGCCTGAGGTAGGAGACACCCAATTCTGCTCCAAAGGAAACTTTGAGGGGTGGAACCTGAACTCTGCCTTGTGCCTTGGAAGAGTAACAAGTGCACTCTGGGCAGAGAAGAGGGAAGCCGTGGGGAACGTCACCAGGGACCCAGGGTGCAGTGTGCTTGTCAAGCACCCAGCTGGGGCTGGGGACACAGGACAGGAGGGATCCTAGATGCTGTGCTACCGAGTTTGCACTTTATCATGATTTGAGTTGAATTTTCCAGAACTAAGTCTGTTTCTAAGAGTTCAAGAACTTGTCTTTGGAAGGAGCATCCACAGTGCCACCTTCTTGGGCGCAGAGGAAAATGTGCAGGGAATTTTAGAAGATACAGATTCATCTGAGAAGCAATTCTACCCCGATGCGTGGCTGCCTGCGGCTGGGGCACTTGCAGAGAAAACTGAGAGCAAACAGGCGGGAAGGAAGTTCTGTAGGCCGGGGATCAGCAGAAGGCATGGCAGACGGCTGCTGGGGCCAAGTTATAATTACTTAAAATGACAACAACACATCCAGCCTCCTGCCACCCATCACGACCACAACCACTGAACCAGAAAGCAAACAGAGATGGCCAAACCCCTTGTTCCAGCATCCAGATGATTCTTAGTGTTTCAAAGAATAAAAATCAATAGTTTTTTTCTGTGTTTTGTTTTTTCATCCTTGGCACAAGACATAGGGAACAGCTCTCTTGGTTAAGTAGGTGTCTTGGATCTGACACTAAAAGAGAAAAACTGATAAGTTGAATATCATCAAAATTAAAACCATCTGATTTCAATAGACACAGATAAGAAAATGCAAGGACATGCATGGAGAGACCCATTTACAAATCACAGGTCTAATAAAGGGCTTATATCTACACCACATAGAACAAATCTTACAAATGAAAAATAAGACAGCGCAATAAAAGAAGAAAATGGCTGAAAGATTTGCACAGATATCTTTTCAAAGAAGATATACAGGGGCCGGCGCTGTGGCGTAGCAGATAAAGATGCTGCCTGCAGTGTTGGCATCCCAAATGGGCACTCTGATACAGCTCTATGTTATGGCCTGGGAAAGCAGTGGAGGATGGCCCAAGTCCTTGGGCCCCCGCACCCACGTGGGAGACCCAGAAGAAGCTCCTCGCTCCTGGCTTCGGATCGGCACAGCTCTGGCCAATGGGGCCATCTGGGGAGTGAACCAGTGGACAGAAGACCTCCTCTCTCTCTCTCTCTCTCTCTCTCTCTCACTCTCTCTATCTCCCTCTGCCTCTCTAACTCTTTCAAATAAATAAATAAATCTTTTTTAAAAAAGATATACAAATGTCTAACAAACACATATCAATTTTGATAAAGAAAATGCATATTAAAACTACAATCCCTTACCACTTCATATCCACCCACTTGATGGCTATACTCAAAAGGAATGACAACATCCAATGCTGGTGAGAACATGGTAAAATTGGAACCCTGATACACTGGTAGGGAAATGCAAAAATCAACCGGTAAAGGGATAAAATAAAGCAGATAATCATATATTGGAAAACTACACAGAATAAGGAAGAATGAACTACTTACTGATACATGCAACAGCATGCCATGTAGATAAAACCTCAAAAATACGCCACTGAAAGAGGCCAGAAACAAAAGGCCATCCATATATGGGAACTTACTAGAGAGGCAAAATGATAGACTCAGAACAGATAATGGTGGCTGCCTGGGGAGAGAAGACTGGGGGCCAACAGGTAGGAGGGAACTTTCCCAGTAGATGGTACTGTGCATAACTAGATCAAGGTGAAGTTCACACAACCATTCAACGTGTACTAAAACTGGGGGCCAGCATTGTGGCGTGGCATCCCATATGGGCACCAGTTCTGTCCACTTCAAATCCCCTGCTAGTGGCCTGAGAAAAGCCGCAGAAGATGGACCAAGTCCATGGGCCCTGCCACCCACGTGGAGACCAGGATGAAGCTGCCAGCTCCTGGCTTTGGCCTGGCTCGGCTCCGGCCATTGCAGCCACTTGGGAGTGAACCAGTGGATGGCAGAACTCTTTGTCTCTGTCTCTCCTTCACTCTCTGTAACTCTGCCTTTTACGAAATAAACAAAATCTTTAAAATGTACCAAGTGGCTGGCTCTGTGGTGTAGCAAGTAAAGCTGCTGCCTGCAATGCCAGCATCCCACATGGGTACTGGTTCGAGTCCCGGCTGCTCCACTTCCCATCCAGCTTCCTGCTAATGCACCTGGGAAAGCAGCAGATGATGGCCAAAGTGCTTGGGCGTCTGCACCCACATGCGAGACCAGGAAGAAAATCCTAGTCCCTGGCTTCATATCTGCCAAGCTCTGGCCATTGAGGCTATTTAGGGAATGAACCAGTGGATGGAGGATCTCTCTCTCTCTCTCGTCTTTCCCTCTCTCTCTAACTCTGCCTTTCAAATGAAAAATTAAATAAATAAATCTTTTTTAAAAAGTGTAGTAAAATTCACATTATACTTAAAATGGGTAAATTTTGCGGCACATAAACTATATTTCAATAAGGCTACGAAAAAGAAAGATAACTTGAACAACTTGAATTTTCCAAATTAAGACACTCATCAAAGGGTGAACTCCTGCTCTTCTGTCCTCTGGTAGGTGACTTCACATATAACACTCACCCTTGACTCAGTGTAAGTGAAAAGTTTCGGGGCAGGCGCTATGGCGCAGTGGGTTAACGCCCTGGCCTGAAGCACCAACATCCCATATGGGTGCTGGTTAGAGACCCGACTACTCCACTTCCAATCCAGCTCTCTGCTATGGCCTGGGAAAGCAGTAGCAGATGGCCCAAGTCCTTGGGGCCCTGCAACCATATGGGAGACCCGGAAGAGGATCCTGGCTCCCGGCTTCCTATCAGCAGAGCTCCGACCGTTGTGGCCAATTGGGAAGTGAACCATCGGATGGAAGACCTCTCTCTCCCTCTCTGCCTCTCTTCTTTCTGTATAACTCTGACTTTCAAACAAATAAATAAATCTTAAAAAAAATAATGTTTCTATTTCTAAACAAACAACCCTGAGGGAAAATGGTGGGCAACATGAGGATACTTCTGAGACCCATGGAAAAAATGGAATCAAAAGATAAGTTTATTTATGTGTAAAGATATTTTAAAATCTATGCATTTTTTTCATATTATGCATTTTCCATGAACTTTCCTTAGATCCCTTGTATATTAGTAGCAGTTGAACTGAATTATTGGAAGAGTGATTTTAAGAGATACACACAGAGATAGGAGTCCTTTTTACAAAAAAAAAAAAATGGTACCAGTGAAAATAAGCCACATTTGTCAGTTTCATGGAAAAAATAATTTTATTAAAATTTGCAAGTCAATTTCCTTAATAAGAATTCATGAGAATTTTCAGTTCTCTCAATTGATTTTTTATGATATATCAAAGATTCACTTCTATATAACCTTGATTTCAAGTCCAAATTACTTTTGATCTCGCATTCACTTCCAGCTCATGGAAAGCGTGTCAGAGAGTAAATGTAAATCAGACAGACAGGATCTGTTCCAACACATTTCAGATGATCGGCTGGCACTATGGCATAGTGGGTTAAGCTGCTACTTGGGATGCCTGCATCCCATATGAGCCCCAGCTGATCCACTTCTGATCCAGCTCCCCAGTAAAATGCATAGGAAAGCAGTGGAAGATGGCCCAAGTAGTTGGGTCACTGACATCCATGTCAGAGATAAGGATGGAGTTCTAGGCCAGTGGTTTTATTTAGCCTTGCCTAATCCTGGCCACTGCAGCCATTTGGGAAGTGAAAGAGTGGATGGAGGATTTCTTTCTCTCTCTCTCTCCCTCTCTCTCTCTCTCTCTCTCTCTCTCTCTGCTTTTCAAATAAATCTTCCAACATGGCCATTGTGGCATTGCAGGAGGCAGCTTCATCTGCCGTGCCACAACACTGGCCCCTTATCAGTACTTTAAAAGCTCAATGATACTGGGTCAGGCATTGGCTTATGAGTGGAGTCACCAGTTAGTGTGCCTGCATTCCACACAGGAGTACCTGGCTGGTTCAACTCTCAGTTCCTGACTCCAGGCCCAACTCCTGACTCCAGCTTCCTGCAGATGCAGACTGGACTCTGGGAGGCAGCAGTGATGGCTCCAAGCATTTGGGTTCCTCCTACCCACCTGGGAGATCTGGATTGAATTTCTCACTCTGGGCTTTGGCCCTGGCCCTTTCTAATCTGTGGTGGGCACCTGGAACCAGTGAAACCAGCAGATGGGAGTGAGCTCTCTTTCCCTCAGAAACAAACAAAATCAATGGAGGTATGCATTGTGGTGCAGAGGGTTAAGCTGCTGCGTGGGACACACACATCCCATGCTGAAATGCTGGCTGTCGTCCCAGCTACTCTGCTTCTGATTCAGCTTCCTGTTCATGCATCCTGGGAAGGCAGCAAATGATGGCTCAAGTGCTTGGCTCCCCGCCGCTCATGGGGGAGACCTTGATGGAGTTTCAAGCTCCTGGCTTCCACCTAATCCAGCTTTGGCTATTCAGGGCATTTGCAGAGTAAACTAGGGGATAGAAAAATCTTTTTGTAACTCCGCCTTTGAAGTAGGTAAAAATAAATATATATCTTTTAAAAAGTTACATAATTTATGTGTTCCATTTGCAAATGTACTTTTTATTCACTTGATACGTCATAAACTGAGACACTGGAGCTAAAAAAAAAAAAAGAATTCTTTGTGTTACTGCATCACAATTTTTGTTTTGCAAATTTAAAGCTAATCTGAAATAAAATGTTTAAAAAAAAAAAAAAGTCAATGCTACTTATTTCTTTCTTGCTAGGCAAAAATAAGGCACCAAAAGTTGAGGTCAAAAAAGAGAGAATCGAGTTTCTGAGAAATTCATTTCCTTGCACGGGGAAGGACTCTGGGGCTCTGCCTGCTGCAGGAGGCAGCTCGCTGCGTGCTACCATGCGAATGGCGCCAGTCTCCTTCAATTAACACCCTCAGTTCTAGGGCTGAAAAATGCTCGGAGCCGTCCTTTGGCTAAGAGTCCAGTAAAACAGCAGTCATTGCCTCAAGCACAATTCCTGGCCCGCAGTGCTCTCTCAGCGATTCCACCAGGGCTCCTCTTTGGCCTCACAGTGCTCCCAGTCTCCCATAGCTAGCTCGCTCTCATCTTCACTTCTCTTTCCAGCCTAGGACCAATGGGCCACCCCTCACTTTTCTGACCAGTCTTCTCTACCCATCCCCGCCCTTGTTTTTACCTCATTATAGTCCTTCCTAGGAAAATCCCAACCCAGAACAGGCAATGACATAAAGCCCAAACTCCCCACGGGGCATGCACAAGTGGCATCAAGAGATAAAATGAAAAGAGGATGGCCCAGGGCTGGCGCTGTGGCCTAGGCGGGTAAAGCTGTCACCTGCAGTGCTGGCATCCCATATGGGCACTGGTTCGAGTCCCAGCTGCTCCACTTCCAATTCAGCTCTCTGGTGGGGCTGGGAAAGCAGAAGATGGCCCAAGTTCTTGGGCCCCTGCACCCATGTGGGAGATCTGGAAGAAGCTCCTGGCTCCTGGCTCCTGGCTCCTGGCTTCAGATCGGTGCAGCTCCGGCCATTGTGGCCAATTGCAGAGTGAAGACCTCTCTCTCTCTCTCTCTCTCTCTCTTTCTTTCTCTCCTTCTCTCTCTGTATAACTCTGACTTTCAAATAAATAAATAAATAAATCTTAAAACAAAAGAGGATGGGCTGGCGCCGTGGCTCAATAGGCTAATCCTCCACCTTGCGGCGCCGGCACACCGGGTTCTAGTCCCGGTCGGGGCGCCGGATTCTGTCCCGGTTGCCCCTCTTCCAGGCCAGCTCTCTGCTATGGCCAGGGAGTGCAGTGGAGGATGGCCCAGGTGCTTGGGCCCTGCACCCCATGGGAGACCAGGAAAAGCACCTGGCTCCTGGCTCCTGCCATCGGATCAGCGCGGTGCGCCGGCTGCAGCGGCGGCCATTGGAGGGTGAACCAACGGCAAAGGAAGACCTTTCTCTCTCTGTCTCTCTCTCTCACTGTCCACTCTGCCTGTCAAAAAAAAAAAAAAAAAAAAAGATGGCCCATTGCAGTCAGATCCTCATTTAAACCCTGGCTTTGTCAGTTCGAAGCTGTGTTGGGTTGGTTATGTTAAATGAACTCTCTGCGTCTCAGTCTCCACACCTGTGAAATGGGCTAATTTACCTACCTCCAAAGCTGTTGAGAAAATAAGCAAGATGCAATGGGCACAACAACACACCAGGAGTTTAGTGGACTGTCAGTAAAAGGTGACTATTCCAAGTGTCCAGCCTGTACTTACCGTCCAAGGCTCCTTTTTGTTAGTGGCTTTGTCACACAACCCTAGCAAACAATCCCATTCATCTGCATGCTTCTCACTGTTGCTCCTTCTGCTGGGAACATCTCCCCCTCTTCCTCCTCAATGCCCGTCCTTCTCATGGCCTTAGAGAACAACTCACTGCCAGAGACTCGGGCAGTTGACAGCAGTTGGAGCTGTGCTGTCCAGAACACGGCTGCTGGCCCCAAGTGGCCAGCTACACTCAAGTCACAATAACCCACACTGGAGTTCATTCCCTCAGTCACACTGTGCACGATTCAAGTGCCCACTGGTCATGCGTGGCTGGCCACCGGCTGCCACACTGGACAACGCAGGACAGAAAGATTTTCATCATCACAGGAAGCTCCATGGGACAGAGATTCTTTGGAGGAAAATGTCTGTGTTAATTCTCTCCCAAAGTCCTCACAAGTACGTGACCTTCCTCTGTTGTCTCAGGTTCTGAATACTCATGCATTGGTCTCCTCCATGAAACTGCAAGCTTTCTGAATCAGTATGAATTTGCTAAATGAGTTGCTGAATGATTCATTGAAAAGTCATCTTTTTTGAGGGGGGCATAACTGTCTGGAAGGACAGAGCACGAGTAAGGAGGAAGCCCCCACTTTCAGGAGCTTGTCAGAATGTTTGTCTTGTTTTGCTTTCCCCTCAATTTCTTTTTTTTAATTCTTTTTTTTTCTTTTTTAGAGAGAAAGGTCTTCTTTCTGTTGGTTCACTCCCCAAATGGCCGCTATGGCCAGAACTACGCCGATCCGAAGCCAGGAGTCAGGTGCTTCCTCCTGGTCTCCCATGCGGGTGCAGGGCCCAAGCACCTGGGCCATCCTCCACTGCCTTCCCTGGCCACAGCAGAGAGCTGGACTGGAAGAAGAGCAACCGGGACAGAACCGGCACCCCAACCAGGACTAGAACCTGGGGTGCTGGCGCCGCAGGCAGAGGATTAGCCTAGCGAGCCGCGGCACCAGCCTCTTTTTTTTTTTTTTAAAGACTTACTATTTTTTTTTTTATTTGAAAGGCTGAGTGTGGGGAGGGGGAAACAGGGAGCCACACAAAACCACACACATACACACAGAGAGAGGGGGAGAGAGAGAGAGAGAGAGAGAGAGAGAGATATCTTCCATTCGCTGGTTCACTCCCCAAATGCCTGCAACCATCAGGGCTGGGCCAGATGGAGCCAGGAGTTCCTTTCGGATTTCCCATGTGAGTTGCAAGGATCCAAGTACTTTTCCATGTTCTGTTGCTTTCATAGGTGCATCAGCAGGGAACCGGATCAGAAGCAGAGCAGCCACGATTCAACCAGTGCTCCGATACAGGATGTGCCGCAACGCCAGCCCCTCCATTTCTTAACCCATTTCTAATCCTTAATTCAGTCCCTGCCTTGTTGACTCACGGTCGTTTGTCTCTTTTCTGAGGTATATCTCCCCAGATCTGCTTCTCCATCCTGGTCTTGAGGGCTCCAACCCTGGCTCCTCTCCTGAGCTTCCCTCTCTGCTCTCTTGTGGGATCACAATTGTTCAGGCATTTCTTGACGCCCCCAAGAAAGGGAGTTAAACAACAGCACTTCCAAGAAAATACCTGACATCAGAGAAGGCACTGATTATAACAGTTCATCTCTGCACTCTCAGTGGCCCAGGCAATGTCTGGCACATGGTGTGTAACTTACAAGTATCTGTGGGAAAGGATGAATGGGCTACGATTTTATCTTAGGGAGGATCGGGGCAAAAGGGGAGAAGCCAACATGGAGAAGGAGGCTTAGCTGCTGCCCTCCAAGGACTGCTGAGTCCACAGACCACACTCCTAAGAAGCTAAATAAACTTCACTCAGAGCCAACCCAATGATGGAGTGGGGAGAGGGAGAATTCTTCTTCTCAGGCTCCACTTGGTCAAAGGTTGATCCCCTTGCACATCCGGCTGTGCATTCCAAGGCATGGGCGCTGGTGGGTTCTTCAGGCGGGAAGCAAAAAGAGTACCAGGGGAGGGGAGAGTTGGTCAGAGCCCACCCAGAGCTCAGGAGGTAAAGGCTCTGAAGTGGTGCATAAAATGTGCAATGTGCATAAATTACCTTTCAAATTATTAGCAGTACTTAGAGACCAAAGGACAGGACATTTCGGGAAGGTTTACAGTGCAGGGTGTTATAGTAAATTCACAATAAACAATGGTTGATTGCTTTGAGGCATCTGAGCAGTCCATCAGGGCACTAGGTTCCTGTACTAGGAGGACTGTGATGGAGGCATAATGAGTGTAGGGTTGGGAGAGAACCCTGGACAGAGAGGGGCTGGAAACAACCTTTATCACTTTATCATTTTGCCTGGAGCAAGCCAAGCTGAAAGATTTCTGGGGCCAGTGCTGTGGCATAGCAGGTAAAGCAGCTGCCTGTACTGCCAACATCCCATATGAGCACCAGTTCGAGTCCCAGCTGCTCCACTTCCGATCCAGCCCTCTACTATGGCCTAGAAAAGCAGTAGAAGATGGCCCAAGTGCTTGGGTCCCTGCACCCACATGGGAGACCCAGAAGCAGCTCCTAGCTCCTGGTTTTGGAATGGCCCAGCTCTGGCTGTTGCAGCCATTTGGGAGTGGACCAGAAAGCGGAAAACACCTCTCTCTCTCTCTCCCTCTCTCTGCCTCTCTCTCTCTCCCTCTCTCTGCCTCTGCCTCTCTGTAACTCTGCCTTTCAAATAAATAAATAAATATTAAAAAAATAGATTTCTCATGTCCTCTCCTTTGTTCTCAAATCTTTTTGGTACCCCTCCAAAGCTTCACCATAAATGAGAATTATTAAATAATAACAAAAACCACTGAAGGCCCAGGCAATGGTGCTGGTACTAAGAGCCAAAATCAACTGACTCTTCATTAGATTGTCCTCAAGCCCAGTTTCTGCTTTCTTTGTCTTCAAGGTATATCATAACCACTTATGTTAGGTCTGTTGTCCTCCAAGTAGACACTGGGGAGAGCTATATTTTGTTCCATCCCTTGCCTGTAGTTGGCAGACATCTCTCCAAGAATAAGAGTAGCAAATACCATTGTTGTGGTTTGCTGGGTTCATTCACATTTTATTAGCCAACAGATTTTTATCAAGTTTTGGTTTCATCTTCATGAATCAGAGATTTGGAATGCCAAAGACACCCCCTAAATTACGTATTTCACCACCTTTGGTTCTAGGCCAAACGATGAAACAGGCATCTCCTTCAGACTTGGTGTATTGAACCCTCTTGTGCACCTCTTCAAAAATCCTCTCAGTGGCTCCTCTTAGTTCAGTGGCAGTGTAGGGACCTGTTGTCTTGCAGGCTTTGCACATGTTCAAGGGGACCACGGCTTCACCTTGTTCCTTGATTCCTGCCCTGGCCATCTTTAATCTTCAGCTGAATCATCCCAGGAATCCACACTCAAGCATGCTCCGTCCAACAGTATCTGGAAGTTTGTGCTATGGGGGCCAGTTTAGACCAACAAGAATCTACAATTCAGTGGATAAATGCATCCCCACTCCATTTCCCGTAGCCAGCTCTGAGCTGCTTCATCAACTCCATATCCCAGGCCCCAGGAAATCAAACAGCTGAAGCAATAATGCACCCTTGTGCTGACTCCTCCCTTTGCTGCTTTGCTCCCCCTGTCCTGTACTTTCTGCTCCCTGGGATCACATCTCCAAACAATGAAGCTACCTGTGCACCTGCCTTGGTCTCTGGCTTAGCTCTTGGGGGACAAGACAAGTGGGCAGCAGGCTTAGACTGAACTATCAGTCTCAACTCCAGATTCATGCTCTAAGAGTACAGCACCCGCGAGTGGCCCCTTTCATTATGCAACCCTGCAGGAGGATGACTCAACTGTGGTGCGTAGTTTCTTCTTTCCACATCTCAAACAGGAAACAGGAAAGGAACAGAAACACCCTGAGCATTTAGGCATCCAGGTTTGTTTTGGTTTTCTTATAGAGATGCCAGGAAACTCATCCAATATCATGTAGCAAGAATTCAAACTGGGATTTGAACCTAGTCCTATGGATTCAAGCCTATAATTATGTCACAATAAGAGAAGAACGGAGAAGCCCTTATTATTACAACTCTTGAGTATCCTTTCTGTTCCACATCTAATCCCTGAAGTTCTGTTGGACAAACCTTGTTCAAGGCATGTATTCCTAGAGGTGCAGATTCTCTCTCCTCTGGGTCACTTCTGGGGACTCTCATTTGGTTCTCTTCCACTGACTCATGACTCACTCTGACCTTGGGCATGGAAAGTCTGCTACGTTGGCTATGATGTCCCCTCCTAGGGCGGCATTGTGGTATAGTGGGTAGGGCCACTGCCTGTGACACTGACATCCCATATGGGGACTAGTTTGTGTCCCAGCTGCTCTGTTTCTGATCCAGGTCCCTCTCATGGCCTGGGAAGGGAGCGGAAGATGGCCTAAGTCCCTGGGCCTCTGCCACCCACGTGGGAGACCTGGAAAAGGCCCCTAGCTCCTGGCTTTGGCTTGGCCCAGCTCCTGCTTTGGGTCATACACTTGGACTGTGAAGGTTCCAGGCCTAGCTTTTTATTCTTCACCTTGTTGGAAACATAACTACAGGTTCCAGGGAGCACATTCTTTGTTCCTATGCAGCTTGGAGAAGCATTTCCCAGACATCTCCAACATGTCCTCAAGCTCAGCTACCAGCCTGTCTTGAGGGAACACCCCAGAAGGAAGGTTAACATCAGCCAGCCCGTGCAGACCACTTGGACATGCCCCATCTTCCAAGGTGCTGGGTCAGAGCGAGCACGTGGGCTCTACGGCCCCCTCAGAAACCATATCAGTGCTGTGTGGCAGCAAATGCCTGGTTTCATCTTAGACTCTAGACTCTGGCAGGAACAACCAGATCATATTAGTCCATCTGTCTGCTTCGTTTCACCGGGGCATTAAACACCCTCGCTGAGAGGTCATTACTTGCCTTGACGATCGTGTGTGTGTATGTGTGTGTGTGTGTGTGAATGAAAACTTCTATCTTCTCTCTTCCAGCATGGGGAGGAGAATAACATGAACGCCAAAGGTTCGTGAGAAATCCTCTGCCCACGAATGACACAAACGGCTTAGCCTCTTCCCTAGCAGGTGCAGAGTGACAGAACAGCCCAACGCAATAGATTGCCATAACTTGGCGCCTCCTCATCAGGCAGGGCCGAAACGGGGCCTGCTCGCTTCCTGCCAGCACCATCTGGCAGGTGTTGGCTTTCTCCAGCCACGAACCAGTCTGGATAATTGCCTCAAATCATGGGGTGCTTCTCTGAAGCCCTTACCCCTGCTACGAGCCCAACTGTCACACAGAAACCACTTAGGAAGCTAGAAGTCATTCATCTGACCCACTCCACATTGCTCGGCTCCCAGGCTCCCAGGATGACTTAATCAGAAAAGCTCATTTTCATGCTGGGTGGGTGCCACCAGTGAGGAGCACGTGTGAGACAGCTGCAGGTGACCTGGGCCAGGCTCATGCCAGTCCAGCAGCCTGGAGGGGTCCTGAACCATATTTACCTCGTAAGGTGAACACACACAAGTCTTCCTGTAGTCAAATTCTCCATGTTGCATTACCTGCTATTTTCAAAACATTTTACCACCCACATCACCACTATATTCCATGCTACACACTACATGCAAATAGAATATGGTCTAGCATCTTTTAATTTTTACTTCCAGTATAAAGCTCTATTTTTGTTTACATAGGAAGACATCTTTGGAAATCACTGTTTCATTTTTACTTACACTTTTTCTAAGCTGAGAAACACATTTTCTTGGCTTAATCCAAAGAGATAACGTAAACTGGAGCTCCTGGAAGAACTCACAGGACTCCCACTGGGGCTCACAACCAACCAGATTATTTTTCTACCTTCACTTGAAATAGCCACTCTAAAAGTGGTCCAACCATGGTAACAAACTGGGATTTCAGAAAACATAGTCACAGTCCACGCTGACTGATGCAGTATTTAATGGTAACTGGCATCAACCATTTGTACAGCTCCTATCTTTATTAGTCTCCCAAAGGCAACCATTGCTCTGTAAGGTCTTCTTGGTAGCTAGGACTGAAAACAGAGTATTTCTCTGTTCCTGTAAGAAACACTTTACCAACTCTGTTTTCCTGGGTTCTCCTCTCCTAACCAGAAGCCAGTCTATTTATAGTGTTATTTATTAAGTGAAGGCTTCATGAGTTTCTAGGTTTGTAGTCCTCCAGTTTTGGAGGGTTAACAATTATTCTCTGTCTCAGGGTAAAAACACAACCTTCCCAGCACCTCTTCCTTCCAACAGCAGATGGACACTGAGCGCCTCCTACTGGACAGGTCGCAGACACTGACCTTACTGAGCTGAGACGTGTGGGCTTGATGCCCCTTGGGGGTTCCCAAGAAATCTCTCCCGGATCAGGGTTCACCTCAGCTGCACTTTTTTTCTGGAAGGTTCTCAGAGCTGGCTGTGTAGCAATTATGTCTCCCAAAGGGCTTCAGGAGACAGAGCTGCAGTTAGAAAGTGAATGGTAATCCCTACAGCACATTCTCCGTCATGCCTCTGTCATTTGTGGAACCCTGGACACTGCAGTAAACCCTGCTTCGGGCTCCCTCCATAACAGGCTGAGGGCAGCTGACCTTGCAAACAGCCTCCATGTTCCTCTCTGAGACTACGAAGATTTCCCCTTTTTTGAGGTCTCATCTGGCCCAGCTACAAGGATAAGCTTTCTCCACTGACTCTGAGAAACCAGTTCTACATATCCCCTCTGTTTCGTGCTTCCCAAACTACACAGCAGAATCTGACTTCCTCCTACAAACCCCTAATGTCCAAAACACTGACAGTTGATAAACTGTTACCTCTCTATGGTGACAGTCAGCATTTATTTAGCACTTACTATGTGCCAGGCCCTGTGCCAAGAAGTTGCACGTGTTATCTTGTCTGATTCTCACAGCCATCCTCTGCGTTGGGTGCTTTCAGTAACAGTTAATGGCTCATTAACAGAAAGCTTCATAGGCACATAGCAGAGTTTGCAAGAAACTCCCCATCTTGTTTTCAAGAACTAACAGGCATATTTGTACTCTGAAACAGAGACATTCTCTTACAATCATGTCTGTCTTAACAGTATCTCTCACAGGAAAACACACCCTTGATGGTGAGCCACTGAAAGCATACCTATTACCAAACAAACAAACAAAAACTGGTGAACAAGAAAACTAGTCGTGAAAGTGTCAAAGACACTGCACGTTCTGAATAGTTCAGGATTACGAAATCATTTGAAATGTCTTCTCTTCATCCATCACATCTGGTTTTCGTGGTTCATCATGAAAAAGTGTGTGTGTGTGTGTGTGTGTGTGACAGCCTGTTGCACCTGCCGATGAGAAGTGCCGTTTGCAGCGTTCCCTCCGAGGT
Organism: Oryctolagus cuniculus; assembly: GCF_051225735.1. Classification (NCBI taxonomy): domain Eukaryota; kingdom Metazoa; phylum Chordata; class Mammalia; order Lagomorpha; family Leporidae; genus Oryctolagus; species Oryctolagus cuniculus. The sequence continues at coordinate 135,623,431 of NC_142869.1, read as the reverse complement.
TTCCCCAGGTGGTTGTTTTCAGAGAGGCTTTCTGATTCCCACGCTGGGGAGAGCAGCTCTGGGCTAGCTCCACTGTTCAGGCTGACACACCCTCAACTTAACCGTTCTGGGCAAAATGCAGACGTTTCTAAGTAGTGTAGCAGAGCCATTTCCTAAAGGTGTATCTATTCTAGGAAGGCAGATATGAAGAACACACTGTCGTATCTGACTCCTAACAATGCAGACTTAGGATCCTGTAATGGTGAGGCCTGGGCATGACAGCCACGTTGAGCTGTTGGAACCTGGATGACGCTTAGGGTCACCTGTTCTGTCTCCAAGAGTCACTGCACACGAGGTGTGTCCAGGTAATACATCTTCTCTATCCCTAGCTACACAAGAGCTTCACAAAGAGACAAGATTCTGCAGACACCAATTCTCCCTAACTCATCTATCTTCCTTATGTAGAACCGGGTCTCCTCCCATCTGAGGCAATGATCTTTATCTAGGCACTGCAGTTTAGGCCATCTGCCATCCACTTAAGGTCAAGTACAGAAAAAAAAAAAAGAGCCATCATCTGTACCTTTTAAAGTACATTCCTGTTAATATGTGTCAATTAGGGCCTAAGGTTTTTATCCCACATATGAACTAACCAGTTAAGTCTGCTCCAATTTTATAGACATCAGCCAAAAACATGAGACTCTGCAGATAAAAACAAAGACATACTATTAGTCATATCCAAAGCATTATTTTTTTTAAAAAGATTTACTTATTTATTTGAAAGGCAGAGTTGTAGAGAGGCAAAGGTGGAGAGAGAGAGAGAGAGGTCTTCCATCTGCTGGTTCACTTCCCAGATGGCCTCAATGGCTGGAGCTGCGCTGATCCAAAGCCAGGAGCTTCCTGCAAGTCCCCCACGTGGTGCAGGGACCCAAGGACTTTCCCGGGCCATAGCAGAGAGCTGGATGGGAAGGGGAGCAGCCAGGACTCGAACTGGTGCCCATATGGAATGCCAGCACTGCAGGCAACGGCTTTACCTGCTACACCACAGTGCAGGCCCCACATTATTATTTTATTGCACTGGTCCCTAAGGCTCCAGTCCCTACTGGGTGACATAAAGAAGAGCAGGTGAGGGGTGGGCACTGGCACAGCAGATGAGACCCGAATCGGGATGCCTGCATTCTGTACTGGAGTGCTTGGGTCTGAGTCCTGAGTCCTGGCTGTGTTTCTTTCTTTCTTCTTCTTCTTCTTCTTTTTTTTTTTTTTTCTGGATAGGCAGAGTGGACAGTGAGAGAGACAGAGAGAAAGGTCTTCCTTTGCCATTGGTTCACCCTCCAATGGCCACTGCAGCCGGTGTGCTGCGGCTGGCGCACTGCGCCGATCCGATGGCAGGAGCCAGGTACTTATCCTGGTCTCCCATGGGGTGCAGGGCCCAAGGACTTGGGCCATCCTCCACTGCACTCCCTGGCCACAGCAGAGAGCTGGCCTGGAAGAGGTGCAACTGGGACAGAATCCGGCGCCCCGACTGGGACTAGAACCCGGTGTGCTGGCGCCGCAAGGCGGAGGATTAGCCTAGTGAGCCGTGGCACCGGCCTGGCTGTGTTTCAATTCCAACTTCCTACTATTGCACATCCTGGGAGACAGACAGGTAGGTGTGTTCTAGGGTCCTGGCTTAGGCCTGGTTCAGTCCCAGCTGTTGTGGGCGTTTGGGGAGTGAACCAGTGGATAAAAGATCTCTTTCCCTCTGTCTGTCTCTGTCTGTCTCTGTTTCCCTCCCTCTGTCTTGCTGCCATTCAGATAAGTAAAAACAACAATTACCTAAATAAACAAAGAGGGCCACGTGACACCTCCAAACACAGCACTTGGTTGGTTGGTTTACATGAGAGGCGCTCTGAGCTCAGGGAACCAGAATCTTTTATAAGGCACAGTGAGCAAGCGTGTTCACTGTTCTGGAAGAAAAGTTGTATGCCTCTCGGGGTTATTCATGATGCAAGCACTGGCAAAGGGTCCACAACAAAGGTCAGCCAGTGCCCCTGCTTGCTAGACAGGCAGCAGACATTTCTCCCACGGGGCCTTTGGTTTTGTTGCTGCCACAGAAAGGCACGCTGTGTGGCGACACAACATAGCGACACCCCTTCCACAGGCCACCACGTGCTTTCAGCCAGGGCTTTTGGCTCCAGCGCCATGAGAATCTCACAGTTGCCAAAGAGAACATAAATGAAAATCGTGATTTTTAAAATTATATGTGTCCATTTAAAGGGATTCTACTTGAAAAAGTAACTTGGGAGGAGGGAGGCGGGAGGGTGCTGTGGCGTAGTAGGTTAAGCCTCTACCTGCAGTGCCAGCATCCCCATCTGGACACTGGTTCGAGTCCCAGCTGTTCCACTTCTGATCCTGCTCCCTGCTAATGTGCCTGGGAAAGCAGTGGAGGATGGCCCGAGCACTTGGGTCCCTGAACCCACGTGGGAGACCGGAAGAAGCTCCTGGGTCCGGATCAGCCCAGGTCCGGCCATTGTAGCCATTTAGGGAGTGAATCAGTGCATGGAAAACCCCTCTCTTCTGCCCTCTGTCTGTAACCCCGCCTCTCAAATAAATAAATAAATCTTTAAAAAAATGTAACTTAAGATTTCATGGCAAATGCTCCAAATCAGAATAACTGTGACAACAAAACATACATCCTTAAAGGGAACAGCTTTCATTCTTTATGTTTATGTTTTCTCTGAATTGGAACACTGAATTTAAATTTAGTGTATCTGGGTTCTTTGTGAGATGCAGAAAGATTCTTACATTTACATATAATCTCAGATAGAATATAAAAAGAGCTCTTCAAAGGAAAATACTAATTCTAGGTGAGAAGCCTTCTTTCTTCAAATTGTTAATTCAAAGCTTGAGGGTAAAACAAGCAGAAAAATCCGTTTATTCATTCTAAGATGTGGCTTGTTTCTTCCATGGTATAACATTATTTTCCCTAGGGCAGTTATTATATTCATACACAGAAGGTACTTTAGCAAAAACATTACCTGCTTAACCAGAAATCTATACAAGGTAATTAAATTCCTGCCATCTCACACAGCTGCCCCTGGTTTATGGAATAAATTAGTGCACATCAGGGTTTTTTAAACTTGAAACTGTTATTTAGTCCTTTTCAGCTTAATATCTTTCTGTAAAATTCACTTGCACTGCATTTCCTTACTTTTCAATGAAAAATTTCCCATTTTTTGCTTTGTACTTTTAGAATGTAAAAACAACATCCTGCCAGATAGATAAGGGGATGGATGATATTTTCTATTAAAAAATAAAAGGTTCTTTTAGGGGCCAGCATTGTGGCAAAGCAGGTAAAGCCACTACTTGTGAAGCCAGCATGCCATACGGGAGCACTGGTTCGAGTCCCAGCTGCTCCACTTCCAAGCCAGCTTCCTGCTGATGTGCCTGGGAAAGCAGCAGATCACGGCCAAGTACTTGGGTTGCTGCCACAACAAGAGGGAGGAAGAGAACACACAGCGAGCAAGTCTTCCACTTTGAAAACCTACGACCCCGTTGGCTGTAGGACAGTGCTGAGGGGTGTGTGTGGTTGTGTATGTGCATGTGTGTATGTGTGTGTGTGCACCTTCGGTGGACATGGAGGGAAAGGCAGACTGATGGCAGCCTGATGAGTTTACATCTATGGGGTCCAGCTCACAATGAATCACGCAGCACCTGCAACAGTCTAGAGGCCTTGTCCTCGGATGCGCTTCTTAAATGCATGTCTGGCATTTAATGCCAGGGATCACCTCTACTGCATTACAAACCTCATAACAAGCCTATAAAGTATGGGTTGAGCATCCCTAATCTGGAAATCTAAAATGCTCCGAAATTCTCGACTTCTTGAACACTACACACAGAAACTTTTGGATTGTGGGCATTTCAGATTTGGGATTTGGGATGCTCAACCAGTCAAGTCTAGGCAAATATTCCAGAACATCAAAAGCTCCAAAATCTGATGCATTTAAGGTCTCAAGCATTTTGGATAAGGAATACTCAATATGTATTATTATTATCTCTACCTTACAAAAGGGGAAACTGAGGCACAGTATAACCAGCTTGTTCAAGGTCACATGGCTTGTGAGCAGCAAAACTAGAATTTGAACCCGGGAAATTTGGCTTTGGAATATGGGTGGGAGAGGTGATACACATGAGGCAATTCCCTGAGATATAAAAGTTTACAGAGGCACCAGAAACTCAAAACTAACAACACTCAATGCAGTATTTGGGAAAAATAATGCAAAACATCCACTGAACAAAATAAAGTTTAAATAAAGACAGGATCAGTATTAGTCATTCCCCCCCACACCTTTTTTTTCTTTTCCTGTTTCTTAAAAAAAAAATATAAAATTAGACAGAGACATCTATCTCCCCAAATGCCTGCAACAGCCAGTACTGGGCTAGGCAAAAGCCAGGAGCCAGGAACTCTATCTGGATCTCCCATGATGGCAGGGATCCAAGTACTTGAGCTATCATCTGCTGTCTCTTTGGGTGCACATTAACGGGTACCTAGATCTGAAGCAAAAGAGCCAAGATTCCAATCAGGCACTCCATGTAGGATGCAGGCATCCCAAGTGGGGTCTTGACAACCACTGTACTGATGGCCTGGCCCATTTTCCCCTTATGTCTCAAGCCCTAATATGGCTTAGCACAGGACTGTTTTGGAGCCCATGTTTTAAACTATTATTATACACCACCTGCTTTCCAACATCTCTTTTTTCATAGCTCCGATTTCAGTGTTTAACTGTCAAAATGTGGTGAGTTTGTCTGGACATCTTTCATCCAAGTTAGGCAAAAGGAAAGATCTGACTGGAAAGGGGGAGATGAGTGACAGGGAGGTGGCCCAGTGCTTTAAGAAGGTAAGGGACATTCCTCCCACAGGTTACACATTCAAACACCACATGATTACAGATTGAAAAGACAATGGATTCAAAGACAAAACTGTAACAAGTTATATGGTGGAACAGTACACTGAATCATCAAGCAGGTAAATCACCAAAGAGCTACCTATATGTCCAAATCATAGAAGAAATTGGGCTCAAAGGAAGATGGAATTTTTATTACAACTGAAAGTATAACCCAGATGGTAGCTCATCCTGTAGCTGCATGGTCCAGCCTTTATCATTACAACACTTGTGGGAGCAGGAATAAATGAATGGAATGTTGAAGCCATATAAAAAGTTTTGAAAATGCTGGAAACAGAGGCTGGCACCGTGGCATAGAAGGTTAAGCCTCCAACTGCAGCGCTGGCATCCCAGTTCGAGTCCTGGCTGCTCCAGTTCTGATCCAGCTCTCTGCTAATGCACCTGGGAAAACAGTGGAAGATGATCCAAGTGCTTGGGCCTCTACACCCATGTGGGAGACCCCGAGGGGGCTCCTGGATCCTGGCTGGCTATTTGGGGAGTGAACCAGCAAATGGAAGATTCTCTCTCTCTTTCTCTGCCTTTCAAGTAAATAAATCTTAAAAAAAAAAAAAAAAGAAAGAAAATGCTGGAAAATTTAGCAGGCTTTCCTTAATTAGCAGCCATCCTTACATCAGGATCTGACAGAGAAGTTGGTCCTCAGAAGGACTCCATGTGCATTAGAGTGCAACGTATTCAATAGATTCAACTTGTTTTCACAGCCCACTTTAGAGCTTGGAGTAGAATACGTTTCCCTCCTCTGTACATCTCTGTTACCCTATTTTGTAAGGAGTTATCTGGGTGCTTACATGAGGAGCAAGTCTCTGTTGGTAAAAGGCAACAAGATAGGAAGGGCAATCACGTGAAACTCATCTCAAGGGGGAAGCCAACTACTTCCATTTCTAGTATGGCCTGGAGCCTGAGGTTGAACTGATTATCTAGTGTGGTCCTGGGGTAGGCTCATAGCCAGGGAAAGGATCAAGCTTTCCCTTCTGAAGGCTCCCTGCCAGTGGAGCAGAGGCACCACACAACTCACAGATAGGCAACAGGTTAAAAGATTCAAGTTGCCCAGTTAAATCTGAAATTTAAAGTTGCTAGTTATCCTGAATTTCTACCATCCAGACTAATGCTTCAGCCTGGCCCAGCCCTATACACTGCGGGTGTTTGGGGAGTGAACTGCAGGAGTGTGCTTTCTCTCTCTCTTTGCCTCTCAAATAAATTTTTAAAAAGGAAGGAAATTCTGACTCCTGTTACATTAAGAATCAATCTTGAATGCATTTTGCTAAGTGAAATAAGAGTGTCACAAAGGACAAATATTGTACAATTCCACTTCTATGAGCTGCTTGGGATAGCTAAATTCCTATATGCAGTAGAGTTAAGTGTTTAGTAGGCATGAAATTTCAGCTGGGGAGAATGGAAACGTTTTGGATGGATGGTGGTGATGGTTGCACAGCAATGTGCATGTACTTAATGGCTCAGAACTGAATGGTTGAAACGGTATATTTTATGTTATATATATTTTATCACCATAAAAAAGGCCAAGACCAATTAAAGATGGCTGAATACGGCATGGCCACACTAACTTCAGCTGCTCTGGGATATGAAAAGAACAAAGGAAAGATTATGTTTCCAGGGAACCGACTGATGGAAATTTTCAGCGAAGAAGTGGGAAAAAAACAGACTCCATGGGACCAGAGGAGAAAAGATGAAGATAGCGTCGCAGGCCGGCGCCGCGGCTCACTAGGCTAATCCTCCGCCTTGCGGGTTCTAGTCCAGGTCAGGGTGCCGGATTCTGTCCCGGTTGCCCCTCTTCCAGGCCAGCTCTCTGCTGTGGCCAGGGAGTGCAGTGGAGGATGGCCCGGGTCCTTGGGTCCTGCACCCCATGGGAGACCAGGAGAAACACCTGGCTCCTGCCTTTGGATCAGCACGGTGCGCTGGCCGCAGTGCGCCAGCCACGGCGGCCATTGGAGGGTGAACCAAGGGCAAAGGAAGACCTTTCTCTCTGTCTCTCTCTCTCACTGTCCACTCTGCCTGTCAAAAAAAAAAAAAAAAAAAAAGGGCAAAAAAAAAAAAAAAGATACCGTTGCAGCCAGGCACATGGTATGGCCAGCTGCTGGCTGTGAGCAGCCATCTTACCCTGTCAAGGTAGGAAGATGCCAGGCACAGCCATTCAGTTTCAGCTGAAAGGTTAATTCCAGAGTTACCCACTGACTTTTACTTCAGTATGGAGAGCTGACTGCGCTCTGAGCCACTAATGGGCCTGGAGCAGAGAAGCCCCCTTGCTTCCTTCCCCCCTCCCCACACAGAGTGCCATATTCAGCAGTTCAAAGTCACAGCACACCTCTGTTCTTCTATCAGCATCATGGTTGAGTCAGGGCAACATGTCAGGCAAAGGACAGAGCCCCTGCATCCTGCAACTGTGGGAGTTATTGGGCATCAGCCCAAGAGCCATGCTCACGTATGCTATGTGAGCAAGGGGGATTCAACTTAGCTTCGTGGGACTAATACCAGAAGCAGCCCCATAAAAAATATCTGCTCCCACCTGGGATATCTGGGTAATGACCCCACTGCACCCTGCAACACCAGGACTGTAACAATTTGTTCTAAATTTCTTGATGCCACTGGAATATACCCAGTGGGCATAGGGAAGAACCTGCTCCATGTCTCTGTGCTCCTCCCCTCCAGAGTCAAGCCTCCTGTATGTCTATAGTTCTGGAACAGGGTTCATTTCACATCCTGTAGTCCTAGGACTGGGGCTGTAGGTATTAGAAGCCACAGCACCAGCTGAACTCTCCTAGCAGGACCAAAGGAAGGATCAATCCATCTGTAGCACACAGCCCTAAAGCAACAGCAACTGGGGCCACAAATCTCAACATCATGCAGGCTTGCCAGTAGCACAAGGGGACAGCCACCCTGGCTATCACATTCGCCAGGGAGACTGACACTGAACTCTCTGTAGACCAAAGATACAGGTCCAACAAAACCCTCATTCATCTTGAAGCCATACTTCTATCCCTATGAACGGCACAAGACTAGTTCTCTGTGTCACTTATAGACACAGCTGCCACTGATTAGGACAAAAGAAATCACTTAGACACTACACTCCTGGGCTCACCCAGAACCCCAAGCCAAAGCAACAAAGTGATACTCTGCATTCCCGCTAAATCATAAACTGTTTTTTTAAAGATTTATTTATTTATTTGAAAGTCAGAGTTACACAGAGAGAGGAGAGGCAGAGAGAGAGAGAGAGAGAAAGAGAGAGAGAGAGAGAGAAGGATCTTCCATCTATTGGTTCACTCCCCAAATGGCCGCAATGGCCGGAACTGAGCCAATCTGAAGCCAGGAGCCTCTTCCAGGTCTCCCACGTGGGTACAGGGGCCCAAGCACTTGGGCCATCTTCTACTGCTTTCCCAGGCCATATCAGAGAGCTGGATCAGAAGTGGAGCAGCCAAGACTAGAACCAGCACCCTTATGGGATGCCGGCACTTCAGGCCAGGGCGTTAACCTGCTGCGCCATAGCGCCGCCCCCCTATAAACTGTTTTATAATAAAACCTACTCCATAAAGCAGAATACACCTGATGGGCAGACATCAATGTCGGGACACAGGAAACATGAAGAAGCAAGGTAGCATGACGCCTCCAAAGGAACACAGTACTCCTCCAAAATTAGATCCTGAACTGAAAGAAAGCAGTGGAAGATGGCCCAAGTCCTTGGGCCCTTGCACCTGCCTGGGAGGCCCAGAAGAAGCACCTGGCTCCTGGCTTTGGATCGGCGCAGCTCCAGCCATTGCAGCCATCTGGGGAGTGAACCAGCAGATGGAAGACCTCTCTCTCCCTCTATTTCTGCCTCTCTGTAACTCTGCCTTTCAAACAAAATACAGGATACCATTAAAGACCAAATATTCTTATTATAGGTATTTCTGAAGGAAAAGTGTGTTGAGAACCTGCTAAATGAAATAATACTTGAAAATTTCCCAAGTCTTGAAAGAGACACGGGCACCCAGATACAAAAAGTTCAAGAACCCAAGCAGACTCAACCAAAAAAGGTCTTCTCCAAGGCACATTGTCATCAGATTGTCAAAAGTCAGACAAGGTGAGAACCCAAAGGACAGCAAGAGAAAAGTGTCAAGTTACATATAAAGGGAAACCAATTAGATTAATATCAGACTTCTCAGTGGAAACCCTACAGGCCAGAAGAGAATGGAATGATATATTTAAAGTCTTAAAAGAAAAACACCTTCCAACCAAGAATATTATATCCAGCAAAGCTATACTTCAAAAGTGAAGGAAAAATAACGTATTTTCCAGATTCACCACCACCATATTAGCCTCACAAGAAATTCTGAAAGGCATCCTGCATTAGAAGCAAACATTAGGGTCATCTCATAGAAGCAGAGAAAGTATCTGATAAGATTCAACATACTTCAAGATAAAAACCCTCCATAAATTAGGTACAGAAGGAACATTCCTCAAAGTTATAAAGGCTATATATCACAAACCAACAGCTAATATCATACAGAATGGGGAAAACCTGAAAGCAGAAAGTATTTCCCTTTAGATCTGGAACAAGACAAGGATGTCCAGGTTTGCCACTCTTACTCAGGTTAGTACTAGAGGTTTTAACAAGACCAGTTAGAGAGGAGAAAGACACAAAGGACATCAGAACTGGAAAAGAGGAAGTCAAATTATCCATGCCTGCCAATGACATGATGTTATATGCAGAAAAAACCTAAACACTCCACCAAAAAGCTGCTAGAATTGATAAATCAATTCAGGAAAGTTGCAGGTTACAAAATAGATACACAAAAAACAGTAGCTTTATTGTATGCCAATGATGAACTCACAGAAAGAGAAATCAAGATAGAAACCCCATGCATAACAGCCACGAAAATTAAATATTTAGGAATAAATTTCACTAAAGAAGTGAGAGATCTCTACAATGAAAACGATCAAACATTGATGAAAGAAATCACAAAACCACACACACACACATACACACATACACACAATGGAAAGATACTCCTTGCTCATGAATTGGAAGAATCAATATCATTAAAATGTCTATACTACCTTAAGCAATCTACACATTCAATGTAACATCTATTAAAATGCCAATGACATTCTTTACAGAGTTAGAAGAAAAATAATCCTAAAAATTCATATGCAATCACAAAAGACCCTGAATAGCCAAAGGGATCCTGAGCAAGAAAAACCAGGCTGGAGGTGTCACAACACCTGCCTTCAAAGCATACTATATGCTGTCCAGAGTGCTAACAAATAGGAAGGGAGTGAGGGAAGACGTGTTTATGTAAAAATCCATGGGTGCTGCCACTTTATGCAGCATTTAGCTACCTAAGTGTTGATTTCTTTATTAAACAGCTTTCCTCCCACCCAGACCATGGGCTCTGGAAGAAGGTGGACCTTGCCTTATCCTGGTTTCCTCCACTCCTGGTGCAATGTCTGGATTTTAAGGCAGTGCTTGATTGATATTTGTGAGGTGACGTAAAATCCATCAGCACATCACTCCTTTAGGCAAAGTGGGAGGACCCAGGCTGCCCGGAAGCATCATTGACAAACAGAAGGCAACCTGCCTGTCCTGGTGAGCTGGCTCCCAAGGGCTCCCACAGAGCAGACAGACCAGCCTCAAGTCAGACCCTCTCAGTTCTCACAAGGATTCATTCGTTCATTCAACACTTCACATGGGCAGGGAACTCTGGGAAGCACAGACCAGGGAAGAAGAAGGGCAGAGCCCTGGAGACCATTGTTGGCCTACAGGAGACAGCTTTCATTCCCTGGACCTGAGGAGAAGCAGAGCCCCTGCCTGGGCCTGCCTCATACCAGTTTAGGGGACCAAGGCTCACCTACACTGACCTATAGCTTATTATGTGCTAATTGTGGTATCTTAGCATGATAAATGACACCCCTACTACCCGCCATTGAGCGTATGAGGAGGGAAAAAAAGAGCAGTATAGCTAGATTCTGGGAAATCTCTACCTACTTCACAGAAAAGCAGCAATGGCCAGGGATGGGTCAGGCTGGAGCCAGGAGCTAGGAGCTTCTTCCAGGTCTCCCATGTGGCTGCAGGAGCGCAAGCACGTAGGCCATCCTGTGCTATTTTCCCAGGTGCATTAGCAGGGAGCTGGATTGGAAGTGGAGCAGCCAGGACTCAAACAGCATCCACATGGGATGCCAGCGTGACAGGTTGCATTTCAACCTTCTACGCCACAACGCAGGCCCCGACCTATATAATGTTAAACACAACTCTGGGAAGGGGCCACTCCCCTCTGAGTAGGCCCCCATGCTGTCTGTGGAGTGTAGATCTTTGCTTCCCCCTAATAAAATATTATTTGCTATTCAAAAAAAGAAAACACATACTACAAAGCCATAGTAATTAAAACAGCTTAGTCCTGGCATAAAAACCTGATACAAAGATCAGTGGAACAGAATAGAGAGCCCAGAAATCAATCCACATACATACAGCCAACTAATTTTTGACAACAGTGCTCAGACCATAAAGTAAAGTAAGGACAATTTCTTCAACAAATGGTGTTGGCAAAACTGGATGTATATATGTAGAAGAACAAACTTAGATACATGCCTCTCACTATATAAGAAAATCAACTCAAGATGGATCAAAGACCTAAACTTAAGACCTGAGACTATGTAGTTGCTGGAAGAAAATGTAGGGGAAACATCTCAAGACAGTGTAGGGGATGACTTCCTGGACAAGACCCCCAAAGCACAGGCAACAAAAGCAAAACTAAACAAATGGGACTGTATCAAATTCAGAAGCATTTGCACAGCAAAAGAAATGATCAGAACAGTGAAGAGACATCCAACAGAACAAACTTTTGCAAACCACCTATCTGACCAAGGATTAATATCCCGAATATATCAACAACTGAAAAAAAAAAACTCAACAGAAAAAAAAAAAAAACAATCCAGTTGAGAAATGGGCAAAGGACCTCAATAGACAGTTCTCAAAAGAAGAAATAAAAACGGCCAGCCAACATATCAACATATGAAAAAATACTCAATATCATTAGCCATCAGGGAAATGCAAACCAAAACCACAGTGGGATATCCCCTCACCCCTGTCAGAATGGCTAAAATCCAAAACACAGAGAACAACAAATGCTGGCCAGGATGTGGACAAAGGGGAACCCTTATGCACTGTTGGTGGGAATGTAAATTAGTGCAGCCACTGTGGAAAACAGTGCGGAGATTTCTTAAAAAGCTAGAAATAGACTTGCCATCTGATCCAGCAATCCCACTGCTGGGTATATACCCAAAAGACTTGAACACAATGTATCAGAGAGATACATGAACCACCATGTTTATGGTAGCACTGTTCACAATAGCCAGTTTCAATGATCTGTGATTACTTTAAAATTACCGTAGGGGGTGCTGGTTCATATCCTGGCTGCTCTACTTCCAATCCAGCTCCCTGCTACTGCACCTCGGAAAGCAGCAGAGGATGGTCGAAGTCCCTGGGCCCCTACAACCATGTGGGAGAACCTGAAGAAGCTCCTGGTTCCTGGCTTTGGTATGGTCTAGCCACAGCTGTTGCAGCCATCTGGGAAGTGAAACAGTAGATGGAAGACATCTCTCCCTCTCTCTCTCCCTCTTTCCTTCTCTCTTTCTCTCTCCCTCTCTCCCTGTCCTTCTCTCTAACTCTGCCTTTCAAATAAATAAATCTTAAAAAAATTTACTATATATGGGTGAAAAGTTCACTTTTCCATGCAACTTCTGTTTATAGGTATTATTTATATTCTCACTAAACTAGGGTCTTCTGGCTTTTTACTTGTTAAACTTCTTTTTCAGTGAAGTATTAATCCTTCTCACTGTAATACAGATTTAAAATATGTCATCTCAAAAACTAAAAAAAAGGGAGAAGGAAGGATTGTGGGAGGGAGAGAGGGGGAGACAGGGAGGGAGGGAAGAAGAAGGGAATATCATTATGTTCTTAGAATTATATCTACAAATCACACTGAATGTGTTAAAAACTAATTAGAAACTAAAATAAAAATGTTTTTTAAAAGATCAAGCAGTTGCCACTAAAAAGTGAATTTTAAAAAATTATTCTTTCCAAATGTAATGCAAAACAGGTAACTTAAGAAAAGAATGAGGAGTGAGGGTCTGACTTGGTAGCTGAGATGCTGGCTAGGATGCCCACGTCCCACCGTGGGGTGCCTGGGTTTGATTCCCAGTTCTGGGTCCTGATTCTGGCTTCCTGCCAATGCAGAGCCTGGGAGGCAGCAGCGACAGCTCACGTCACTGGGTCTGTGCTACCTAAGAGGGAGACCTGGATTGAGCTGCCAGCTCCCAGGCTCTGTCTGGCCCAGCATCTGGGAAGCGAATCAGTGGAGAGCAGCACTCTCTCTGCTTTTCTCTGTGTTTATACCTCTGCCTCTTAGACACATAACATTTTACAGGATTATGATCTACGTACTTCCAAAAACAGGAGGATATACTAGAAAAGAGGTTCTCAAAAGAAAAAAAAAAAAGATTCTTCTGCCTGGACACAATGGATGGCATTTGGCCAAAGCACATTCTTGCACCATGTTGCTTCCTTTTGGGAATACAGAGTATTAGAATCTAACAAAGTGAGAGGGTAGTAACCAGAGGGTAGCCCATTTCTTTTGAAATCAAAATAATTGACAATCTCTGGTATTTTATCCCTGGTAGAATTTCTCACGAGGCACCTCATCCTGAGCCTGGTACACCAGTGTACGGACAGCTGTGGCACAAAAGGCACATGGAGCCTAAGCTGGACAGGCAAAAAGTCAACACACACACCGAGGGCACTGCAGGGTGTTCAGACACTCGCCGACTACGGGGGTGATTGATTACACCCCCTCAAGTAAGAATTATGGGGAGAAGAAAAGAGCTAAAAATGTCTTGGTTCTAATTTTAACTATTTGCAATTGAAATCTCATTTCCTGTTCTAAATCTGTAATTCTCACCTTATCAATCACCACAGAGTAGAGTAGCAGATTTAAAATTACTCACGAAGGCATCTGTGCCCTTCTGAATATTTTTTTGAAGAACAAAGTTCACCATCGTTATTTACAGTACCACAGGGCTTTTTATGAAATCCAGTGGGAATCAGAAATGTATCCTGAGTAGAACTCCTTATTCACATTCTAATGTGTATAAGAGATGAGAGCCACATTATCTACCATTAATTTGGATAAATATGACAGCTACTGTTGATGGAGTAACTGCTGTTTGCCCAACAGACACCATCAAAGTAGGGGCTCACTCAGGTTCATGGTCATTTCTCCAAAATCTCTGAAAAACACAAATTTTGGTAACAAAACTGCTCTATTTATAGTTGTCATTTAGTTCACTGAATTTAAATATTGTACATTTTAAGGAAGAACTACTTATAGGGTGCTGTTCTAGACCCCACTGAAGGTGTCATCTAACATTCATACTCACATGGGCACTGAGTTCAGTTTCTAAACAAAATTCTAAAATTACACTACATTCTAAAACTCATTCCAGAAAAAAAAATGATAAGCTCCCATTTCACAGATGGATAAACCAAGGCTCAGAGAGCAGCAGTCTTGCTAAGCCCACATAGCAAGTAAGAGCTGGAGGCACTGAAAGAGAGCTGGGTGCTTATAACTTACAATGCCAGTGCCTTCCCATTACACCAGGCAGTAGTGAGATATTTATCCATATAAAGATTCCAGTGCAAGAGATTAGGTATTTGGTGTTAATCTACGTGGGCTTCGGGGCCGGTGCTATGGCTCACTTGGTTAATCCTCCGCCTGCAACACCGGCATCCCATATGGGCACCGGGTTCTAGTCCCGGTTGCTCCTCTTCCACTCCGGCTCTCTGCTGTGGCCTGGGAAGGCAGTGGAGGATGGCCCAGGTGCTTGGGCCCCTGCACCCTCATGGGAGACCAGGAGGAAGCACCTGGCTCCTGGCTTCGGACTGGTGCAGCACGCCAGCCGTAGCGGTCATTTGGGGGATGAACCAACGGAAGGAAGATCTTTCTCTCTCTCTCTCTCTCTCTCTCTCTCTCTCTCTAGATCTTTCTCTCTCTCTCTCTGTCTAATTCTGCCTGTCCAAAAAAAAAAAATTTAAGCGGGCTTCCTGGTATAAATGCAGTATGAATACAATAGTAGGGAAGACATTAATTAGCTGAATGGGAATATGGTAGGATTTTCCATGAGCTTAATCACAAGGTTATCAATTCTATTTCATTTTAATTCCCTATCTTGATGAAAAAACTTGGAATTTTTATGTACTCACAAATCAAGTAGGATTCTGGCTTATGTTTCACAATCGCCGTGGTTTATTTCATAGGCCTTTAAACTCTATATACGTAGAATATAAAAATATGTCAAATGAATATTACATTCTCCATGGATGAGAATCTGGGGATGGGAGAAGACTTAGTTCCTCTCCCATGAGCAGACGTGTGCAGCCCGCGCTTCCTGAAGGAGATGAGTTGTACCTGTGATTTTACGGCAGGGTAACGGGCAGAGCGCGGTTTAAAGTGCATTCGTCTCAGGATCGACGCCGAACCAAAGACTGTTACGGTGCATTTTCAGCTGCACGTTCAGTTTCAGAAACAACACTGCCAACAATTTCTATCGAAAACAAAAGTCGTGGGGCAAGTGTTTAGCCTAACAGTTAAGATGTCAGTGAAGACACGCACACTCCATACCTGAGTGCTGGGGTTCAGGCCCTGGCTCCTGACAATGTGCACACTGGGAGGCAGCAGACGATGGCTCAAGTAGTTGGGTCCCTGCCACCCACCCACAAGAGAGACTTGGATTGAGTTCCTAGCTCCTGCTTCTGCCCCCTGCAACCCTGCAGGCATTTAGAGAGTGAACAGGTAGATAAGCGGTCTCTCTTTGTTTACTTGTATCTTTCTCTCTCTAATAAACAAAAATGAAAAACCAAACCAATTACCTGTCTCTCCAGGTAATTTTTATAGCCAAACAACTGAATAGTGACCATAAGAAGACTAGAATGAAAAACCTCCACTGGAACCTTCTGGGCTAAGGGCTGGCCACCTCGTGATAGCAAATTCATCATTATCTTTCCTTTGGTAGTTTAAAATGAAATTATTCTTCCCACTGGGCTAATGAGCCACGAATGCCCAGTCACTCTGGCTCCCTCCACCAGAATGAAGGCCAACCTGCAGTAAACAGAAACAGGGCTGAGCTTCCTAGATGAGGAAAAATGATACATTGAGTTTATGGCATCAAAGCCCCCTGCCGTTGTCTGCCTTTAGGCCAAGGATAGTTGGCAAATGGCAACAGCAACCACCCTAAGGGTGTCCAGCAGGCAATCAACTGTGCTACAATTGCTTTGAAAAAGAGCTGCTGACATCACTGACCATTGGGAGTTTGGAGTGGAGCCACCCCACTGAACAAGGAACACTCTGCACCCAAGGTTGTCTTCACTGCACTGTCTCAAAAATCATGATGAGGTCAACCCAGAACTCCCATTATTTAATTTCTTTGGTGCTGCAGGAATGAGTATGACCTCTGCCCGTTTTAAACCTGAGTGAGGGGAACAGCCATGTCACTGTTCTTTGCAAAATGGAATCAGAGATCGGGTGACACAGCCAGCAGCTGCCACACAGAAGACACAAATGCCACCTTAATATGATTTCTTAAATATTTGATAAGCTGGGTTTTAGTCTGAGTGTGTGTGCTCACCAGCGCTGGGGCAAATAAAGATAACAAAACAATGAATTATCTTCTACAGGAAGGCAGGGAAGGGAGACAGGCAGGCAATGGGCCTATTAAGTTAAAAGCTCTTAAAACGGAGAAATTAAATACAGTTAAAAATTAAATGGTAAAAAAACCCGTTTTTCTAAAGTCCCAAGAGTCTTTGGATGGGAGTTCCTTGGTAAAGGAAATAAATGCTTTGCTGCCTGCTCTTGGGTATAACACAATAAATATGGTAATTGTTTCAGGAAACAACATAAATTATTTTAGACAAACTGCTTTGAATGGATATATTGGTTTCTTCCTCAAAATATATAAATTTATAAAAACACAAATCTACTTTTTCCTCTTAAGCTGACAAAATAAACAAAATTAAATACAAGGGTACTTCAAAAAGTTCATAGGAAGATGATGTACCTTCTCCACTGATGTTTTGAAGATCCCTCATACTTGAGCAATTTCCTCATGCCGTCATTATATTCTTTTTCACATATTTAATAACTTGTGATAATAAGCTAAATATCTTATATATACCTTAATTTTAATATATATGCATATATATTATTTTATCTAATAGGCAGAGAGATAGATCTCCCATCTGCTGTTTCATTCCTCAAATGCCTGCAACACCTAGAGCTGGACAGGCTGAAGCCAGGAGCCCAGAACTTACTCTGGGTCTCCCACATGGGTGCCAGGGACCCAGGTAGTTGGGCCATCACCACTGCCTCCCAGGAAATGCATTAGCAGGAAGCTGGGTGGGAAGTGACCCTGGGGGTGTGGGCATCCCAAACAGCTCAATGGCTGCAAAACACACACACCCCTTAGTATCTTGTTATTTAAACACCACACACACACACACACACACACACACACAGGTTAAAAAAGCATGATGAGTGGGCCGGGGCTGTGCCGTGGTAAGGCCACGCCCTGCAGCACTGGCATCCCATATGGGCACCGATTCGAGTCCTAGCTGCTCTACTTCTGATCCAGCTCTCTGCTATGGTCTGGGAAAGCAGCAGAAGATGGCCCAAGTCTTTGGGCCCCTGTACTCACATGGGAAACCCAGAAGAAGCTTCTGGCTCCTGGCTCTTGGCTTCGGATTGGCCCAGCTCTGGCCATTGTGGCCACTTAGGGAGTGAACTGGTGGATGGAAGATCTCTCTCTCTCTCTCTCTCTCTCTCTGTCTCTGCTTCTCTGTAACTCTGCCTTTCAAATAAATAAATAAATCCTTAAAAAAATTCAAAAGTTTAAAGAAAAAAGCTTTCATGGGGGCAGGAGCTTGACAAGGGTTGGAAAGAACACTGGAGGTCCACGTGACTGCTGGGGCGAGGGAAGGGTTAAAACCCACCCACCAGAAATGGCAGGTTCAAGACCCCCTTGGCAGTGGAAGGCAGAGTTGAGGTTCTTCTAGAGCACTCTGGAAGCAAAGGCTGCCGGGCTTGCAGCCTGAGCCAGAGAACGGCAAAGCCTTGGTGTGAGTCGGGCTGGCAGTTTCTGATGGGTACACTGGACACGGTAATGACCGAAAGGAGAAGTGTTCCAGGAATTCAAGTGTCTGGAAGACTTCTGATGAACCTCCAGTGAGTGGATTAAGTGCCCGAGATTTCTTCTGGGAGCAGAACTGGCATAGCAGGCTGCCGGGGCAAGGGTGGGAAAAGTGAAGATTCTCTTGGTCACTACCCCTCTCACATAACAGCTACATAAACATAGGAAAGCCGTACGTAGCAGCAGCCCTTAGTACTTTAAAAGACCCCGACTTCTGTGCAGCCTAATACAGCACAGCACAAAGAACAAAAGACACGACTTCTACTCCCTTTCTAACTAAATGACCAACAGTGAGATTTTTAATGGAGAAAGTAAGCGGGAGCTCTCGCTGTCACCATTGTGGTTATGAAACACAGCTGGGGTGCTTTAGCAATGTCTGGATTGAACTGATGGATATCTGAGTGCTTATCCAGCCGTCTCCTTCACGTCTCTGTAAAGAAAGAAATCTTTCTATACGCTTTTTGTCAGGAGACATAATTATCAGAAGTGTATAATACCAGGATAGTAGCGTTCATCAACTTTTTTTTAAGAAGAATTTTTTGCTTAGCTAGAATTTACTAAAAACAAAGTTGAAATTTCACCTTTGCACTCTGAACAACATTTGTGAACCTCAGAATTTCAGCATAAAATGAGAGATTTTCTATCAAGCAAGACATGAACATTTTAAACATTCAAGGTTTTGCTGTTTGCTGGCAATTGGCCAAAGCAACACATTTATGAAAGAGATTGGTATTTTTCCCCTAGCAGAGATGAGATCTCTGTCAGTCATCCTTTGGGGACTGTTCTCTTATAGATTGACAGCTTCGGGGGAAAAAAGAGAAAGAAAGGGACTACAGTTTAAGACAAATTTTCTGCTTTATTAACGACACGCATGTTTCAAAGTAGAAACAATAAATCATCACTAGGGAAAGATGCGATCTTCAAATGGAAATCAGCTCATCTCCGCTGCACAACAGAACATCTGAGGAGACTCGCAGAGCCCGCCCAACCAATCTCACCAAGGAAATCGGCTTGGGGGGAAGGGGTGGGCAGGGCTGAGCCTCCCCCGAGTTCCACCTGCTGTGGATGGTAGCAGCCACACCAGGGCACCCTAAAGCTCTAATGAGGCTACCCGCCTCCAGCTCCAGTTCCTGCTGCAGTCCTCCGGCCACATGCATCATTACATGTGTCCTGACCACACGACTCCCTTGCTCAGGCTCCTGGGTCCCCAGGACCATGTTCAGGCTTTTTTTTTTTTTTTCTTTTTTGACAGGCAGAATGGACAGTGAGAGAGATAGACAGAGAGAAAGGTCTTCCTTTTGCCATTGGTTCACCCTCCAATGGCCGCCACAGCTGGCATGCTGCAACCGGCGCACCACGCTGATCCGATGGCAGGAGCTGATCCGATGGCAGGAGCTGATCCGATGGCAGGAGCCAGGTGCTTCCCCCTGGTTTCCCATGGGGTGCAGGGCCCAAGCACTTGGGCCATCCTCCACTGCACTCCCGGGCCACAGCAGAGCTGGCCTGGAAGGGGGGCAACTGGGGCAGAATCCGGTGCCTCGACCGGGACTAGAACCCGGTGTGCCGGCGCCGCAGGCGGAGGATTAGCCTAGTGAGCCGCGGCGCCGGCCCATGTACAGCCTTTCTACCTAGCACCTAAGGCTGCTTACGATGTGCTCACTTCTAACGTGATCCCCTGCCACCTACACACATTGTTCTAGGCATCCCAACCCACCTGCAGCTGCTGGAGTACACTGTTGTTTTAGGGTTCATGCCTTCCTAAATATCGCTTCTCCTGCACAGCTCTCATTTTCCTCCAGTTCCCATGGTTCAAGTCCTGACCTTCTCCCTGGAAGCCTCTCCAGACACCTGCTCTGAGTCAGATGAAGATCCTCCTCTGTGCCCAGTGCAGGTCAGTTCTCTTGAGCAGCAGCCACTCATTGACTGGTCTGTTCCCCAGCCTGCGATTTTCACATGCACAGACAGGCATCTATGGGGAGCCCTCCACGCTGCACTACACTTGTTTACAAATCTGCCTCTGCTGGGACACTGGAGCACCTCACTGAGGAGTGCAAGGGCATACTCCTTGTTCTGCTTTGTGTCTCACCCACTTAGCATGGTGCCTGGCACATGATCAGCACTCTGCTGAATGAATGTCCAACTAATCAGGGCTGGGCAGAGAAGGACTCATTTATTCTAGCCAGTGAGTGACTGGGGCATCAATGAGAACAATGGACTGGGCAAAACAACGAGAGAGGAGAGGAATTAGATGCCACTGTGAAAAGTCAGGAGAGCCCATGCAATCAGTGAACAGCGTGCTCTAACTTATTAAATCACTGGCCTGTCTAGTCTGACTATCTCGGCTTTAAGTCTGCCCAATGGCTTTCATCCTATCTCCTCAGTCTCAGTCACTGGACACTAAATGGCACAGGCTTCTGGTGGGGGTGGGAGGAGGGAGGGACCTCCGACCCTTTCCTACTCACCTGACTCCCTTCTTTTTGGAGTAAAATCTAGTCTACGAATCCTCACAGGAATAGCTGATTGTCTTCAACTGGAAACCACATGCATTTACTTATATGGGTAAAACACCAGTACTGGCTCCATCAGAGGTACTATCAGGGAATATGTGATCAGTTTCGGTCTGTTTCTTTTTCTTTCTTTTACAATGAGTCTGAAAGTGGATATTTTATCTGGTCCGTCCTTCTGCTAAAGAGAAACAATTGAATTCCCAGCCTGCTGAGAGAGGGGATGGATTGCCCAAGGAAACAGACAGACTAGGGGAGGGGAAGGATTTGGATGTTTTTGAAATGTAGGTCCATTTCAGCTGTCCACAGGTATTGTTTCAGTGAAACCTTACTGTCCTAATCTGCCACAGACCAATGCCTTGATCCTTCTGTAGATAAAGTTGTCTAAAAGCATGAAGAATCTGGTAACAAAACTCCTTTGGATGTATGTGTCATTCACTACATTTTCTCAGGAGTTAATGGCATGATGAGAAGAGCAGAGGTGGATTTAGGTCTTTGTATCAGAACTATAGGCAACTGTATCAGAAATTCCATCCCCTGTCCCCTGGAAAGCTTGTGCACATAGTTTAGGAAGCACCATACTCATTCTAACCCTGCTGTTCACACCCCCACTGCGAAATGCCCTGTCCAGAGAAAGCTCCAGAAACAAATTAGAATGCATACCTATTCCATTTCTTTAGAACAAGAGTCACAGACTTTTTCTGTCATGGGGTCATATAGCAAATATGTTATGTTTTATGGGACATACAATCCATGTCAGCACTACTTAGGTGTCATTATTATGTGCAACCAGAGACAATACTAAACAAATGTGCATTGCTATATTCCAAAAAAGGTGTATTTATGGACACTGAAATCTGAAATTCTCGTAACTTCCACATCATGAAACAGTCTTCTAGTGATATTTTTTCAACCATTTGCAGAACAGGTTGGGGAGTTGGTTGTGTCCAGCAGCAGTGGTTTGCAGGTCACTACTTTAGGACAACACTCATCAGCCTCACCTGCTCGTGTGGGGCTGTTTCAGAAATCACTACTAAAGTAGAGGAGAGGGGAGCGATGTAAAGACCAATCTATAAGGAATAAAGCATCAGGAGGATTGGGCTGAGACCCCCATGAAAGAAAAATTATCTAGGACGTAGGGTGATCACTGGGCACAATCTTCTGTCTCAGAATAAACTTTAGAATAGCTGGAACAGCGTAATCATATGAGTGTGTCATTCTGTTAGGAATCCAATGTTAGGAATACATTAACCAACAATGTAAGCCAAAAATTTATAAACAGCTTTGCTGCCTGTTTAGTATAGTTACCTAGGTATCTGAAGGATGTTTGTATGGTTTTTAAACTGACAGATAAAATTGAACATATTTTTCATGTATAACATGCTATTTTGAAATAAATATATATGCACTGTGGAATGGCTAAGTCAAACTAATTGGTATATACCTTATCTCACATAAACTACAGCAGTCCATTACAGGTAAGAATATCTATTTTCTAATAGATTCAGAAGCCACTTCTAAATTCTGATGTGGGATCCCTATCCTCAAAGAGTTGTGTCATCATGGGAGTTGATGGCAATTCCCATTCCTGCCTAATCACTTCGTCCCTAGTTTACCACATAGATGATATTTTCATCTCTACCAGTTTTTAGTGCTACCATAATGTCTGATTCCTTTACTCCTTAAGTCTAAATCTTCTATTTTGATGCCAATGAGTACCAAGACAAGATCCAAGCTGGACAATCTTCCTGTTGAAATCCAAAATACACTAGATCCTCAGATCTGGGTTCAGAACAAACCTACATGGGATACACATGGCAGCCCCATCACAGTCCTCTGAAAAGTCAAGGTAAGGTTTCCTTATCAACACTGACACGTCTTAAAACCTGAAACCAAGGAGTAGGGACTCCAACCTTTGATTAATAGTGTCAATGTCCCCCTGCAATATCCCCATTCTGCCTGCTTTAAACCAAATGGGAAATACCAAATGATTCACGATCTCATGGCCATAAATGAGACTGTCATCTCAGTTCATCCAAATCTCTATCCTATCTTAGCCCAGACACCTGAAGGTAGCACTTTGCTCACAGCCCTAAACCTGACAGATGCCTTCGTTTGCATAACCATACACCCAGAATCCCCATATCTGTTTGCCTTTGAATGGACTGGTCCATCCCCAAATATGATTCAACAGTACACCTGCACAGTGCTTGCTTAAGGCTTTAGGGATAGCCCTCACTTGTTTACAACACCCTCTCCAGGGAACCCAGAGAGTTCAAATTAAAGGCTGGAGCCATTTTGTAATAGGTAGACGACTTCCTCATCTAAGTCCCACGAAGGAGAACCCAGATGAAAACACCACTTAGGTCTTACATTTTTTAGGGGAATGGGGATCTCTAAACAGGGACATGTCTTGTCCCCTGGAAATTATGCCTTTGCTTGCTAAACTGGGTATAGAGCTGCCAGAGACAACGGAGCAGCTAAGGAAATTCCTGGGAATGGCAGAGGTCTGCAGGATCTGGACTCCAGGATCAGAGGTGATAGTCAAATCCCTCTGTGAAGGCTTTAGGGGCCTGATGTTGACCCACTCAAATGGACAGGAAAACACCATAAGGTCTTTCAAAAGATTAAGGGTCTGTTGACAATGGCCCCTGCACTAGAGAGTCTTAATTTAGACAAGCCCTTCACCCGGTTTTTAGCTAAAAGGCGACAAATACCCTTGAGTGTACTAACCCAAAAACTGCATCCACCTGCTGCAAGCAATGACATGCTTTTCTAAACAGCTGGATTTAGTGGCCACAGGTGGCCTGGATGCCTGAGGGCAGTTGCTGCTACCATTTGTTGGGCTGTGGAAACCACAAAGTTGACTTCAAGCCAATCTCCTGATGTTTAAACTCAATATCAAATACTAAGGGTTCTAGAGATGAAAGGACAACAATGGCTACCATTATGCCTTAGTAAGTACCAGGATCTCCTTTTAGATTCGTAGGGGTAAACTCTGGAAGTATGCCAAATCCTTAGTGTGGGGAGCAACTCGGACCTAGACTAAGTTACTCGGATTAAGACTTATTCTATGCATCTGCTCTCCCACAATATGGCGCTGAGAAGGGAGAAACAGCTTCTACACAGCTGCCTCCAGTTCAACCAATAAACTGTAGGACCTGCTCCTGATTGGAGGAGAGCAGCGTACTCGGCGTGTGGGTAGCAGAGTTGGGATTGGTGGAAGAGGACTATAAAGGAGGAGAGAGACAACATGCACCAGGAACATCTAAGGGGAACATCTATCTGAATAACACCTGTGCAGCCCCCGAGAGAGCCAGCCGGCGGTGTGCCGCTCCCCCGCGGAAGTGGGGAAAGTGGCTAGGGGGAACCGCCCTTCCACGGAGGTGGAAGGGTCGGTAGCCCACCCGGGAAGAACCAGCAGCAAACCCGGGGAGGGCCGAGCAAACAAAAGAACAGTGCAGGGTCCTGTGTCGTTCCTCCATGAAGAGGGGGAGCGACACTTAGTCTAGCCACCCTTCTTGTCATCTGAAGATCCTGAAAAGCTGGCTTACTCCTGTATAAAACTATTGAGCAGGTCCAGAAATACCTCGAGAAAAATGGATGTTAAATGGTTCACTGATGGCAGTAGCAAGAAAGGTAGGATATGCCATAGTAGATCTTTCTTAAGTGGTGGAGGCCCAGGCATCACCATCCAACACCTTGGCTCAAACTTAGCCCCTTGGTTAGAGCCTTGATTTTACTAAACACCATGAAGCCACTTTCAGACCTGTCTGCTACTTTAGGTCACCTAGCCCAGACTGCTGGGGTCATGCCTTGGAGCAGCCAAAAGATTCTTTATATTCCCCAGCTAAAATGGTCATGGACAACCAACTAGCCCTAGAGTACCTACTGGCAGAGCATAACAGAGTATATGCAGTGAGAAATGAAAACTGCTGCACTTGCACTAACAACAATGGGTCTGTGGAATAAGATATCAAAGGATTTATGATCAAATGAAGTGGCTCCATGATTTTGTTAAGGGAAGCTCTCTCAGTTTCCACCGCCTGGGAAGCAACATGGTTCTGACATGGTTCTTATTCTTGCTCCTTTTTGGCCTGTCAAATTTGTCTCTTCCAGAATTCAACAGTTTCATGTCAAAATGATGATCAAGCAAGGATGCCAGCCATTACCAACAACTGGTGGCAAACCTCTTGTTCCTTCAATGGGACCTCTAGATCAGTTAGCAAGGAATTTTTATTCCCTGGCTATGTAGGGCCTATATCCTGATACAACATGAAGAAGTTATAAAACATAGATCTCCTTTACTCAACCTTCCATAAAGATCAAGGGACAAAAATCTCAGGGGAGAAAAAATGCTGTAGGCAAGGAAGTAGACAGCAAGGAGGACCTAAGGACACCAGCCTTCCCTGCAGCCCACCCACGCTTCAGCCATACGTTCAGAATCTAACGCTTCTTCCTTTCCATTCAGGGAAAACTGCAGCTTCTGTCAAACTGCAGCTCAGAACTGACATTGGTCAAAAATAACCAACAAGGCCACTGGCTGCATTCCTGTGATGAACTTTAGCTCACTATAATAAAACCACTATGGATGACACTCCTGCTCCCATCATGCACCTGACACTTAGATATTTCCAAAAAAGATGGCAAGCAAATGGGTGGGACTCAAACGCTGGCCCCTTTAAATATTCATTTACACTCCATCCCTCACAACACCCTTATGACTCTAGATCATATAGAGAAATGACTGATTTTTTTTCCAACACAGCCCACTCTGTGTATGCCTGCATTCTTTCTTGAGTGTGTACTCTTGCTTTGCCTGCAAATAAACTTCACTTTTCAGCTGAGATTTACCTACTTCTCATCCTCAAATTCCTTCCTGAATCAAAGAAAAGAACCTGGATCCTGCCACCCCCACAATACTCTTATCTAAATTAAATTTTGTAACCCTTGGCCAACATCTGTTTGGTGAGCTTTCAAAGAGCAGTCTTTATCTGACTCACATTTCTCTTTTCAAGTTGAGCAGTGTCTACCGCACAAGAAAAAAATTTTAAAAAATAAATGGCATCAACAAAGGCACAGAAATTAAGGCTTAATTTAGAGCCTTCTCTAAGAAATCCTCAGCATCGGAAGTGTTAACACGTGACAGGTAAAATTCTCCTAGCTTTCTGGGCTCTGAAAGTGCGGTGTCCATTAGCTTGTCCTACCCCAACCAAACCCCATGAATCAGAACCTCTAGAAGTGGGTACCAGAATCTGTATTGCTATACAGCCTTCAAATGATTCTGATGCACACGAGCATTTGAGAACCACTGCGATCTAACAAAAAAAAAATGGTATCTAGAGGCTCTTCCTTTCCTAACAGAAAACCCATGAAGAGGAAGAGATTCATTCCCCAGATTTGGGACCAGTCTGTCATGTCCCTAAAGATAAAATCGGTCAATTCGATGATAATAAGTAGGTTTATACATTAATCTCATCACATTTCAAAGGCTCCACTTCATCTCAAAGTCTCAAAGATCAACAGCCAATGTGAGCACACGCCACTCATTTTCAGTAGAAAAAATAATACTATCATGGGGGCTGCATCCTTGCTGCCCTTTCCCATCTTCCTGCCCAAAATGTAGGTGTTACCAGTGGTCAAGTTAAAAAGAGTGAGGAGTGGAAGCACAGCCAAAGGAAGAAAAGCAAAAACAAATTGCATCACATGCCCTGAAGGGGACGCAGGGAGTGTGTCACATCCTTCCCAGTCGCTGACCAGCACATAGCTTGGCACTGAGCAAAACCACCACCGCTTCATTGTGCTCATCCGTTTTCAGGTCTGTGTCAGCTGAACACTACTGCACTCTGACACAAAAGCTAAATACCACGGTCCTCACACATGGGAAAAGGAGTCATTCAGAAAGTGGAATCAGCAACTCTCCGCGTAGGACAGAGCTGGTCAATGGTACAGAAGAGAGCCAGCATTTCTACTCTTTGTGATTACAACTGTCTAAACATTTCTGACAAATTTCATGTGGTAATGTCTTTCTGAATGTCATCTTACAAAACTTCCACAAGAAAGAATTACAGTGGAAACTTGAAAAAGCTAATCAAAGAAAATGATTGTAATCATTTTTTTTGGAAGCTAAATTGCATCAACATTTGAATATCCAGTATTTCTTTCGTCATTTCAGCATTGTCTGCTATCATTATCTATTCTCTCTGGGTTTTGAAAAGGCTTTAGAATCTGCTGATTGTCATCAATGAACTACTGAAGCCACAAAGCTCGGGAATACCACTGGACCATGACAAATGTAAAAGACAGTTAACTACTGCAAATAGGGTTTCTGTTGCCAGATAAACTGCATTACAAAGCTGGAGTTACAGTGCTCACATCTGGGCATTTGCAGACAGCAATCCACACAGAAGCATGAACAAAACCTCCTGGGATTAGTTGCATTGCCAATGGTTCTGCAGCGAATGCTGGCAAATCCAGAATCTAGTGGCTTAGCTGTTGGCAGATAAAATACACAAGATCAAAAAGAAAAAGGCTGTATTCTGGGCAACCTTTTCCTCTACATACCCCTAATCCAACACCAAATTAATTTGTATTGCGTGAGTGTTTTGAATTAAATATGCTATGAAAATATTTTATTATCTCCTGCACTTACTTTGGGTAAATACTACTTAATTTGAGTCCCTTCTGAGTAATTAAAAATGCGTTATCTCAATGGGAAATAGAATTAGTTTCATTACACGATTTATTTTTGAATTAAAAATAGCCAGATAGCAAACAAATGGTTAGAGGTCATAAGCCTGATGACACAGAATTAGAAAACCAGAAATGAATATAACATAATGAATGGCACAACAACAAAGGGAAAAACAAGATGATTCCACATAGCTTTGTTTTTCCAAAATGTCTTTCTTGATACTTAAACAAAAGACATAAGACTGGGTAATGACAGTATCACTGAATGGTGTTTAATTGTATTTGTCAGATAGTTGTCTAATTACTACATGTAAATGAAGAGCATGGTCAATGTGTCTTTGACCTTGCCTGAAACTAACACATTACCACAATTTCTCTAAGAAGGGATGGAGGGAAGAAGAATGAGGAAGAAAGAAAAAGACTCAATTTGGGTACAATCTTATTTTTGTTTTTAACATTCTTTATTTATTCATTTGAAGGGCAGAGTTTCAGAGTGAGAGGGAGCAACAGAAAGACAGATCTTCCATCTGCTGGCTCACTCTCCAAATGGCTGCAACAGCCAGGGTTGGGCTAAATTGAAGCCAGGAGCCTGGAACTCCATCCGGGTCTCCCACATGAGTGGCAGGGGTCCAAGCACTTGGGCCATCCTCTGCTGCCTTCCCAGGCACCTTAGCAGGGAGCTGAAGAGAAGCCAGGAGCTGAACTGGTGCTCTTATGGGATGCCGGCATTGCAGCCAGGGGCTTAACCTGCTGTGCTACAACTCAGCCCCTTGGCTATAGCCTTAAACTAACATATTTTTTTTTAACCTGTAAGCTGAATGAACATCCTTTTCTGAAACGAAAATGTGATGTTGCCAAAAGGAGACTTGATAGGAATTGGGATGCTTTTGTTTCAAACTGGTAGTCTCGAACTCAAATGCCTGAGGACATCAAGCACCTCAAGATACAGAAAGGATCTGCCAAGGTAAAGAGGGACCCTCGGATCCCGCTTACAGGGGCAGCTGTTACTCAGCTGCGGGTGACTGGGGCCAGGAAAATACTCACCCAATGTTGCCAGACCACCCGATTTTTGTTAGCACCACAAAATCAAATATTTACATGAAACTCACTGTTATCAAAATGGTAGCAACTCATTGAGAAGGACTATGAGAGACCCACATCCTAGGTCAGATCCTGTCTACTTAGCTATGGGGTCTTATGGAGACCCCCTTTTTAACTATAAAACACACACCCAAGTTTCTGTGGCACCAGATACCTATTCAAGTCTTTTTATGACCAAGTTTCTTTTTATTAAAGATTTTATTTTATTTATTTGAGAGGCAGAGTTACAGACAGTGAGAGGGAGAGACAGAGAGAAAGGTCTTCCTTCCATTGGTTCACTCCCCAAATTGCCATAATGGCTGGAGCTGCGCCCATCCGAAGCCAGGAGCCAGTTGCTTCATCCCAGTCTCCCACACAGGTGCAGGGGCCCAAGGACTTGGGCCATCTTCTACTGCTTTTCCAGGCCACAGCAGAGAGCTGGATTGGAAGAGGAGCAGCCAGGACTAGAACCAGAGCCCATATGGGACGCCAGAGCCGCAGGCAGAGGATTAACTCACTGTGCCAAGGTGCTGGCCCCTACACCAAATTTCTTTACTTGTGAACAAATTGTTTAGAGATTCTAATTCTCAGTACATTGAAGTATGGGAATAATACCAATATTGGAAAATATCTCCAAAGGCAGATGCAACCTAAGCCTTAGTGGTTTGATGGCTGATTCAGGAGTATGATTTACTCACAGAGGTTTGTGTTGTCACACAGGTCATGTAGAGTTAGGTGAACAGTCTCGAACAAGCAGAGACAGACAGATGCTTCCATTTTGGAGAGGCAATGCTGAACCAGTTTATGGGGGCTTGGGGCATTTGGCTCAGTGGTTAAGCTGTCCCTTGGGACACCACAATCCACATCTGAGTGCCTAGGTTTGAGTCTCAGCCAGGCTCTCCATTCCAACTTCCTGTTGATTCGCACCCTGGGAGGCAGTTAAGTGATGGTTCAAGAACTTGAGTTCCTGCAACCCACATGGGAGGCCTGGACAGAGTTCCAGGCTCCCAGCTTTGGTCTGGCCCAGGCCTGGCTGTTTCAGGTATTTGGGAACTTTCTTTCTCTGCCTTTCAAATAAATAAAGAAGTAGATAAAAGTGTCTGCACCCATGTGGCAGACCCAGAAGAAGCTCCTGGCTCCTGGCTTTGGATCAGCACAGCTCCGGCAGTTATGGCCAATTGGGGAGTGAACCAGCGGATGGAAGACCTCTCTTTATCTCTCCCTGTAACTCTTTCAAATAAATAAATAAATCTTAAAAAGAAATAACTAGTGTAAAACAGCTGAAGTCTTCAAACTGAAGAGCTAACTCCACCAAATCTCCTCCACTGGTTGACCTACAGTGTTTTACTCTATACTATGTAAAAAAAAAAAAAAAAAAAATCAAATCTACTCTTCATCCAGTTCAGGCTCAATAAAGCATTTACAAGTTACTCCACTGAGAGACTGCAAATGAGACAGTCCTCAAAGACACAGCAGAGGTCAGCCTAGGAAACGGGGTCAATGCAGCGGAACAGGGGCCACGCGGCATCAAACAGGGAGTGAACGCCTCATCCACTGTTCCCACCCCCTTGTGATTAATTAGCAGCCTACTGCATCCACCCACCAGCTGTATCCTAGCTCGCAGGCTGACCCTGACTGAGGACTACAACGGCATAATGAAAACTGTGCTTCTAATTGTCCAGCAGGCCATCATGGCTTGGCTAGGAAAGGCTCTTTCACTCCCCTCCTTTCTGATTAACTAGATGGCTTTTATAAATCCCCTTAATAAGTTCATTTGTGTAACCCACGGCGAGCTGCCCTTCCTTCCTGCTGCTGAGGGCTCAGCTGCTTATCTTTGGATGTGACCCATCAAAAGAGAATTGTTAAAGATCATTTAAAATCTGCTAAATTGACAAGTAATGCTGATCTCACGGCTCCCTTGATTCAGTCCTGCTTTCCTGTGTCATAAAGCAAGCCTGTGCAGACAGTGAGCTGTGGGCCGGGAAGACATCTTTCTAGTTTATCAAAAAGCCCTTGTGATGGTCTCCCGAGCAGGGAATTCAATAATTACCAATAGGCCCGTGGAAAGTTATTAATGTTCATACAGATCCTCACCATTTCTAGTTGTTTTCCATATGTATTCTCGCACCAGCTGCTCCCAACAACCGTGAGGCAGCATTATTAACACAGGCATGGAGAGGTTGAGCAACCTGTACAAGAACCCATGATTGCCTATAGTATTGCTTTGAGTCGAGGTCTTCTGATTTTAACTACAGTGCCTTTTCCATTATAATGTGTCAAACATTGTTGTGTTGTTTGCCAGCCACACACCTGTCCCTCCCTATGCTGTACACCTAAGGCTAGGAGCTTGTAATTCACATTTCCTACATCTCC
Organism: Oryctolagus cuniculus; assembly: GCF_051225735.1. Taxonomy (NCBI): domain Eukaryota; kingdom Metazoa; phylum Chordata; class Mammalia; order Lagomorpha; family Leporidae; genus Oryctolagus; species Oryctolagus cuniculus. The sequence goes on along the minus strand of NC_142869.1, from coordinate 135,592,641 downwards.
TTCCCATTTGTCTTCCCACTTGGTTCTGGTAATTGGTCAGAAGATTCTTGGTTGTGATGCTTAAAATGAGGCAGTGGATGCAGTTGCTATAGGAACAGTGGGGCTGCTGTGATGCTGGGACCTTACACCCCCTAGCCCAGAAGGGTCAGTGCTTTTCAGTGAATCGCCAGAATCAAATGCAGTGTCTCCCACCCACTTGCTGGAGCATGTTGTGGGCTCCAACCCTGGGATGTTAGCTGTTCTGCTCTGGGTATCAAATCTTCTATCATTTTGCTCCCCCAAAAGGTCTTCTGTAGTTCAATTTCCAATGCATTCCGCTGACATACCTCAAGTGGCTTCGATTTGCCTGCTGAATCTTGCCTTAACATCCACATCTTCTACATGGCACCCCTCTAGGGAAGTGGAAGACCCTATCCTTACCTAATAGAACCGTATAATCTATGCGGGTAATAGAGCCAATGCATTTGAACCCAGAGCAGACAAACACAAGGATCTAATCAAGGGTGCAGGGAAATGGGTGATTTCACACTAACTCTCTTTGCTTGGCGTAAGGAGAGGGACTTGCAGTTGCTGTGTTTGTTCTGCAGTATGAAGTCAAGTCCGTTCTCAGCCAGTCCCGAGAGCAGTCTCTTAGTCTCCCGTCCAGCCCACCCTTCTGGTCTTCCAAATCACTTCTCTCTTTTACACTTCCTGCCCCGCAGCCATCTCTGGTGCCAAGTTGTCTGCCCCATTCTTGTTCGGTTTCCTGTTCATTAACTTCTGGCTGATTATCGCATTAGCATCCCTGAAGTCCACATTTGCATCACCATACATAAGAAACTTTTTGTCTGTGGCAAAAAGGGGCACAATTATGACACATATAATGTGGGACAGAACTACTAATTCCAATGGAGTTAAGAGTGGGAGAGAAAGCGATTAAATGATTGTTGGACTGTAGAATTTTTTCAGCCTTCATTGAATCAATTGATTTTTTACTTTTTTCTCCCCTAAAATGAAGAATTCTATGCCACTTGTGATTGAGTTTATTTTGTTGGTTTACTTTTTAAGGATTTACTTACTTATTTGAAAGGCAGAAGGACAGGTCTTCCCTCCACTTGTTCATTCTCCAAATGCCCGCAGTAGCCAGGGCTGGGCCAGGCCAAAGCTAGGAACCTGGAACTCCATCCAGGTCTCTCAAGTGGGTGGCAGGGGCCCAAGCACTCAAACCATCCTCTGCTACTTTCCCAGGCACCTTAGAAGGGAGCTGGATCAGAAATGGAGTCACAGGTGGCAGCTTAACCCACTATGCCACAACGCCTGCCTCCCATTGTGGAGAATGCTGATTGCATTTCAGCATTAAAACATTGAGGGAACACAGCATTCACATTGTGGCACCCATGCTCTTTGTTAGTGGAAAAGCTGGCTCTCTTGTTGTCTGACCACATTGTCTGACTTCAGTCTGTATGCCTGAAACACGAAATTGCTGCTCTCCACAGATGGGGAACAGCATTTGTGACAACCACTGAAGTGCCTTTGGGCAATGCCCTTAGCCAGGGAATGATATCAAGGAACATCACCCGGGTGGGAGAGGCTCCCAGACAACTCCCCTTCTCTGTTTTTTATGCTGAGATTCTGCATGGGGCTGCATTTGAAGAGGGCTCAGCTGCACCTGTGGCAGGAGTGCACTTGAGCTTGTACAAAGCTTCCACAGTCATCTGGGAGAAGCAAAGGCTATTCTTTGTCCCACATGGTTATACATGGCAAGTACACCTCTGCCTGATGCTCTTGCAGACATTTCAAGGTCTTACGAAGGAAACAGAAAATACAGTAGCTACTCAGCAAACCACAGGTATTCAAGCCATTGGTATCCTTTTATCCCTGCAAGTACGGGCAAAGCTGGGTCTCTGCAAAACTGGGAAGTTGGGAAAGTTTCTCCGTGGTACTTCTCAGTTGGGGCCTCTTCTTAAACAGGTGCTAGCCTACCTTCTCTCCCTTGAGCTATTCGGTATCTTGATATCTTTGCCAGGGAGTAACTGAAATACAGAGGCACTAAAGCAAGACACACGGATGAGAACTCAGAGGTTTCATTTCAGCGGGGATCAAAGCACAAAGACTATGGTATATGGGAGTGCATAGGAGGAAACTCAGGGCTAATCTGGTGTCTGCTGAGTGACCTGAAGCAGTAGCAGCTCGGCAGATATAGAACTGAATGGAAGCCCTAAGGAGAAGTTCAGGCACTAGCCAGTAGGTTGGGTTGTGTTATTTTGGAGAGAGGAGGGCTGTGCACGTGGTGGAGATCCAGTATTCTGAAATGACAGCGTGAAGGTAGGATCAGGCATGCCTGGGGCGTAGATGAAGATTCCTGCTGTATTAATAGGAAACATGCTGGCATCAGTGCTATTCCAGAAAACACAGATCGCATAATTGGGAGGCCATTAAGAACACTGTTCTGATTCATGTGGTGTCTTGTGCTTTCACAACTAGCAAATTAAATGAATTAATGGGGAAAAAACCCTTTAAGGCACAAATAATGATAATATCTCTCCTCAAACAATCTGTTTCCCTCTGCCATTATAGAAACTGCCATGACTTTGGTTGAATTTTTAACATTATTTATATCCTCAGGAATCAGCAATGCTTTCTTTTAATCCAAAAAAAAAAAAAAAAAAAAAAAAAAAAAAAAAAAGACGGTAGGCAGAAACCCTGATTTCTTTGAGGACTAGGTTTTTACTTAAAATGTACGTGGCTGTGCCAGTGAGGAGTCCTCTCTGTGTAAGTTCCAGAACTGAGTCACAAGCCAAATGCCCAATCAGTCTTGTAAACTTCAGATTAGCTTTCAACCCAACACAGCCTGCGACTGTCACTCGGATATGTGCTTCTCCTGCTATTGGGTAAAGGATCAGTGACACACTTCAAAGATTTGGGGAACAGTCTCTGTCCTTTCCAAAGAGCATTTGTTCTCTCAAAAACAAATGCTGGATCTGTTCGTTTGCCTTCCCCCCCCCCCCAAAACGAGGGGAACATTTCTTTTGATTGTTTTCCAACACCACCTCCGCATTTTAACAATGGAAAGCCATAGCACCCGTTCCTCTTGCTAGCGGAGTTTGTGAGTAAACTCAGTTCCAAAACCTATGTTTCCAAGCCCTGGGAATTGAGAAATACTACACAAACTTACGAAGGCAGAATTTATTTAACTAATGCTGTTGTCTGATTAATGGCTGAAACTGAAGTTTCATAAATCATCGTTCATTGATTGAGCAAATCAAGCATCTACTATGTGCCAGGGACTATTCTTGATACTGGTATACATCAGTGAGCACAACAGACAAGATTCCTGTCCTCATGGGCTTTACATTTAGTTGGGGGGACGGATATCAAAATAAGCTGCAACTTATGTTGTTTGTTAGGTGGTATTATGCCACAAAAAAGAGGAGATACAGGAATCCCTAGGGTGCATGTGTGTGATTGTGATTGTGTGTGTGTGTGTATTCATGTGTGAGCACATGTAAGTAATCCACAGGATAGGGAAAAGTTCAGCAAAAAATGACTTTTGACATTGTCATTTTTAATGTCAATCAGTGTATCTATGTATTGGGAAAACATGAAATATTGTAAGCATTTCTCCAATTGGGTTGGATATTGTAAAATTAATTCTTAAGTAATTATAAACAAATAAAAATGCTATTTGAGTGAGGACTGAAGAGCCAGTGGGTTAAGGGGAAGTATGGAGGAAGAGTACTCCAGAGACAGGGACCATCACTGCGAAGACCCTGCGGTGGACCTGTCCCTGGCTGGTTCAAGGAGCACCAGGGAGGCCCACGTCCCCAGGACACAGTCAGGGAGAGGAATACAAGCCGCAGGCAGGGAAAGGGCTTTGGCTTTGTACAAACTTAATTAGGGCAAGGAAAAGGCAATTAACATCCAGAATGAAGTGCTCAATAATTAAGAGATTATTAATAAAACAAAATACAAATTTACATAAAAATTCATACTGCAAAATCATACTTTCCTATTAACGATCCTATTTAAATAAAAAGCACATACATAGAAACAATTGATAAATACACACACACACACAAATATATATAGTTTTAAGATTGAATCAGATGCACAAGAGGCATTTACTGTAATACCACCTCATATCAAGCAAGCATTCCTACCCTACTGCATTGCTTGGCCTCAAATTTCTGTTCTCTTTCTGCAGCACCATTGATTGTATATGATGTACATGACCATGGTGTTGTAACAACCCCGACAGTCTTCAGATTTATTATTCAATGTGTAGAGCGGCAGGATAATAGCTTTGACTTCCATATGAGACCTTATTTGTCATGTACACACAGCACAATGAACAGAGACTCCCAAGGCCAAGTGCTTCGTGTCTGAACTCATTAAGTATTCCGGTAGGCACATCTCCTGCCCAGGCAGAGGTGCAGTGGGGAAGCACGTGGACCCTGGAGTCAGACTGCCATGGTTTGGATCCCTGCTCTGTCACTGACTAGCTCTGTGTACGTAGGCAAAGCATTGAACCCTGTACCTGTTTCTTCATACCTCTGTAATAGGCTACTGTGGGGATAAAGTGAGATAGAGCACAGGAAGTGCTTAGGTGATATCCAGCACCTGGCAAGCCTCAGTGAATCGCGACCGTTACTCTCACAGCAGAACATAACGTGTTCACAGGAGGATATCACCGGCAACAGCCAGTTCCGCTGTAAACATATGACTGCCTACATTCAAATTTAGCTCTTCTCAAAATTTCTATTGATATTTTTCATGGCCGCGGCACTGTGGCGCAGTGAGTTAATGCCCTGGCCTGACGCGCCGGCATCCCATATGGGTGCCGGATCAGGTCCCGGCTGCTCTACTTCCAATCCAGCTCTCTACTGTGGCCTGGGAAAGCAGTAGAAGATGGCCCAAGTCGTTGGGCCCCTGCACCCACGTGGGAGACCTGGAAGAAGCTCCTGGCTCCTGACTTCGGATTGGCGCAGCTCTGGCCATTGCAGCCAACTGGGGAGTGAACCATCAGATGAAAGACTTCTCTCTCTCTCTCTCTGCCTCTCCTCTCTCTGTGTAACTCTGACTTTCAAATAAAAATAAATAAATCTTTAAAAAAATACAAAAAATTTTTAAAAAGATACTTTTCATAGCCAAAGACTGAAAAAAGCAAACAAAAGCCCTGAAAAAAATATTTTAAAAATACTACTTAAGGCATATTTTGATGATTCTCAATTGTTATTATAATGCTATGTTAATTTTAACTTATTAAATATTGAAGGAGGGACATCACCATTTGAAAGAAGTTAAAATATATCATATGAGATTAAACTAATTTGTCTTCATGCAAGACAACATTAGAGGATCCCAGATGCTATTTTCCTAAAAGGTCATTGTGTCATGTGTGTGCCACCAAAACAGAGAAGCACAAGACAAACGCCTCCCTGGGTAAGTTGAAATACCTTCCAGGAAATACCTTTCCATCTTGCATGAACCTAGGGGCAACACTGACACGGATAAATCAAAGGAGCATCTCCACAAAAGAATATCGAACAAGGCAGACACTGGGGCTGAGACACCCAGACCAGGCGACAATGTACAATAGTCACAAAGAAGAGTGGTAAAATCTGTATCAAATTTGATTTTATAATCTGGAATTCCTCCATTTTATTTTCTAATTTATTGTAAGACTGAAATTATTGTGCTGATTTGGGGGCATTAAAATGTTTATAAATAAAGGTCAGGATTGTTGTTAAATTAGGTACTTTTTTAGTAAAAGCTTTATTTACTTATTTTGAAAGACAGAGCAATAGGAGAAAGGGAAACAGACAGGAGAGAGATCTTCCATCCATTGGTTCACTCCCCAAATGGCTGCAACAGCCAGGATGGAACAGGTTGAAGTCAGGAGCCAGAAATTTCATATGAGCCTTCCCCTGACTAACAGGGACCCAAACACTTAGGCCTTAACCACTGTTTTCCCACTCCCAGGAGCATTAGCAGAGAGCTGGGTTGGAAGTGGAGCAGCCGGGACATGAACCGACAACCTAATATGGGGTGCCAGCTACGCAAGCAGCTGCTTAATCCACTGCACCACAACGCTGGCCCCTAAATTCAATACTTTTGACCAAAATACAATGTTATCAGTTCAGTAGCAGAAAGCCTTTCTTAGAAGTTGTTTTATATTTTATTCAAGAAATAAGTTTGACTTATAAGCAATGTATATTTTTATAGAACTAGATTTCATTAAATCATAAATTTTCATTAAATATTTTTAAAAAACTGAACAATGAAACTGTACGGGATTGTTCATATTCTATTCATTCAATTATAATGAAGAAGTATACAAGGTAGGGGCTGTTGTGGTATAGTAGGTTAAGGTGCTGCCTGCAATGCTGGCATACCAGTATGGGTACCAGGTTCAAGTCATGGCTGCTCCATTTCTGATCCAGTTCCCTGCGAATGTACCTGGGAAAGCAGTAGAAGATGGCCCAAGTGCTTGGGCCCCTGCCACGAGACCTATATGGAGTTCCTGGCTCCTGATTTTGGCCTGGCACAGTCTTGGCTGTTGTGGCCATTTGGAGAGTGAACCAGCAGATGGAAGATTCTCTCTGTCTCTCTCTGTCTCTCTGTCTCTCTCTCCCCCTCCCCCTCCCTCTCTCTCCCTCCCTTTGTAATTCTGTCTTTCAAAAAAAAAATCTTTAAATAAAAGTATACAAGATTTAACCATATAATTCCAAGAAAAGAAAGGATAATTTTGATAAGAAAATGAACTTAAATCGTAATGATCTGTTTTGTTTAACATCACCTTCAGGAAGGGGAGAGGGAATGGGAGAGGGGAGCGTTGTGGGTGGGAGGGAAGTTACGGGGGGGGGGGGGAGGAAGCTATTGTAATACATAAGCTGTACTTTGGAAATTTATGCTCATTAAATAAAAAAAAAATCTGCAAAAAAAAAACACATCACCTTCAAAGATTTACATGTAATTTGAACAATATAAAAATAGTGCTATTGTACATTCTAAGAAACATTTTCCATTCTTTTCATCAGGAAGCTAGCTGATGACAGATGATAAACGTAATTTCAGTACAGATGCCGAAGTGTGTTATACACCAGCAAGATTCAGAAATGCCAAGTAAAATAGGGCAAACCATAATGTTTTTTCAATGCATATCTATTTATTTTCATCTTCTTAAAAGACACAGGGAAAAGAGAGAAAGAGAGACAGAGAGAGTTTCAATCTGCAAGTTCACTCCCCAAATGCCTGCAACGACCAGAGCTGGGCCAGGCTGAAGCCAGGAGCCAGGATCTCCATCCAGGTTTCCCGTGTGTGTGGTAGGGGCCTATGTACCTGAGCCATCACCTGCTGCCTCCCAGGGAGGCGTCTCAACAGAGGTGCTGGAACTTGAACCCACATGGGTCCAACATGGGATGTGGGCATCCCAGCAGCTGCTTAACCTGCTGCCCCACAACACTGCCCCTAAAAGCTTTCTCCCATAGATAAGATCTAGAATTAAGTTTTAGCTCGTTTTCCAGAAAACAGGATCCATAACTGACACAGATCGCCAGGATGACTTCTAGGACAACAGGAACTAGCGGGAAATTGGGACCTAGGCTCGTGGGCATCTCCAGTACCAGGAAGGCCTGACTGGCATGAGCTGCAGAAGGGAACGCGGGGCTGTCCCGAGGCACGAGTCACGGCACATCATGGAATAAACAGCATGCATGTAAAATTAAACGTGGGGATTTTTTAGGCTTATCTTCTATACACAAGAAGCAGAAAGCAAATCAGATAATTTCCCTATTTTGGAGAAAATATGGCTTCTTTTTCCATTTGATCAACTAAAGATGCATGAACAACAGCATGAATTTCGATTAAGAAATACCCAGGAGCTCAAAATAAACGTGTGTGGATATAAACTGCCATGTGGACCATTAAAATTATGACTTTGTGCATTAATTACAGCAGGATTTGTCCCCACGTATCTGTGAATTCCCTCTATAGCCAACACATCGCTTTAGGCCAGCATTTCTGAGACTTGTGATTCATTTTCCTCCAAGCCTCAGGCTTAAACTGCCTTTCATCTCAGCAAACCTGAGAGAATTATAAAGATGCAACCGCTTCCTGGACATAACCTCCTGAATCGTCGGGCGTGTGTCTAACTGATCACCGTTTCCAAACCGTGACCACAGGACGAAAGAACCGCCACAGAAACAACAGCCCTTTTCCTGCAAATCTGACTCAAATTTGTCTGCTTAGTTATAATGACACATTGTCCCATGCTATTGCTTCAAAAATGTTGCCAGTGACCCTTGGGAATGCTGTGTACTGTTTGCCTTCATTCCTGCCCTTGGCAAAAGTTTCTTTATTCAGATCACCGAGAAAATCATTTCAGTCTGAATTGTGTACATTGTCGGACCTCCAGTTAATAAGAGTTTTTGACCTTTGGGTTTTCGCAGCCAGTTCTTTTCTTGGAGATGATTGATGGCATTAATTCTTTTCACTTGGGGTCCCCAGGAAACCACTTCCCTTCTTCAAAAAAGTGCACCAATTCTCAGGACAAACTGGGATGACCAGTCATCTGTGCTGCGAACGCAGTTCTCTGAGTCCCAGGAGTCAGAGGTGTCTCAGCTAAAACCACATTCACAAGTTCAAGGTAAATTTAAACAAAACAGCCAAAGGCGAGGGCTCCTGTTCTCCGGGGGCAGCCTGCCTGACTCTGGCATCTCTGATTACCATTCCTGCAGCCCCTCCCTTAGCTCTGGATCTTAGTATAAACATTCTCACCAAAGTAACTGTTTCCAAACTGCTTTCCTCATCTTTCATGTTCCGTCATCGGATTTTGCTAAAACATGATGCCAGGTTAGCTCTCTCGAAACAATGCTGAGCATACATCTCTCCCTTCTACTCAAGAACTGAATGGTTGAGGCCAGCGCTGTGGCATAGCGGATAAAGCCGCCAACTGCAGTACTGGCAACCCTTATGGGCACCAGTTCGAGTCCCGGCTGCTCCACTTCTGATCCAGCTCTCTGCTATGGCCTGGGAAAGCAGTAGAAGATGACTCCAGCACCCATGTGGGAGACCCAGAAGAAGCTCCTGGCTCCTGGCTTCAGACTGGCCCAGCTCTGGCCACTGCAGCCATCTGGGGAGTGAACCAGTGGATGGAAAATCTCTCTCTCTCGAACTCTGCCTTTCAAAATAAATCAATCTTTAAAAAAAAAAAAAAAACCTGAATGGCTTCATAACTGAGTACAATTCAAATTCAGTACACCATAATCGCAATGAGATATCGTAAATTCCACAGATTGACATCAGAACGCCACGTCTCCCTCTGAGAAGCAGCCTTCCCCTGCATTTCCTATTGTGATCAGTAGCACACGGTCCAGCCAGTCTCTAAAACCAGAGGTTGCTCCTCCTCAGGCTTCATTCACAGTGGGCACGTGGGTCCACTCAAATATATTGTTAACCGTCTCCTTCTCAACCCTTTTCATGTGGCTCAAGTTCTCCATTTCCAACCATCTCTTGCCTCCCACTGGTTGCCGGTGTCCAATTATTCAGCTCACATCAAGCTGCCAGACTGTTCTAAACTCAGATCAGATCAGGCGAGCCCAGACTCAAAAGCCTTAAATGGAAAATCCTACAGCCCATCTCCAACTCCTGGCTCCAGCCAAGCTCTCCAACCGGCTTTCACAGCAAATCCAACTTCTCACCTTCAGCCAAACGATGCAAGCAGAGTGAACCACTGCATGGCTGCACGTAGGTGTCTACTGGGCTTCTGCTGTCCCACAGCCTGGCACGTCCTTGTCCTGCACGACTGCCAGGAAGATGCCTACTCATGGCTGATGTTCTTTCTCCAGAATTCTGTACCACATGAAGACTCAATTTTTACCCTTATACCCTGACATGTGTGTGTCTACACATACACATACACATCAATATCTATACACATATGATTTGGACATTTTTGGACTAACTACACTATATTGTAATTATTGTGCTGAAATGAATAAATGTTGATTGATTCACAAAGAAGGAAGGAACACCTCTCCAGAGTTATTTCTAACCCTTCTGAGGGCTACATTCTGTTTCACATTGGTTTACTTACTTTCCCTTTTTCCATGCAAATACCATGCTTATTTCCCTCCCTGCTCAAGACTGCCATTTTTTCCACTTTTTTAAATTTATTTTTTCTGAACCACTCTTAGAACCATTCTTCCTTCATGATCAGTTCAAGTCTAAACCAATCATATACCCTGGTCAATCTCCCAGTACCTATTGGTCACAATTTTAGCCTATATTGTAACTTCATCCTCAGTAATGCTATTCCATGTTTTTTAATTTTTAAATCATTTTTAAAAAATAATTTATATAGGGGCCGGCGTTGTGGCACAGCAGGTTAACGCCCTGGCCTGAAGAGCCGGCATTTCATATGGGTGCCAGTTTGAGACCAGCTCTCTGCTATGGCCTGGGAAAGCAGTAGAAGATGGCCCAAGTCCTTGGGCCCCTGCATCCGTGTGGGAGACCCTGATGAAGCTTCTGGCTCCTTGCTTCGGATCAACACAGCTCCGGATGTTGCAGCCAATTGGGGAGTGAACCATCGGATGAAAGACCTCTCTCTCTCTCTCTCTCTCTCTCTCTCTCTCTGCTTCTCCTCTCTCTGTGTAACTCTGACTTTCAAATAAATAAATAAATCTTTAAAAAAATAAAAATGATTTATCTATTGGAAAAGCAGAATGACAGAAAGAGAGAGATCTTCCATCCACTGATTCACTCTCCAAATGGCTACAACAGCCAGAGCTTGGCCAGGATGAAGCCAGGAGCCAAGAATTCCATCCAGGTTTCCCACAAAGAAGGCGGGGGCCCAAGTACTTGGGTCACATTCTATTGCATTCCCATACAAATTAGTAGGTAGCTGGATTGGAAGCAGAGCAGCTGCGACTCGAACCTGCAGTCTGATACGGGACACTGGCATTTCAAGCAGTGGCTTCACCCACTGCTCCACCAGGGCCTTACCATGCTTTTTTAAATGTATATACGTAGTACAGACTTGACTAGGCTAGCACTTGATTTGCACATACATAACTAAAGGGTGTGAGTCGCTAAAAGGCAAGAGTTACATGTGGGTCTTTTTGTATTCTTACTACCTCTCACAGCTTCTGCACAGGACACAATCAATAATGTTTATTAATGAAGATGGCCACAATACAGGTTCCATTGAATGTACGGCCTAAGACAGTATTTCATGTATATTCATGAAATTCAAACAGCTTCAGAATAAATTTTGACTTGATATCCATAAAATGTTCTGATTCAGGGTTTAATTATGGGACCATGGCAATGGGGCCGCTACTCATTCAATGGTGATTGAACAGGATACGTTTGAGTCTCAGCTAAGGGAAATCTAGTCTATAAGGACAATCTTCCCATTATTTACTCTTTAGGTCCTTCCAAGTCCTAAATACTGCATCACTTACTACATTAAGGTAGTTACATTTCCTTAAGAAAAATAATTGGGGCAGAACCAACAAGCTCATTTGAAATATACTTCAAGATATTTGAAATCAACTTCTTCATTGAACTTGGAGATTGAACTACGGAAGAAAAAAAAGGAAAGATTTGTTTTTGGGAAAATGAAAATGTCTTTTCTTTTTTTTTTTTGACAGGCAGAGTGGACAGTGAGAGAGAAAGAGAGACAGAGAGAAAGGTCTTCCTTTACCGTTGCTTCACCCCGCAATGGTCGCTGCGGCCAGTGCACTGCGGCTGGCGCACCGCACTGATCCAAAGCCAGGAGCCAGGTGCTTCTCTTGGTCTCCCATGCGGGTGCAGGGCCCAAGGACCTGGGCCATCCTCCACTGCCCTCCTGGGCCACAGCAGAGAGCTGGACTGGAAGAGGAGCAACCGGGACAGAATCCGGCACCCTGACCAGGACTAGAACCTGGGGTGCCGGCACCGCAGACAGAGGATTAGCCTATTGAGCCATGGCGCTGGCCGAAAATGTCTTTCAATGGATCAAAAGTTGCTTTAGGTAACCAACATGCATCAACAACACATGAAGAAAACCCAGAGAGGGCCAACATTTCTCTTAGGGAAGACATCTGATGGTGATAAATAACAAGTATTCAATGGCAACTCAACACAAATTTACAGAGTGTGAGCTGGGTACCCAGGGTCCTGTAAGAGGCCGCTGAGCCTGGGTTTTTCCTGCTCTTCTATGGCAAGAAAGTTTTTCAAGTGCCTTCAAAAACATACCAATAGAATAATTTATTATTTTATACACCAAACCAATTCACAGACTGTTCTGTATGAAAGCATGTCTGTGGCTGCATTGACCTTTGTTTGAGGGAGATGTTACATAGTGAGGAAATATTTTATAGGACACTAGGAATGTGGATGTATTTTATTTTCCAGGTCATTTGAGTCATTTAAATATTATAGTTTGGTCTAGTTATATTTGTCAAATTCTTTCTCATTTTTTTTTTTTTGCCCCAGGGAACAAATCTATTTAGGAAACTATATTAACTGCATCTCCTCTGTATTTTCTGACAACAAAATGAAAAATACGAACTTGCAGCAACCATTTCTCCTGTTCTTCTTCTCCACATTGGACTGTTCTCTGCCTTCCATTCCCTGCTTTCATAAGCCGTTTCTCTGGCCTTTCCCCCACCATGCTAACCGCTTCTGTCAGCAGGCTTTTATTCAGTACAGTATCAACAGCTTTGCAGAACAGCAGATTAATCATGTTCATTGCTTCCCTTTGTTTACCCCTTCAGTTCTTGCTGAATGGAAGCAAACCAAGAAAATGCACATCTCATCACAATGCAAACGTCCTCTTAGCTAGCAGTTTCAGTGCATTTCTCTCTTAAATGTACCCTACAGTTAAAGGTTCTCTGAAAAAAATACCTTTCCTGTGTAAGATGGGTTTTATAAAATGTATCATCCAACCAAATAGATTACAACACTTTCAACATATATTTTGTGTATCACAAGTTCCAAAAGTTTATGTAAGCAAATACCACAGATGTAATTTATTTTCCTTTTCTATTTTCCACAAATATTTTCTTGTAAGACAGATACAATCAAATATTTAAAAATAACAGAAATCTGGGACCAAATATTATGAATCAACTACCAGAGGTCATGTATTCTATGAACCTCCAAAGTAGACCTTTGAATGGTCCTGTCTCTGATTTATCTAAATGGAATAAAGAATTCTCTTTGAAGACTTGTAAGGATCAGAATACTGGGCAGGTGTTAGGTACAGGAGTTGGGATGCTGCTTGGGCTGCCTGCATCTCACATTGGAGTGTTTGGATTCCAGCCCTAGTTCCAGCTTCCAGCTGCTGCAGACCCTGGGAGGGAGCAGGTGATGGTTCAAGGACGTGGGTCCCTGCCACCCATGTGGAAGACCTGGATTGAGTTCCTAGCTCCCAGCTTCAGCCCAGTTTAACTCTAGCTGTTACAGGCATTTAGGGAATGAAACAGTCAGGGAAGAACTCTCTCTCTCTCTCTCTCTGTCTTGCTGTGTGTCTGCCTCTTTCAAATAAATAAAATAAATTAAAAAAATAGAACTAACAGAATGCCATCTGTCACCACTGATTTCATGTCAAGATTTAAATGAGACAAATCACTACTTTGTATAATAGTTTCACAAATAATTTTTTTAAAAAACATTTATTTGAAAGGCAGAGAGAAAGAGAGAGAGAGCTTCAATCTGCTGGTTTACTCTCCTAAATGGCTACAACAGCCAGGGCTGGCTCAGCCTGCAGCCCGGAACTCCATCTGTGCCTCTCAGTACTTGGGCCATCTTCAGCTGCCTTTCCCGGCTCATTAGTGGGAAGCCGGATCAGAAGTGGAGCAACTAGGACTTCAGCCAGCACTCTGAGATGGGATGCTGGTGTCACATGTGGTGACTTAACCCGCTGTGCCACAATGCAGGCCCAAAGCAGTAATTTTAATGTGGCAATTCCCTCTTTTAAGGATGAACATATTTGCTTTGCTTTTCTCAAAAGTACTTTTTTCTGTCTGTCCACCTCTCTTTCTCTGCTTCTCAAATACATAAAATTGAAAAATGTTTAAGTTATTATTTAAATTATTAAACTATAAATATTTCAATTATTATTTTTAAAAAAGGATCTTCCTTGATGTCTCTGAAATATCAGAATGACCCTTAATATTATGCCAAGATTTAAACAAGATAAATCACTTCCTTAATAGCTTCACACCATTAACTATTACATGAAGGGGCAGAGCTGTGGCACAGTAGGTTAATCCTCCACCTGTAGCGCTGGCATCCCATATGGGTGCCGGTTCTAGTCCCGGCTGCTCCTCTTCCCATCCAGCTCTCTGCTTTGGCCAGGGAAAAGCAGTAGAAGATGGCCCAAGTCCTTGGGCCCCTGCCCCCGCATGGGAGACCCAGAAGAGGCTCCTGGATCCTGACTTCGGATTGGCGTAGCTCCGGCTGTTGCGGCCATTTGGGGAGTGAACCAGCGGATGGAGGACCTTTCTCTCTGTCTCTCCTTCTCACTGTCTATAACTCTACCTCTTAAATAAATAAATAAAATAATAAATAAATAAGTAAATCTTGAAAAAATATTACATGAAAACAAAATCTCTCTTGTTCAGGATGAACTTGTTGTGCTATCCCCAGTGTTAAAAGTAAATTCTGGCCGGCGCCCCGGCTCAATAGGCTAATCCTCCGCCTAGCGGCGCCGGCACACCGGGTTCTAGTCCCGGTCAGGGTGCCGGATTCTGTCCCGGTTGCCCCCCTTCCAGGCCAGCTCTCTGCTGTGGCCCGGGAGTGCAGTGGAGGATGGCCCAAGCCCTTGGGCCCTGCACCCCATGGGAGACCAGGAGAAGCACCTGGCTCCTGGCTTCGGATCAGCGTGGTGCGCTGGGCACAGCGCGACAGCCGTAGCACGCCCGCCGCGGCGGCCATTGGAGGGTTAACCAACGGCAAAGGAAGACCTTTCTCTCTGTCTCTCTCTCTCTCTCACACTGTCCACTCTGCCTGTCCAAAAAAAAAAAAAAAAAAAAAAAAGAAGTAAATTCTTTGCACAACACGGAAGATCTCCCCTGTTAAATGCTAGGGTGGGAGCCTCAAGGCATAGCAGGCAACATCGTCACCTCAGCGTCCCTGGGCTGTTGCTTTATGCTGAGACCTTCCCTCATCACTGTAGAACATGCTTTTCTGATTGTCTTTGTTGTCTTGCTGAGAATTAAATGGTCGGAAAGATTTTAAAGTAGCAGTAGAATGCTGACATCTCAAATGAAGTCAAACGTACTAAACTCTCACTCATCTTTTTTCAAACCATTAGCTAAGCAGAACCATATGAAGATGACCCTTTTTGGAAGCATGCTATTTAGAAAAACCCTGCATTTTAATGGGATTTCAGAATACAGCCAGAGAAGTGACAATGCAGAATGAATAGACCGGGAAGGGGTTTGCCCTGGCTGGGCTGATGGCATCCATGGCCCTGACAAGAGTGGCTTCCCAACTGAGACACCACGTGTCTAACGGGCAGTCCACTTGCACATCCCCTCCCACATCACCCAAGTATGGAAGCCTTTAGCATTTTATCTTTAGAGAAACTTGATAGAAAGGAAGATGGAACTCAGGGCAGAACTCAGGGCAGAGGTCCGGCGGATGCCACTTCTGTTTACACAGAGAGCATTCTTCCCAGGGAACCCCACCATGGGAACAGCGAGCATCCTTGATTACAGCCCAGAACACCTCTGCGAGACGGTACACTCTCTGTAAAAGATGGAATAGATCTGTGGTTTTCTTTATGAGAACTCTGGTGTGAAATAGACGTGCACAGAAGCTCCAAGTGCAAATGGCCCCATGTGAGCGAAGCAGCAGCCGGGGAGAGGGCACCTAGCACACACCTCAGGTGCAGTGAAGCTCACGGAGGCACCCAGGAACACATTAATCCACACAGTCAAGGAATGCATTAATCAATACTGCACGCCCTATTGTCTAAATGTAGCATGCTAAAGAACACAGAGCTGGCAATCTGAATGTGAATTTCCAACATGCTGCAAGAAACAAAACCCTTTTCAGAACTGGCTCCATGCACCATATCCTTACTCCACTCTTTCAATAGAAATTCTCTCCTGTATTTGCGGTAGTTTATGGACTTGCTTTCTGCCACAGTCAACCAGAAACAAAGGATCTTTACAGACCAGCTGAGTTTGACAAAAGCCATAGAAATGCCTTCTGCAGATATGAAAACTCGACTCCATCCAAGAGATTTTTTTTCTTTGCTTTACAAAATGAATGCTGTCGTGAAAGGCGAAATAAGACAAAACAAAGCGAAAAACAAAACAAAAATCTGAGCAACCTATTTGTGTCTGCAGTCACTTGTGACAACAGCATTCTGCATTAGCAGCAGGGGCCTGGGTGCAGCCTCCTGCTCCACACTGGGCTTCATTTTCCTCCTGGGTTGTTCCCTAGATAACCCTCCTGTCAGGATCTCACTCTCTCCAAAAGCAGCCAAGGATGAAATGTCCAGATGCTGGAAGAACAGGATATGATAAAATACCCAGAAACCCAGGCACCCACGTCCACCCCTGCATTCACAGAGTGCACACGGCCAGAACACATGAGGCTGCCCAGGCGTCGCGCTGTGCGACTCGCTTCACGTGGTCATACACACAGGCCTCACTCAGTAGCTTGCAATGATTTTGGTGATAAAAACGCTAACATAAAGGCTGTAATTCTCAATGAACAAGGAATGCCATTGATAATCATCACTGGGAATACACTTCCTCTCTGGGGGGAAGAGTTTTTTCAATTTTTTCTTTTTTTATTTAAACAGATTTTTAAGTTTTATTCAAAAAATGAATGATAACATCCAAAATTTACAAAAGTGAGCTGACACTTGTCTACACCACTCCTGGGAAGGTACCGCAATACACCAGGAAAATAATTTAGCAACAGTTAACAAGAGCCTTACCAAGCTGTTCTCTTGGGGACAAGCCTTACATATACAATATTATTTTTTTAATTTATTTTTCCCCAAAAAAGAAACCTTTTATTTAAGGAATACAGACTTCATGCATTTCATAAGTGCAACTTCAGGAATACAGTGATTCTTCCCACCATTCCCGCCCTCCCACCCACTCTCCCACCCCTCCTCCTCTTCCCTTTCCCATTCCCAGTACCATCTTCCACTAAGATCCATTTTCGATTAACTTTATACACAGAAGACCGACTCTATACTTAGAGTTCAACAATTTACACAGTAAACAAACAAGAAAAAAAAAACAACAACAACAACAAAACAAAAACTGTTCCTCAACAGCTCAATAGTCAAGACAAGGACTGGTCAAAATCATTGCAACTTGAAATTAGTTTTACTTTTTTTTTTTTGGAAACGTAATTAACAAAGTACCCAAGAGTGATACATCTTTTGGAAGCACTTAGACATAGTTATAATACAATTCTCTGAGGACAAAAGTCCTACATGGGAAGTTAATGCCCAGTGACTCTTGTTAATTTAACAATTAACACTTTTATATATGATGTCATTGATCACCTGAGGCTCTTGACATGAGCACCTAGGCTATGGAAGCTTTTTGAATCAACAGATTCCTTCAGTATTTAGACAAGGCCGTAAGCAAAGTGGAAGTTCTCTCCTCCATTCAAAGAAAAGTACCTCCCCTTCTTTTATAACCACTTCTTTCCACTAGGGTCTCACCCACAGAGATCTTTTATGTAAGACATTTTTTGCCACACTGCCTTGGCTTTCCTTGCCTGAAATGCTCTTGTGGAATTTTCAACCAGTCCAGAATGTCTTAAGGGCTGTTTCTGTGGTCAGAGTGAAGTGACTGTCATTCTATGAGTCTGCTGTGTGGACTGCTTCCCATGGTGGAGCATTAATTCTTTTTTAATTCTATCTATTATTATTACAAGACCCTTAACCCTATCCATATGATCACTTGAACACTGAAGATGGTATTTTTCCCACACAGCTGAAGGGGATTTTGGGTCCTATGGCAAGTTTTTAAACTGTACCTTTAGAAATAAGTCCATAGGAATGTATGCAGAACTATACAGCTTTATAGTTACAAACTTCATACAATTCATAATTACAACTCTAGGAACATGGTGATTCTTCCCACTGTGCTGACCCTCCCACCCATACTCCCACTCCTCTTCCTCCTCCCTCTCTTATTCCCACTCTTATATTTTACTGATACCTATTTTCTTTTGACTTTATACACATATGTTTAACTCTATGTTAATTAAACAGTTCAACAAATAGTATATATATATTAAAAAACCTGTTCCTCAACAGTCAAGACAAGGGTTGTTCGTCATTGCTTCTCCAAGTGTCAATTTTACTTCTACAGATTGCCTTTTAGGTGCTCTATTAGTTATCATAGGTCAGGGAAAACATGTGGTGTTTGTCCCTTTGGGACTAGCTTATTTCACTAAGTATGATGTTTTCCAGATTCATCCATTTTGTTGTAAATGAGCAGATTTCATTTTTTACCACTGTATAGTATTCCATAGTGTACATATCCCATAATCTCTTTGTTCATTCTTCAGTTTTCATTCTTCAGTTAACAGGTGTTTGGTTTGATTCCACATCTTAGCTATTTTGAATTGAGGGGCCATAAACATGGGGGTACAGATAACTCTTTCATAGGCTGATTTCATTTGCCTTGGGTAAATTGCCAGGAGTGGGATGGCTGAGTCATATGGTAGGTCTATATTCAGATTTCTGAGGCTTCTCCATACTGTCTTCCACAGTGGGGAATCTTTTCCCCACATTCTTGCCAGCATTTGTTGTTTGTTGATTTCTGTATGAGAGCCATTCTAACAGGGGTGAGGTGAAACCTCATTGTGGTTCTGATTTGCATTTCCCTGAGGCCTAGTGATCCTGAACATTTTTTCATATGTCTGTTGGCTATTTTGATTTCCTCTTTTTCTGTTGTTGCCTCTTCACTTTACTGAGTGTTTTTTTTTTTTTTTTTTTTTGCAGTACAGAAGCTTCTCAATTTGATTTAATCCCATTTGTGAATTTTGATTTGATTGCTTGTGCCCCTGGAGTCTTTTCCAAGAAGTCTTTGCCTATGCCAGTGTCTTGCAGGGTTTCCCCAACTTTCTAATAATTTGCTGGTCTTGGATCATAGATTTAGGTCTTCAATCTACTTGGAGTGGATTTTTATCTAAGGTGTAAGGTAGGGGTCTTGCTTCATACATATGCATGTGGGAATCCAGTTTTATCAGCATCATTTCTTGAAGAGACTGTCCTTGCTCCACAGATTGATTTTAGCTCCTTTGTCAAATATAAGTTGGTTGTAGATGCTTGGATTGATTTCTGGCGTTTCTATTCTGTTCCATTTGTCAATCCATCTGTTTTTGCACCAGTACCAGGCTGTTTTGATTATAACTGCCCTGTAGTATATCTTGAAATCTGGTATTGTGATGCTTCCATCTTTGTTTTTGTTGTATAAGACTGCTTTAACTAATCGAGGTCTCCTGTACCTCCATATGAATTTCAGCATCATTTTTTTCTATATCTGAAAAGAATTTCCTTGGTATTTTGATTGGAATTGCGCTGAATCTGTAAATTGCTTTTGGAAGTATGTATTTGTTGTATCTTCTTCTATTTCTTTCTTTCATGTTTTCTAATTCTTATCATAGAGATCTTTGACATCCTTGGTTAAATTTATTCCAAGATACTTGATTTTTTTTGTAGCTATTGTGAAGGGGATTGATCTGAGAAGTGCTTTCTCAGCCATGGCATTGTCTGTGTATACAAAGGCTGTTGATGTTTGTGTACGGATTTTATATTCTGCTACTTTACCAAACTCTTCTATGAGTTCCAGTAGTCTTTTAGGGAGTCTTTTGGATCCCCTATATATAGAGCATGTGATCTGAAAATGGAGTTAGTTTGACTGCCTCCTTCTCAATTTGCATCTCTTTGATTTCTTTTTCTTGCCTAATGGCTCTGGCTAAAAGCTCCAGGACTATATTGAATAGCAATGGTGACAGTAGGCATCCTTGTCTGGTTCTGGATCTCAGTGGGAATGCTTCCAACTTTTTCCAATTCAATAGGATGCTGGTCATGGGTTTGTCAATCGCCTTGACTATGTTAAGAAATGTTTTTTCTATACCCAATTTGCTTAAGAGTTTTCCTCATGCATTTTATCAAATGCTTTCTCTGCATCTATTGAGATAATCATATGGTTTTTGTTCTTCAGTTTGTTAATGTGGTGTATCACATTGATTGATCTGTGAATGTTGAATCATTCCTGCATACTAGGGATAAAACCTACTTGGTCCGGGTGAATGATCTTTCTGATGTGTTGTTGGATTTGATTAGCTACAATTTTCTTGAGGATTTTTGAGTCTATGTTCATCAGGGAAACTGGTCTGTAATTCTCTTTCTCGGTACATCTTTTTCAGGTTTAGGAACTAAGGTGATGCTGGCTTCATAAAAAGAATTTGAGGGCCAGGGCCGTGGATCAATAGGCTAATCCTCCGCCTTGCAGTGCCAGCACACCGGGTTCTAGTCCCGGTCGGGGCGCCGGATTCTGTCCTGGTTGCCCCTCTTCCAGGCCAGCTCTCTGCTGTGGCCCGGGAGTGCAGTGGAGGATGGCCCAAGTGCTTGGGCCCTGCACCCCATGGGAGACCAGGAGAAGCACCTGGCTCCTGGCTTTGGATCAGTGCGATGCACCAGCCGCAGCACGCCAGCCGTGGCAGCCATTGGAGGGTGAACCAATGGTAAAAGGAAGACCTTTCTCTCTGTCTCTCTCTCTCACACTGTCCACTCTGCCTGTTAAAAAAAAAGAATTTGAAAGGATTCCCTTCCTTTCAATTGTTCTGAATAGTTTGAGAATAATTGGAGTTAGTTCTTCTTTAAATGTCTGGTAGAATTCAGCAGTGAAGCCATCAAGTCCTGGGTTTTTGTTTGTTGGGAGGGTCTTTATTACTGATTCAATTTCTGTCGGTTATGGGTCTGTTTAGGCTTTCTATGTCTTCATGGCTCAATTTAGGTGGGTTACGTGTGTCCAGGAATCTATCCATTTTTTCTAGGTTTCCCAGTGTGTTGGCATACAGCTCTTTTTAGCAATTTCTGATGATTCTTTTTATGTCTGTGGTATCTGTTTACATTTCCTTTTTCATCACTAATTTTACTGATTTGGGTCTTCTCTCTCCTTGTATTGATTTGCTGGGCCATTGGTGTGTCAATTTTGTTTATTTTTTCAAAAAACCAGCTCTTAGTTTTGCTGATCTTTGGTATTATTTTTTTGGTTTCAATTTTGTTTATTCTCTAATTTTATGTATTTGTTTTCTCCTACTAGTTTTGAGTTTGGCTTGCTGTTGTTTTTCTAAATCCTTGAGATGCATTGATAGCTCATTTATTTGGTGCCTTTCCAATTTCTTGATGTAGACTCCAATTGCTATAAACTTCCCTCTTAACACTGCTTTTCCTGTATCCCTTAAGTTTTGATATGGTATATTGTCGTCTTCTCCCTAACTCTTCCCTGAGACTGCACTCACTCCACTTTTTTGAAACTATCTTCTCCTAGACTACAGTGGCAAGCTCCCTCCCTGCTCTGCCATTGTAATCCCCTCCTCGGGAGAGTTCTTTCAACAGCAGCTGAACTTGCTGAGAACAAGGCCGCAGGCTGCCCTCTCTATTTGGTAGCACTGTTCTGGTGATTTCCATGAACCACAAAGTTAAAGTTATGGCTCATGGCTCTAGCCTTATTTTATTACCAGCTCTCACTCTGGTGACCTGAGAAAAGATAAAAAGTACAGGTCAATAGAGCAGCAGCAGGGGCAAGCATCGCAGCACTACAGGTTAAGACACGTCTTACAATGCCCGCATCCCATACTGGAGTGGAGGCTGGAGTTCTGGCTAATCTGCTTCTGATCTACTTTCCTGTTAATGTACCTGGGGAGACAGAAGATTACGGCTCAAGTGCCCAGTCCCCTGCCACACACATGGGACACCTGCCTGGTCCAGCTCTGGCTATTGTAGGCATTTGGGAATGAAACAGCAGACAGAAGACCTTTCTCTCTCTCTCTCTCTCTCTCTCTCTATCACCTCTGTCTCTCTGTGTAAGCTATTCTGCCTTTCTAGTAGATGGATTTTAAAAAAACTGTAGCAGGGAAAATAAATTTGATCCAAAAGATTTTTGCAAAGGGCTATTTGTAAGGTTACTGCATCAGCCCTTTGGTGTATCAATTCTAAGGTTGCATTTGCTTTACTGGAGTAACTTGGGCAACTTTCTCCTTCCGATTTGAAAGCAGAACGTTCTCCCCAGCAAACTGCAGTGGGAAGAGAGGAGGAGCACATCAGTGAAGAAGGACTCCCACCGACCACCAGCATGGAGGCTGCTGCCAGAGGGATCGCCCCCTTTCTCACCCCTCTCACCACTGTTCTGTCTCCCACCCAACCCTCTCCCAGCAGCGTTGATGTCTTTCTTTAAATACCTTCCAACTGCTCTTTTTTTGTTTTTCTTTAAAATTTTATTTATTTATTTGAGAGGTGGAGTTACAGACAGACAGGTAGAGACAGAGAGGAAGGTCCTCCATCTGCTGGTTCTCTCCCCAAATGGCTGCAGCCAGCAGAGCTGAGCTAATCTGAAGCCCAGAGCTAGGAGCTTCTTCCAGGTCTCCCATGCAGGTGCAGGGGCCCAAGCACTTTGGCCATCTTCCACTGCTTTCCCAGGCCACAGCAGAGAGCTGGATCAAAAGAGGAGCAGCCAGGACTTGAACCGGCACCCATGTGGGATGCCAGCGCCACAGGCAGAGGCTTAGCCTACTACATGGCAGCAAAAATGGCCCCTCAGCTGCTGTTTCTGGGCCTTCAGAAGTGGCTACCAAGCTGGGAGCAGCCCAGGATAGCAGAGGAAGTGGGAGGGACGTAGGGGCATAAGAAAAATAGTCCTGTCCCATACTATCCAGGACAGGAGGTGAGGAGCAGAGAAGACTTACTCAAGAAGGCATCTCAATCATGGAAGCCATTATAACTAAGAGAAAAGAACCAGGAAATGTATTATAATCCAGCCTCCCTCCAGAACACTGTACAGGACATCAGATACGCTTCCGGCTAATGCCAGGACCCAGGACATCGCTCAGCTCCATCGAGAAGGGCAAACTGAATGGTGGTACCCGGGAAGGAAGGACAGCCCCACCTCACCCCAGCGTGAGGCAGCTTCCAGGGGTGCTGCTCCGGGGGCGGGGCGGGGCAGCCACGCTGTGCAATTTGCCACAAGCACAACAGAGAGTCTGTGCACGTGCGTTTATGTTTCACAAGAGGCTGCTTAGATGAAATCTGAAGCTTGCTCTCCAGACAGCAGAGTGGAGAGGGAGGAAGTCAGTATAAGAAAAGATTGTTCTGGTTTTCTAACTTGCTGTGGACTCAGATTTGGTTGCTAGAAAACAGTACAGAGGTAAGTATTTGTTGAGACTGAGAGCCCTGTCTGGATACCTGTCAATCCTAGGATCTCTTCTCCCCCAGGTAATTGCTTCCCATCCAGGAGCTTTTCCTCACTAGTTTCATGAGGGCAAATATTCTTTCTGTGGATGCAGTACCTCTGGATTCAATCGGTATTAAGTAACGTGAGGCAAAACTCCTTAGCTTTAGGATGATCCTGTGGGACTGCTAGGCAGGAAATCAGATATGAGCTTATGAGTGTGACACAAAGGCCTAAAGAGCTGACATCTAGGTCCAGCATATGCATCTCAAAGTCATCCCATAACCTTCCAGGTGCAGCCCAGTATCTGCACTTCAAACGGCCGGCCCCTTCTACCCTATAACCATCCCTCCTCTGGGGGAAAACTCAGATAGGAATTTTTCGTATTTACATCCAAAAAGTCCTTTGTTCCAGGAGGAGAAGAAGCAGGAAGGCAAGACCCATCCCCTTAAAACCCCCAGCCTCAACCGGACTTCGCACTCAGCCCTCTGCCTCTCTGCTGAGCTGCCCACCTGGCCTGGCCAGGTGTACTCTGCCCACTCAATCATGTAAACTCGCTCTCCTCCAGTCTGAGCAACTGGGCATTCTCTCTCAGGTTCTGTCTGGAAAGGTGCCCATCCGTTCTTACAGATGTCCCTGCCCTAATAAACCTTGCTATTTGCTTTCCACTTACTCTCTGTCTCACGCCTGAATTCTTTCTTGAGCGAAGACAAGGACCCTGCAGTTCTCTGGTAACAGGACAAGATTTTGATAAGCCTTTTTACTGTTAAAGAGAATTAAATTTATATTCCTATTTGGACTTTGTAATAAAATATGGTTCTCATTTACAAATATACTTAATTATAAGATAAAATCTTTCAGCTCTTGTCAGTTTTATTGTCTACTCAGAAGATGATTAGCCTACTGCTAAGATGTATGCATCATTGTGAAAAAAAAATACTGCAAGTCTACGGAAGAAAAAACAGCTTTCAAGTCATTAATGAAACCCTATCGGTAAACCATTGCAATGACCAGCCAGATTCTTCTGTTCCCAGAGTATGCCAAATGGGCACATGCTTTTAAGGTGTAGCATGGCCATTATTTCTCAGACTCATTATGGTTACAATCAATACCAAACTTACCTAATGCACACCTGTATGCATTCAATCACCAAAGAGGAACTTGCAAGAAAGAAAGAAAAAAAGCACTGAAGGAAATGAAGAAAGGAAAGCCAATGGTACAGGAGAAAATTTGGCATAAAAGTAAAGAAGAGAAAAAGCCAAAAGGTTACAAATGTGGCCAGGGCAGAAAGCCAATGGACAGCAAGAGCTCCCTGGGTGGCCTTTTCACTCTGGCTGACTGTGGGCATTCCACTGAGTCTGATATAGGCAGGCAGATAGGATTAATTGATTAGATTTGTGAGCTGGAAGACCACGCCCTCCACCACCAGCCTCCTGTGTGATCCCAGGCCCCTGCCTGACCTCACCTGGACGCCTACCTGCCAATCAGACTATGTAACCACTCCCCTTTGGGAGTAAATAAAAGGCCTGGAGCACAGTGGGCCCCTCCCTTGTTGCCCTGCATCTCTGCACCTCTGGGCCTGCGGCCTTTTGGCTACTGCTCTGCCTCTGCTTTCCTGCCCGCACGCTTGCTCCACGTGGCTCCCGGCCTGCTCTCTGCCTCGGATGGACCCAACTTAGCTTCCAGACTTCCTTCTCCCCTAGATAAAGCCCTCACCTTCCTTTGCATTCCTCTCACTGAATCAAATGTTCAGTACTGACCATGCCACCTGACCCACTTGAGCTGATATTCAGAATTCTTCTCTGCATAGACAGCAAGAACTCAGAGGATTATTAATATCTACAATTATGAATAAGACTGGACGATATCAAGTCCTGCATAGCAGCTCAAGTACCCAAGGCCGGTGGAAGGCAGACTTTCCATAAAGCAAGTGCACAACCCACGGGCGCACAGCTGGTACGCGCGACACACGCACTTGCACAGGGAAGGATGAGAGAATGAGGGATGGCAGCAGAACCCGGCCCGCCACAGGCCACAGTTTCTGGCCACTGCCATCGTTCCCAGAGGATACAGGACACTTGTGGTCCTGGGAAAGACTTCTGGGTGGGGAGAGGAGGACTCTAACTAGCTGCAAAAAAACAAACAAACAAACAAACAAAAAAAAAAACCAAAAAAAAAAACCCCACAACTTTTCCATTCTAATGTTAGAGGTTGAGCTCTTGAATAGCCTGGGGACAGGCTGAATACAAGCTTGCTTTAGAATTTCAGGAAAGTGCAGCAAGTCTTTGTGAGGCAAAGGAAAGATTTAGGGAGGGCACTTGGCATTTGGTTTCTGCCCCCAGGAAACCATTCACAGGGACCAAGCCAGATATTTCCTATTTCCGTGGTTCTGTTAGCACCTGACAACTCAAAGTCCCCCGCAGTCACTTCACAAGTGGCTAACCAGAAAGACCAGTCAGAGAGAAGGGAACCTTTTCCTTTGTTGCTCTACAAGCCCAAGGTTTTAAATCAAATGTCTGGTGGGAAATGGAAGAAAGAAAAAAAATAATGGAGCCATCCAGGGGTCACCCAAGGGAGGGCTACAAAGTAGGGAAGCGCCCTCAGTTGGGTCCCATCCATTGCTGCCACCTTAAAAGGGACCAGGCTTTCTGGAGGAGGTCCCTCTGCCTGCCTTCTCTTCCTGTGTTCTCTCTCCGGGAGAAACCACATTTAAAAAAAAAATCTCCCACTCTTCCTTTCTACCTTTCGTAGGTACCACACAATATATCATCCATAGAATCTGACCTAGCTTACTGCTGATAATGGTAAGCCACACTACTTAACACCATTCCTACTAATTACCAATTTCTATCCATTCCAATCCGGCGTATACATCATCCACGTCCCTCTCGGAATGGACAGAGTTGACAAGTGCACTGCTTTACCTTTCAGCTGTTCTTTATTTGATGAACATATAGACAACTGTCAGACAGAGGGGTACATTAAAACTCCACAAAACGTCATTTTCCATTTACCAAGGCAGTTTTCTCTTCAAAGAGCCCCTTATCCAAAATTAAGGCTCTTTTGGCATTGGTCACAATCACCTAACTTAATTTTGCTTGTCTTCAAATTTTCACTATTCAAGGAGGAAATGTGTGCTACGTATCTGACTTACAAAGCAACATTCTTTGTTTCCAGGCTACTGATGTAGGACTTTCTGATGACATTTGGAAACACCCTAAGAACGAGTCATAGGAAATCAGCTCCAGTACAGCACAATGGAAGTGAATTCAGCTGAGGAATGAATCATTTCCTCCCAATTACAAAACGACATCTCAATGGATCAACTCACTAATTCTCCAGAAGGGAAAACATGCTTCCCAGAAGGATTTTACCACCTCAAAATCTTTGATAGAATCTTCTTTTCTGAAACCTATGAAGTAAGGACTAAAAGTTGGAACAATCATGCTTTCATATTCCTTAAGAAAGCCTTTATTGGTTGAGATACAATGCTCTTGAACTGTGTTCCAGATCGCCACTGAAGATATTCTTCATCAAGTTCAGTGCCATAACAGACGGCCTTTCAAGGCACCACAGCCTGGCCGGGTCCATTGGAGAGCTGGTGATTCTCAGGGGCACAAATGGCAATGGGTGGGCAGTGGGGGTGGGGAAGGAACTTACAAAGCAGAAAGCACCAAGTGATGTGTAAACGTTCAGAACCAACTTTTTATTACTTGGACTTCTTAGTGAAAAGTCATTTATGGATGGATGTACTCAGATGTGTGACATGTGAATATCTTCAAAGGAAATTCTTCTCTTGTACATTTACTCTGTAGATCCTGACTTCCTCTCTGCTGCTTTTTGGCCTTTATGAGTCATGATTTTGTAAAACAAAACTCTTCTACTGCACTATGAGAGGACATGAAGGGCTGGTTTTCTTCTCTACATATCTGATCCAACCTCTTTGACAAGTAATATGATTAATGTTTTTGCATCTGTATTCCTACTCCCTGTCTTGAATCATATTCTCTGGATTGAACGCTATTAAATAAGACAATAATATTACATAATCACATCGTTTTATGGTATAATTCCCTTCTTTCACGGTTACAAAGTTGAACGTTTTAAGAAGACAAACTCCTACCTTCGCAGAAGGTCTTATCCAAAGTTGTTCTTCCTTTTAATTCTTTAAGCCAAAAAAGCTCTTCTTAGCATTGCTCTGTGGGTTGAAGAGAGGGGAGGAAATGTTAACGAGACACTGGTAGTCATCAATCACCGCACACTGTCAATACAGAAGCTCCAACCAACTCCCTGATGGGCAACACAATTACAGAGAGCTCTGCAAGGAAAGACAAATTATGAATAGATTTGCCAAAACACATCTCTGCTGACTTCAATCAAAAGTGACAGCATGGGGCGGGTATCTGGCGTAGTGTTTGAGTTGTCGGGTGGGAAACCACATCCCGTATCAGAATGCCTGGGTTCACGCCCTGGCTCTGCTCCTGACTGTAGTCTTCTGCTAACGCAGATCTGAGGAGGCAGCGGCAGGTGAAGGCTCAAGGATTTGGGCCCCGTCACCCACTCGTAAGAACCAGACTAAGTTCCCTGCTTCCAGCTTCAGCCTGGCCAGGCCAGGCTGTTCTAGGTATTTAGGGGAGTGAATTAGAGTTCTCTCCCTCTCTCTCTCTCTCGCTCTCTGTGTAGCCTTACTTTCAAAGAAATAAGTACATAAGTATTTGTTAAAAAGTGACAGCAGCGAGGTGACTAGAACTCTGGTGATCATACTATTAATGGATTCCATCCTCAGGAAACAGAAATGATTCTATTTTCAGTTTGGGATTTTTATAACTGCATATATTACACACACACACACGGGTAAACTACTTCCTTGCTGTGAGCTCATTATTATTGTTATTATTTTTTTTTATTTAGTAGCATAGAAATTCCTTCACCTATATTTGAAAGGTTCCAAATTTTCAACGAAGGCCACGAAGAGAGGATTGGAACAGATGAGACTCAAGACTGTTCCTCCGGGGCTACGACATGCTCAGCTATCAGTGCCCACAGAGCTCCGCAGTCCCTAGCTCTCCCCTTCTTATCCTTTGCAAGTATCCAAGCTGAGAACCAGCCAGCAAAGGACAGCATGGGTGGGCAGTAGGACAATCACAGCTGGGCACAGGCTGCTTCAGTTTTTAGAGGGCTAACTCAGTGGTACCCTGGGTTTTCCAAGAGTGGGTTTGTGCCTTTTTGGACTTTGGATTTTTGGAAACAGAAGTCATACTATCAACCTCTGAAAAACCTTTCAGAGAGGGAAACAAATGTCAATTCAGAAACTCTGGGCTGCACTCAAATGTTAGGATGACGATGAATCACAAAATTATTCTGCTTGTGAAAATATAAAGACATGTCACAATCTCAGCTGTTTCAGTGTATACATGTGTTATAAAACATTTTCTTTTTTTTTTTTTTATTGACAGGCAGAGTGGACAGTGAGAGAGAGAGAGAGAAAGGTCTTCCTTTTCCATTGGTTCACCCCACAATGGCCGCTGCGGCCAGCGCACCGCACTGATCCGAACCCAAGGAGCCAGGTGCTTCTCCTGGTCTCCCATGGGGTGCAGGGCCCAAGCACTTGGGCCATCCTCCACTGCACTCCCGGGCTGTAGCAGAGAGCTGGCCTGGAAGAGGGGCAACTGGGACAGAATCCGGCGCTCCGACTGGGACTAGAACACGGGGTGCCGGCGCCGCTAGGCGGAGGATTAGCCTAGTGAGCCACGGCGCCATCCTAAAACATTTTCTTATTAAACTGCAAGAAAAAGCTTTTAATGGCATGTAAAACTATTCTTATAGATTTCCATTGCATCAAGTGCGATGACATTTTATCAAGACAAAAGATTAGTATTGTGCAAGTGACTCTTCCTTGGAATAGAAATCACTATTACAGAAAAGAAGGATTTTTTTTTTTTTGACAGGCAGAGTGGACAGTGAGAGAGAGAGACAGAGAGAAAGGTCTTCCTTTTGCCGTTGGTTCACCCTCCAATGGCCGCCATGGCCTGTGTGCTGAGGCCGGCGCACTGCGCTGATCCGAAGCCAGGAGCCAGGTGCTTCTCCTGGTCTCCTATGGGGTGCAGGGCTCAAGCACTTGGGCCATCCTCCACTGCACTCCCTGGCCACAGCAGAGAGCTGGCCTGGAAGAGGGGCAACTGGGACAGAATCCGGCGCTCTGACCAGGACTAGAACCCGGGGTGCCGGCGCCGCAAGGTGGAGGATTGGCCTAGTGAGCCACGGCGCCGGCCCGGATTTTTTCCTTTTCATTTAGTCCCCATTTTAAAGAAAACACCTCAGAAGTGTGTGGGAATCTATGGGAATCTGAAGTTATGTCTACAGTAACCACTCAAGTCAACAGACTTATATGGAGTATTTAATATGCATCTGTCAATATATTGAATAAATACAAATAAGGAAAAAAGAATACAATATCAGTAAGACATCTTTCTTATCACCAGGGCTGCAGTATATATGCTGATGGGGAAGACGGTCAGAACTGCCTCCAACCTTGAAGAAATGCAGTGCTTAGACAGCATATTGCAAAGCCACAGAAGAAGAAAGAACAATTTTGCAAGGGAGCACCAAGGATGGCCTCCCATAGGAGACAGCAACTGAGCTGAATCCCGAAGCGAGGAGGAAGGGAAATCGGGGCAGACAGAGTGTAGCAGCAAAGGAAATGCACTGGCCAGGTGAGCAGTGTGTGCCCAGTGAAGCTGCAGGCAAGGGCCTGGAGAACATGGCAAACAGGGCGTCTCCCCATGTCCCCTGGGGCCAGAGCACAAGGGGTCTTCACTGCCCCTTGTGCTGCCCTTTGAACTGGAGAACAATGCAAACCCACTGAAGGCTGACACCAAGAAAAAAAGACAGTTTATCAGTAGTGTGGGTGACCAGTGGCGATTAGAACTGGGAAGGGCAGACTGCTTAGGAAGCGTTTCCATAACCAACGTCTAAGACCCTTAGCTTCCAAGGGTAACCCCTGCCTCCCCCAACAACCACACACTGACTTACGGGAATCTGATTTTGCCTAAAAGAGGACTTGGCTTTCAGGCAATTGAAACCCACCTCCCTTAGGAGAAAGCCGCCTGTCATGTCTTCAGCCTACTGTAACGGAGCTCTGCTTTGAGATTGAGACCAAAGCCTCGTCTTGCTAGATCAATGTCCCCACTACAAGTATCTCTTTGGGGTAACCTCGCAGGCAAAGCATAATGTAAGCACTCTTGGGCCCTGGATGTTCTCCAGATAATGCCTGGCAGGGCAGACACAACACAGAAGGGTAGCCTGTTCCTTCCTTCTTAAAGCCTCTTCTAAAACAAGTTTCCGTCTGTGGCAAAATCAAGAGAAACCTAAACAGTGCTAGACCAAACTCTTTAGGGGAATTATCACCCCAACAGTCTGGCATCCCCCACTGCGTTTAAATACCTACACTAGACTGCTGTGCAGCAACTAAACTCTATTTCATAGACCACAAGAGTTTACAGCTAACTGCTGGGGAGTTATCCAATTAAAGTTGTCAATAAAATGAATGTAATTTTAAGGACATGTTAGAGGAAAGAAGAGAACCAACATTTAGTGAGCTCCTACTAGGTTCCAAACCTGTAAATATATTATAGCAGGAGCTGCATGAATTCTGGGAGATCAGTGTCATCATCTCTGGCACAGAAACCGAAAGGGAAGCACCGGCAGGTGGAGTCAATGATCCTGATCACACACCTGGCAGGCAGTGTTGCTGCAAGACAAAAACACTCGTGTAGGCGTTCAATGGCCACGCATTTGCTATTTCACCCCGTGGCTCTGGAGAGATGACGAGGAAACTTGGGGTGGTGGAGCTGCTGAGATTTAAGAGGAGGGTGGCAGAGGAGGAAAGTGCCAGAAAGAGTGGCCAGGTGGAAAGGAGCCATGGAGAAAGCCTAGAAAAAGAGGGTCAAGAAGGGAGGCAGTCTCAGAGTGGAAACACAGGAAGTAAAAAGCACCCCCCGAGTGCTACAGCTGCTGGCTCAAGTACTTGGGTTCCTGTTAACCCATGTGGGAGGCCTGGGCTGCATTCCCGGCTCCTGATGTTAGCCCTGCCCAGCCCTGACAGTAAACTAGCCTGAGGGAGTGAACCAGTAGATGGAAGCTCTTTTAATCTCTCTTTCAAATAAAATGAAAATAAAGAAATGAAAACAAGCAAGCCCTTTGAAACACTGAAGGAAGGAGGCAAGTGGGGAAACCTGTGCAGCTGTCAGTGGGGAGACCCCGCAGCCCTGAGCAGGTGCTCTCTTTGTCACCACCACAAAAGCCCCTGGCAACACCTCCTGCACTGTCACTTCCAAGCTTCTCCACCAGGTGTCATTTTTATTAATAATATCCCACAAAAGGGGCAGGCACAAAACGTTACTGGGTAGGGTTCAGAAGAAGTTGCTTTTGAGCACAGATTTTATTTATTTTATTTTTATTTTATTTGAAAGGCAGAGAAACAGAGACAGAGCTCTTGGTTCACTCACTAAATGCCCACAGCAAGCTGAGGCTGGGTCAGGCAGAGGTGAGAAGCCGGGCACTCAATCCGGGTCTCCCATGTGGGTGACAGGGACCCAAGTACTTGAGTCATCGCCTGCTGCCCCCAGTGCACGCGTCAGCAGGAAGCTGGAACTGGAAGCAGAGCACTCTGACCCAGGCACTCTGACACGAGATGTGGGCATCCAAAGTGGCAATTTAACTGCTGAGGCAAACACCTGCCCCTGAACATAGACTTCAAAAAGAAGTCAAATAAATGTGGGTTTTGGGGTAAGCTTTAACAATTTTAAGCATAATATAATTCTGGGGAATGCAT
The DNA here is from genome assembly GCF_051225735.1 of Oryctolagus cuniculus. Taxonomy (NCBI): domain Eukaryota; kingdom Metazoa; phylum Chordata; class Mammalia; order Lagomorpha; family Leporidae; genus Oryctolagus; species Oryctolagus cuniculus. The sequence goes on along the minus strand of NC_142869.1, from coordinate 135,560,397 downwards.
TCTGACAAGAGCATTTCAAGAAACTTCAAAACAGTTCATGGAAATGGAATTACAAAGTATGAGCTTCATATGCATATGATCAAAAAAAAAACCTATGCATGAATTTTAGAATTGTTTTTGCACGCAAATAAAATACGCTTTCAATTCCATTTTCCGCAACCTTTTGCAAGTGCCCTCACATATTCCTGATTTCATAGGTACGGTTCCAAGGCAGTGGGAATATTGCTTCATCTTGGCTTTCACCTCCTTGTGGTGATTTATAACCTCAGGACTTTGCAAGGACCACCAGAAGATTACACATTAATTGCATCACCATGTCAGCAATTATGCACTTCTGGGGAAGGAATTTGTGTGACATTCATTACTCTTGCTTTGACAACTATGTCAATGGCTTCTGTCACACAGAAACAAATTTAGGTCGATAAAGTAGGGTAATACATCATTTCCAAGGACTAGTTGTCCAATAGCTAAGTAGCAATTTAATTTTTTAACCCAAATACAATCAACTTATCCTATTACATAAAACCAGTCCTAAGTCCAAAGGTCAAGATGAGATCTCATGTATTTTTAAAGAAGCCTTCAGAAAAGATGAATGACATCCAGGTGAAAAATGTATGGAACCAAAAGGCCACAGTACACTAAACAGGCCAATCATAATAAAAGTCATTGAGTGGTACACAACTTTAGCAAAAAGATTCATTAAGCCAGAAAAGTGAATATGTGCCTTAGCAACTCATGGCACAATAAAATAATGAACTTCCTAACTACCCCAGATTCAACTGTTAGTGTTTGGCATACAATTGGCAGGGTTTGGTTGGGGTAGAGGAAGCTTTTGTTCTGTTTTTAAAATGAGAACCCGTAACATTCAATACAACCGAAAATCCATTATAGCAAACACTCTTTGTAAAACGCATCAGCAAGAAAAACACCGAAAAATCTCATTTGTTTATACTTTCTGGTAGAACTGTGAAGACGTTACTCTTTGGTTTCTTAGAGGTTGATTTCCAAAAACCAGCCTTTTTCACAAAACAACAAAGTGTAGATTACACTGAAATAGTAAGCATTTGACTCCTTCCAGCCAATTCTGGCTTTCAACTATGATGATTATTTACCATTGACACTCTTCAAAATGAATATATCTGAGAAATACTTTTAAGACACCAACTTTGAAAATTTTACTGTAACAATATATTTATATACCTGTGCTATTATGTACTGTGCAGCATGCAAAACTGATATGATGGTAATTTATAAACTTATTTTTAAACTTTGGTCTTAACAAAGCTTGAGTGGCAGCAAAATCACCAACTAACACACAAACTCTGGTTTTTCTTAATTTCCTGCCTTTCCTGTGATCCTAGGACTGAATTTGGGGTCCATTCACTCTTTTTTTTTTTTTTTTTTTTTTTTTTTTTGGACAGGCAGAGTGGACAGTGAGAGAGAGAGACAGAGAGAAAGGTCTTCCTTTGCCATTGGTTCACCCTCCAATGGCCGCCATGGCCGGCGCGCTGCGCACCGCGCTGATCCGATGGCAGGAGCCAGGTACTTATCCTGGTCTCCCATGGGGTGCAGGGCCCAAGGACTTGGGCCATCCTCCACTGCACTCCCTGGCCACAGCAGAGAGCTGGCCTGGAAGAGGGGCAACCGGGACAGAATCCGGCGCCCCGACCGGGACTAGAACCCGGTGTGCCGGCGCCGCAAGGTGGAGGATTAGCCTAGTGAGCCGCGGCGCCGGCCTTCCATTCACTCTTATTACCTGGAGAAAAAAAGATTAATCACCAACCCCCTAAAATTAGCATTTATCTTTGATCTCTCTGGGCTGTGCCTATTATCCAAGGCTTAATTCATCTTGGCATGGTAAAAAAAAAAAAAAACCACAGCCTCTGAAATCCAGTGCTCCCCTTTGCCTGTGAAACAAAATGCATTCCAAAAAGCAGAATGTGCAGTCTGAAATACAGCAGGTTCACCAGTCAGTAGCTCAAGCAGATGATACCCGAAGGGGACCACCTTGACTACAGCCTGGCTACCTGGGATCCTGAAGACACAGGGCTCTGGCTCAGGCCCCGAGTTCAGCACCAAGGTCAGCCTATTCTTGCAGGTTGAGAAAACTTGCTGGGACTTGGGATCAACCCCACGATATGCACCTTGTAAAAGTCAGGGCAGAACAAGAAGGGACCTATCCCGACACATTTCAGTGAGCTGGTGTGTGTCATGCTTTGGCTTTCAGAAAAAGGAACTCACTGATCACTCGATAAATCAACTTAGATAGACTGAAGGCTCATCGACCACAGATTAGCTCAAGAGACTACCATTTGCTAGCATGTGGACTGACATCCAGCAGTGAGCAAACTGCACTGAACTGAAGGCATGTTGGGCAGACATGTCAATGCACTGGCAACTGTGCTGTCATACACATGACTGTAACATTTCATGCTACTTAAAGCATGGGGCTTCCCAGGACTGTAGGAGGATGTTCAGCATGCAGGAATGGTGGCCTGTCAACCCAAGACTCATGTCCCCATCTGTCATGCACACTGGCGAAGTGACTCCTCTCCATGGTCTACATCTCCACCTTGGATCTGGGTGAGACCATGAGATGGATGGGAGTTAGCAAATGTCCTATCTTTGCTCTGATCTTTAGGAAGCAAGTGTGGCTCTTCCACATCATTCTTTGCACTTGTGGCTGGATGTCAATGCCAGTGTTAACCTGAGAAGTCCCACCGCACGGCATCCCTCAGTGTGCGTCCCTGCCAAGCAAAGAATACAGATGCTTCCCTCCACACTGCTGCCTGCCATCCTCACTCACAGCGAACTCTGTGTGACATCTCCACAACTGGGGGTTTGTTCCCAGCTAGCTCTGCCCTACTGAACAGAGTCAGCACATTGTGGGCCTCAGAGAAACCTGACATGAAATCTCATCTCCATGGGTCTAAGTTGTGCCTACAGTCTATGAGAAACAGATTTGATCTTGAACTATTGGTGCATTCCAAACACTAGAGCAAAACATGACTAAAAGATATGAAACAAATCCTCACAGACACAGTGAAAGTAAGTGTTGACTTTGCCCATGGGAGAAAAGAAAGTAGGCTGAGCTGTCAGCCAGTGAACACATAAAGGTCTTAAAGTCTGTATCCCAGACAGTGGGAAAGCTACTTTTCAAGTTCACTAAAGATAAAGCAAGCACTTACAGAAGGATTTACCTGACGGCATAGAGAGTAACACTGTACCTAAGAAGCTGGAGATGACTGAACATGGAGCTTTGCCAGACTCTGCTTCAGCAGAGAAGGAACCTGGAAATCCACTCTTCTACTGGCCCAGGGAGTCTGCAGCACCCACAGCAACAGGAGAACATCTCTAGGACAACAATGGGTAAGCTGCTGCCTGCTATGCTGGCATCCTGTAAGAGCACAGGCTGGAGTCCCAGCTGATCAACTTCTGATCCAGCTCCCTGCTACTGCACCTGAGAAAGCAGTGGAAGATGACCCAAGTGTCTGGGCCCCTGACATGCACCTGGGAGACCCAGATGGAATTCAAGGCTCCTGGCTTTGGCTTGGCCCAGCCCCAACCATTTTGGCCATCTAGGGAGTGAACCAGCAGATGGAAGATCTCTTTCGCTCTGTCTCTGCCTCTTCTCTCCCTTCTGTCTGTCTCTCCTCTCTATAACTCTGCCATTCAAATAAATAAACCTTTAAAAAATAGTTTCTAAACTTTTTCATACACAAAGAGGAAAACATATTTGTCAGCAAACATGGTAAATAGAGCTGTGGCAATTTAGATATAGTCATGATCCCAAAGCAGCTCACAGGATTGGGAGAAGGACCGTGAGTGTGAGAGTGAGAGTGAGTGTGAGTGTGAGTGTGAGTGTGAGTGTGTGTGTGTGTGTGTGGAGTCAGCGAAGAGGGAGAAATGAGGATGACCTCTGGGTGTGAGAGGAGGGGATGAGGTCTCATTCCTGGGTGAGTGGCCCCAGCGACCCCAGTCTCCCCAGGCATCCTTGTATGACAGATGACATCATCACCAACCCAGACACAGAATACAACAAAGTCAAGGCACCCAATCCTATTCGACAAGCAAAAGCAGCTCATGGTCATGCATTTTACCCATCAGACTTCCACAGAAATTGTCTGAGAAGAAAAAACTATATGACAAAAAAAAAAAATGTTTTATGGAGCCATGTTGCCGGGAGAGTTACAGTTCAACGGGTACAGACTTCCAATCTAAGATAGAAAAGAGTTCTGGAAGTGGACATCATGATGGCCACACAACAGGATGAATGCATTTAATGCAACCGACCCATGCACTTAAAAGCAGTCACAAGGGTGAATTTTGTGCAATGTATAATTTACCATGCTTAAATGAAACATGGCTATAGGCTTCCTTTCAACTCTCTAGGTGAAAGAATCTAACAGGACAATTGTAGGGAAAAATATCAATTTCTACTCTCCCCCATCAGTACTTTCTGTGTAATTGAGAAGTCAGGAAAAAATTACTTTATTCAACAAATACGAACGAGTGATCACCACGGCCCTGGTGCTGTTCTAGGCACGGAGGAAACACTAGTAAAAACAGAAGAGAACAAAATCCTGCTCTCATGGGGCACTTCCTTATGCATCCCCTCACATATTCAACATTTATTCCATGTCCATCATTCTAGTACAACAGCGGAAAAGCAGTGGAAGTCCAGAAAGCCAGATCCTTCCTTGCTCTCAGGGAGCTTATTGTCGCCTGCAGGAGACAGATCCTCATCCAATAATCCCAGAAATGGGTGTAAAATATCAACTACGGAAAGGCAGAGGTGTGACGTACTCTTGAGAGTGTTGTCATGGAAACTGGCTAGGCCAAGGACGTCAGTCTTGCCTAAGGAAACAGTACCGGAGCTGCCATCTCCATGGCTGGGAGGCAGACAGTGCAACCGGAATACAGCAGAACTGGGAGACTGGGAACAGGCCCGTGACATTGGAGCAGCAACCAGAGGCCCTGCCACTCAGCGCCCTGCAGGGCTTCCGTCTTCACCTTAAGGACCACAGAAGCCAGGGGTGTATTTTAAGAAAGCTGAGAGGAGCCAGCACTGTGGCATGACATCTGCAGTGCCAGCATCCCATATGGGCACCTGTTCGAGTCCTGGCTGTTCCATTTCTGATCCAGCTCTCTGCTAATACACCTGGGAAAGCCCTAGAAGATGGCCCGGCCGGCGCCGCGGCTCACTAGGCTAATACTCCGCCTTGCGGCGCCGGCACACCGGGTTCTAGTCCCGGTCGGGGCGCCGGATTCTGTCCCGGTTGCCCCTCTTCCAGGCCAGCTCTCTGCTGTGGCCAGGGAGTGCAGTGGAGGATGGCCCAAGTCCTTGGGCCCTGCACCCCATGGGAGACCAGGATAAGTACCTGGCTCCTGCCATCGGATCAGCGCGGTGCGCCAGCCGCAGCGCGACGGCCGTGGCAGCCATTGGAGGGTGAACCAACGGCAAAGGAAGACCTTTCTCTCTGTCCCTCTCTCTCACTGTCCACTCTGCCTGTCAAAAAAAAAAAAAAAAAAAAACCTAAAAAGAAGATGGCCCAAGTCCTTGGGCCCCTGCACTCATGTGAAGGACCCAGAAGAAGCTCCTGGCTCCTGGCTTTGGATCAGCCCAGCTCAGGCCGTTGCAGTCATTTAGAGAGTGAACCAGTGGGTGGAAGACTTTGTCTCTCTTCCTCTGCCTCTCTGTAATCCTTTCAAAATAAATAAATAAATCTTAAAAAAGAAAAAAAAAGAAAGAAAGCTAGCTAGCTAGCTGAGGGTAGGAGAGGAATGATTTGACCAGAAATAACACTTCTTTTGCTGCTTTAACAGTTTAAAAACTACCAATTGAAAATGATGGCAAAACCTATAAAAACAGGGGAGACACTTTGAAGCTTTCAGATGAAAGGCAGTATTTATCATATCAAAGAATTATCGTGACCAGATAAGAAATTATAAACAGCACTCCAATGTTTAATTCTTCGGTATTGATCAAAACACGGTCTCTTGTGGTTCTAAAATATAATCTACTAATGAAGCTATATTAGATTAAATTTGAATTTGCAAGCCTGGTAAAATCACATTGCACACACGTGATTAGTTTTATTTTAAGTGGATATTTGGAAAGAAAAAAAAATCATGCAACTATTTGATCAAAAAGATGAAATACATTAAGCTTCACAAACATGATTACTTAGGCATATTTTGTTGACACATAAGATAACAGAAGGGAATTAATTATTGTAATACTTTGACTAATTTAAGAGCTTTAACAAAGAATCAAACATATCCAGTATTTCTTCCTTTAGAATATCATTATCGATGCTAATATATACTGTTGAATGGGGAAAACTTCATATTAGCATTACACTTCTGTGTGCTAAGAGAAAATATATGCATATTACGAAGAGCTATTGATGGATTTCAAAAACATTTTGCACCAAAATAAATTTATCTTTTAATTTCATTTTTCCATGAACTTCTTGAAGTTCTCTCGTGCATGATATTAAGAGAAACTCCACCTTTTGTGTAGAATCAAGTTGGCCTGGTACTCACTATTCTGATTTACAGAGGTGGCAGACATTTCTTTGCATCTCAAATTCCAGGTTAAAAACAGTAGGAAACACCAAGTTTCAAACTGTGTACGGAGCTAATCTGACCTCTGAACAACACAGCAAACTTCTAGACTATCTCGCAAAGATCAGAACTTCACTGACTTGACTTTTAATTGACATGTTTCATCTTTTCACCAAATTGTTATTTATACAGCTCAAATCTATTCATTTTTTCTGCTCCAATTACCTTAACAATGCAATGCATATAGTCAGAGGAAGGTTCTCCATGTGCTTTAGCCATGCTTTACTGTAAACCACCTATCAAGTCCGGCTTGGTTGCTACGTCCTAGAAGCTGTGGCCTACTTGTAAAGAAGCCCCTAGAAAATACTTTTGTGAGACTGACCTCAGGATGATCTCAATTTTACAGTGTAATCTGACTTGATTTAAACTCTAGTAATTTTTTAAAAATTTAACAGGCAGAGAGAGGGAGGGAGAGAGAGAGAGAGAGAGAGAGAGGGAGAGAGATTGTATCATCTGATTCACTCCCCAAATCTCTGAAACTGTCAAAGCTGAGCCAGACAGAGCTGGGAGCTGGGAGCTAGGAACGCAAGTCCAGATCTCCCTTGTGGATGGAAGCAACTCAATGACTTGAGCCATCACCACTGCATCAGGATGTGCATAGCAAGAATGCTAGAACTGGGAATCTGTATTCAAACCCAGGTACTCAGACCTGGGACAAAGGCTGAGAATCTGCTCCTTAACTACTAGGCCAAATGCCCACCCCTAGACCTAGTCATTTTGTTGTTCTATCAGATAACACTCAGATCTCACCAATGTTAACATACTTGGAAACAAAGACTTAGAAACAGTTCATGTGCAAAATCCTTCTTTAAGACACACTTTTAAATGCCCAACTCAATTGGTATCAAAAACTGCAGTTCATGGTCTAACAGATATGACAAATAAGAAATCAGATTGTAAAGACAGGAATAAAAAATATAGTAAATCAGATTCAGGAAGAGAAAAGGGTAATGAATGCATTTTCCTTAAAAGGGAGAATGCATTTTGTAAAAAAAAAAATTAAAAGTATGACTTGGCTGTGCATTTTGTGGCTCATAAAGATGAAATGGAAAGAGGTTTTAAAACACTTTCAAATGTTCGGCTGAAGATCACACATTTCTTTTTCCAAAGCTGGCAGGTTATTTTTGGTTCAAAATTCTCTTTAAGATGCTCTAGCTCTCTAGTCTCTTCTTGATACAGACACACACGTAGAAGTAGTCACCTCGCTTTACATTTCCTCATCCTCCCCTGAGCATTGGACATTGAACTGAACTTGAGGTCTACTCATAATCCTTCTCTGGGAAGAAAAAGGAGTGAACCATACAGAAACAAACTGCAATGAGTCCTAAGAATGACTCTGAGATACCTTCTCTGATGCTTGTCCTGCATTACCTGTAATGTTGGTTGGCACCCGGGACCTACCAACACGGATTTAGTTTCTGTTTATTATTTATTGATGCAAACACCAGTTTGTTTTAGCCAAATGGAATTTTCTATTATTTGTTTTATTTATTTGAAAGGCAGTGAGTACATCCATCCTCAAATGCCCTCAACAGTAAGGCCTGGGCCAGGCTGACGTCAGGAGCCTGGAACTCAGTCTGGGTCTCTCTCTTGGGTGACAAGGACACAAGTGTTTGAGTCATCAACGTGCAGCCCCCTAGGGTGCACATGAGCAGGAAACAGAATCTGCACTCCACCAAGGGATGCCGACATGGGACGCTGGTGTCCCAAGTGGTGTCTTGACTACTGTGCCAAATGTCCATCCCCCAGATGGAACTTTCTGAGCCTAAAAACAAGCAAATTCTAACAGGATTTAGACTATGGCTTGGAAGGCTGACCACTGTATTCACAGATTCCCCCAGAAATCTGAGCAGAGTGGCCTAATCCTGGTCAATATGAAAAGGGCTTTTGGAATCTGAGATGATTCAGTTCTCTAAATCAGTCTCCTAACTTAGCTGATGAAAGGCCTGCTCTTATGGCAATCTGCAATACGATCCGTTCCAGGTCACTAACCACACTTAAGTCTACCTATGAAGCTGTCTGATTAAAAGAGTCTATCTTAATGTAGCATGACCTATATTATTCAAACCAGTATTTATAAATAAAGCAATCAAATTATGAATTCAATAGCTTCCCAGACAACATTAGGCAAATTACTCCTTCTGTGTGTACAAAATGGAGTTAATAATCCTGACCAATCTCTTAAGGTCTCTGGGGAAAATTCATTTAGGAATTGTCTAAGTGCTGTACAAATGCTACTGATGTTATGAGAGCTTGGTTTTATTGTTGTTGGAAGGCCACTACCATCAAAAGGAATTCAGAGGTTTGATCAGAGGTGAATTAACAAAGCAAGGTCTACGCTAACACAAGCACCCCCCTGACCCCGGATCACTGGGCCTGAAAAATGGCACAGATCAGAATGGGTTCCTGTTAACTGATCTATTCTGTCTCTTTGCTTTGACAGTCATTACTTTGGAAGCAAGATAACTAATTTCCATTTTTGTTTGTTTGTTTGTTTGGCTCAACATCCTTTACATTCAAGCATAAGTTTGGAGGCACCCAAATCTCACTCAGGAACTCATCTGTCAGTAGACACAGGCTACATATAAACCAGATCTCTTTCATTTTATGGTGGTGGTTGTTGTTGATGGTGGTGGTGCTGGTGTTGGAGCCGGGGTGGGTGCATATGCCTGCAACCTCTTACACTTTAATCATTCATAGGGAAAGTTAGATCTTCTACCTACTTACCTTTCCTCAATGTATTCATGTATTTGACAAATATTTTCTTGAGTACTTATTATGTAGCAGGCACTGTCCTAGGTGCTAGTGACAGCAGTGACTAAAAGTGCTAGGAATCCCTTCTCTCTTGTAGCTTCCATTCTAGCAAGAGAACACAAATAATAGGCTAAATAAATGGGCAAGTAACTATGCTGGCATGAAAAAGTAAACTACAGTGACAATATGGGAGTGCAATGGTGGGCAGGTGCTGTTACTTTAAATATGAAGGTGAGACAGCCATGGTAGGCCTTTGCAGGCGGGGTGAGAATTCCTGGTTAATGCAAAGGCCCCAATGTGGGAGCTCATTTGCCTGTTGGGCAAGGGAGTAGAGAGAGGGGACATCAGATGATCTAGAGCTCCGACAACACTGCAAGGCCACTGGCTTTCATCCGGAGTGAAGTGGAAGCCCCTGAGGTGCTTTGAGCATCAGAGTGACAAGATCTGGCTTCCCTTCTGCAGGATGGAATAGGCTGTATTGAGGAAAGGATGGAAGGGAGCAAGGGTGGGATGGAAAGACACCAAGAAAGTCTATTACAGGGGCTGGAGCTGTGGCATAGTAGGCCAAGCCCCTGCCTGTGGTGCCAGCATCCCATATGGATGCTGGTTCTAGTCCTGACTGTTCCTCTTCCAATCCAGATCTCTGCTTATGGCCTGGGAAAACAGTGGAGGATGGTTCCAGGTGTTTGGGCCCCTGTACCTGTGTAAGAGATCTAGAAGAAGCTCCTGGCTCCTGGCTTTGTATTGGCCCAGCTCCAGACATTCTGGCCATTTGAGGAGTGAAGCAGTAGTTGGAAGACCTCTCTCTCTACCTCTCCCTCCCTCTCTGTAACTCTACCTCTCAAGTAAATAAATATTAAAAAAAAAAAAAAGCCTACTACAGTGGTCCACAGCAGGTGTTAATGGCTTGATCCAGCAGAGGGTAAGCATGGGGAGGGTTCCCAGCTTTCAATTATTGAACACATCTTTTCTCACCATGGTTTCTTGATTGATTTCTTTCACTTCCTAAGGAAATATGTTTTCTACAGAACCTCCCCTTCCCACGTCCTCCCTTTAAAAAAAATATTTATTTGAAAGGCAGAGTGACAGACAGAGAGGGAGAGACACAGAGATCTTCCATCTGCTGGTTCACTTCCCCAATGGCCACACAGCTGGGACAGGGTCTCCCACATGGGTGGCAGGGACCCAAGAACTTGGGCCATCTTCCACTGTCTTCCTAGGAGCACCAGTAGGAGGCTGAACTGGAAGTAGAACAGCTGGGACTTGAACACGCACTCCAGTATGAGATGCCGGTGTTGCAGATGGGACTTAACCCACTGTACTAAAACAGTGACTCCAACCTTCCTATTAATAATAATGCTTTTCTGCCGGTGCTGTGGCTCACTTGGCTAATCCTCCGCCTGCAGCACTGGCACCCTGAATTCTAGTCCCAGTTGGGGTGCCGGGTACTAGTCCTGGTTGCTCCTCTTCCAGTCCAGCTCTCTGCTGTGGTCCGGGAAGGCAGAGGAGGATGGCCCAAGTGCTTGGGCCCTTGCACCCGCATGGGAGAGTGGGAGGAAGTACCCGGCTCCTGACTTCGGACAGGTGCAGCGCCGGCTGTAGCAGCCATTAGGGGAGTGAACCAACGGAAGGAAGACCTTTCTCTCTGTCTCTCTCTCACTGTCTAACTCTGCCTGGCAAAAAAAATTAAAAAAAAATAATAATAATGCTTCTCCTCACATCAGATCATTTTCAGCAATCGTCACAACACGTCAAATTGGGCAAAATAAAATCAGCATGAAGTCACTCTCCAAAAATACAAATGACTTGACAGGATTCTATTGAGGCTCTCAGGAAAGACTTGTGCCTCTCTCCAACAGGCTCTGCATCACTGAAGTGGAAGCCTCCCATCTGAGTGGTGAGGCCCGGAGTGCACTGGGTACAGAGGTATGGGATGAGGCAGCAGCTTCTGTTTTTAGTAACTGCTACAAATCCACTGGCATTTCCACCTAAGACCCAATACTGGTGCACAAAAACATATTTGAAGCAAATTACTCACCTGTTTTAATAGGCTGACATGTCCATATTAACCAAAGAAATACTCACTGGGGGACTGGCGTTGTGGTGCAGCAGGTTAAAGCTGATGCTTGCAACAATGGCATCTTATATTGGAGCATCAGTTCAGGTCCCGGCTGCTCTGTTTCCAATCCAGCTTCCTGCTAAGGTTACTGGGAAGGCAGCAAATGATGGCCCAAGTGCTTGACCAGGGCTACCCACATGGGGATGGAGTTCCCGGCTGCTGGCTTTAGCCTGGTTCTGCCCTGGCTGTTGTGGCCATTTGGGGGAGTGAACCAGTGATGGAAGATCTCTCTCTTTCTCTCTCTCTAACTCTGTCTCTATTTCTGCTTTTTTTAAAAAAATTAATTTAAAGTCAGAGTTACAGAGAGAGAAGAGAAACAGAGACAGAGATTCCATTCACTGATTCACTACCCAAATGGCTGCAACGGCCAGGGCTGGGCTTGGCTAAAGACAGGAGCTTGGAACTTCTTCCAGGTCTCCAACATGGGTGCAGAGGCCCAAGGACTTGGACCATGCTCCATGGCTTTCCCAGGAGCATTAGCAAGGAGCTGGATCAGAAGGGGAGCAGCCAGGACTCAAACCAGCGTCCATACGGAATGCAGGCATTGCAGATGGTGGCTCAACCCACTGAGCCATGGTTCCCTCTGCTTTTCAAATAAATAAATAAATAAATCATATATAAATATACATAAATAAATACTATTTCTCTGTGTGTAAAATTTAGTATATTATTAGTTTTAAAACTAACTACAGCCAGGGCCAGTATACCCAGACACTATGTACCAGGTGAACCTAAGCCCTAAAGCTCAGACTACAAGAACAACAGGAGCAGAGCCTCCCTTCACCAAATGCAAGGAAGGTACCTGCATCCAGCACCATTCCATGGTCTCTAGAAAGGTGGATGTGAGGGCTACCTCCCGAGTGAAGACTCTAGAAATGGCCCTTGTGGGAGAGGAGGCAAACACGTGGATCTTTTCAAGAACTTCTCAAGAAGAAAAGTTCTTGGCAACTGCAGAGCCAGTGAGAAGGAGGAATTCTGGACTACCAGAGCATCTACTCAAGGTAGCCGGGAGGAAGTATCTCACTCTTCGTCTGGGTCTCTCTCTCTCTCTTTTTTTTCCCCAGGATAGTTAAGAATGAGAACTTCCATAAGTGGGATATGTCTTTTATTAATGGATTATTACTTCAAATGAATTTTCTCTTTTCTTCTTCTTGGGTGACTTAGTAGGAAAAAAACTCTTGAGAGAGAGCAGGCATTTAGCCTAATGGTTAAGAAACCCATGTCCCACATTCAGTGCCTGGACTGGATTCCTGGCTCCAGCTCCTAGTTCCAGTTTCCTGCTAACACAGATCCTGGGAGGCAGTGGTGAGAGTTCTAATAATTGGGTTCCTGCTACCCACCCGGAAGTTCCTGACTCCAGCCAGCCCAGCCTCATCTACTGGGCATTTATGAAGTGAATCAGCAGATGGAAGTTCCTTCTCTCTCCCTCTCTCCTTCCTTCTCAAATACATTTAAATTTAAACAAACAAATAAATAAACCTGTTGCCTGACATTGAGAAAAACAATTGTTTCGCTAACCTGCAACTCTAGCCCCTCCAAGTGTTTACACAACTTGCTCTCCCACCTTCTGCGGAACTTGACTTGCTCATCACCTCCATAAGGGCTTTTTTGGCCGCTGGCCCAAAGAGCAAGCTGCACCCAAATCCCCATTTCCTTTCTCTTCGTTATATTTCCCATTAGTGCTTATCGCCGTCGAACACTTTGTTTTTCTAAATGTTTAGTTATCCACTTTCATGTACTTGGAAGGCATAGCAACAGAGACAGAGATAAGAACACAGAGATGGCCGGTGCCGCGGCTCAATAGGCTAATCTTCCACCTAGCGGCGCCGGATTCTTTCCCGGTTGCCCCTCTTCCAGGCCAGCTCTCTGCTGTGGCCCGGGAGTGCAGTGGAGGATGGCCCAAGTGCTTGGGCCCTGCACCCCATGGGAGACCAGGAGAAGTACCTGGCTCCTGCCTTCAGATCAGCGCGGTGCGCCGGCCGCGGCGGCCATTGGAGGGTGAACCAACGGCAAAAGGAAGACCTTTCTCTCTGTCTCTCTCTCTCTCACTATCCACTCTGCCTGTCAAAAAAAAAAAAAAAAAAAAAAAAAACCACAGAGAGATCTAGCCATGGGTCTACAACAGCCATGGGTGGGCCGGGCTGATGCAAGGAGCCTGGAGCTCCATCTGGATTTCCCATGTTAATGGCAGAGGCCCAACATTGAGCCATCATCTGCTGCCATCATGCATGAGCTGGGAACTGGAATGGAAGCAGAGGAGCTGTGACTGGACCCAGCACATCACAACACAACATGGGTATCCCAAATGGTTGTTTAGATTCCTACGCAACAACACCTGCTCCTAACATTTTCTTGTTTATTGTTCATCACCAGGACATAGCCTTTATGAGAACAAGGATTTGGTCTTATTTGTTCAGGCTAATCTCCAGTGCCAAGAACAATGCTTAACTCACAGCTTTAATAAACATTTGTTGAATGAGTGAATTAATTCTACTAGGTGAACTGATAAGACTGTTAATTTGAAATCTATCTTTAAATGATCAGTTTTGGTCAGGACATGCTTAGAAAGTGCTTCTGGAAGGAAACACAAAAGACTGACAATAACATTTATCTTGGGGGAAAAGGACTTGAGGGCAAGATATTTACAGATGATGTCATAGCTTTAGGGGCAGGTGTGTAGTGCGGTGGGTTAAGCGGCTGTTTAGGAAGTCTAGATCTCATGTTGGAGTGCCTGGATTCAAATCCCACTTCCACTTCGGTTCCACCTTTTCGCTAATGCACATCCTGAGAGAAAGCCGATGATGACCCAAGTCCTTGAGTCCCTGTCACCAATGTGTGAGACGCAGATGGAGTTCCTGGCTCCTGGTCTCAGCCTAGTCCAGTCCTGGCTGCTGTGAGCAGTTAGGGAGTGAAATGGAGGATGGAATATCTCTCCCCATTTCTCTGCCTTTCAAATAAAATGAACATAAATAAGTATAGCTTTATGTACTGGTCAATCTCCCCCCCCCCACTTGTAAGAGAAACTTCCTGTGGCAGGTTTATTCAATCCTTATAAAAAATGGCATTTTGGAAATATTTTCCTTTTGGAAGCAGCAGCTGCAAAAAATGGACACTGGGTTAAATCTGAAAATGTGACATGATCATGACACAGGGTCAGGATACCCTCCCATACTGTAAATTTTCAAGCAAAATTCAGTTATAAATGTTTGTACTTGGGGCCAGCGCTGTGGGATAGTGGGTAAAGCCTCCACATGTGATGCTGGCATCCCCTATGGGTGCCGGTTCGAGTCCTGGCTGTTCCACTTCTGATCCAGCTCCCTGCTAATGGCCTGGGAAAGCAGCAGAGGATGGCCCAAGTCCTTGGGCCCCTGCCCCCATGTTGGAGAACCAGAAGAAGCTCCTGGTTCCTGGCTTCAGACTGGCCCAGCTCTGGCCATATGGGAAGTGAAACAGTAAATGGAAGAGTGCTCTCTCTCTTTCTCTCCCTCTCTCTTACTCTGGCTTTCAAATAAATAATCTTAAAAAAAAAAAAAAGTTTGCATTGCCGAACCCAAAGCCCAGCAAAACTTCCCATCATCTCAGAAAAGGTGTTTTCCATATCTGCACAGCTACATCCAGCACTCCTCTTTCAAAGACTCGACTTTACACCTGTAATACTGCACAGCATGTTTTAAACACCAACACACAGCTCCCTAACAAGACGAAGACAAAGCCTACCTTATTAGAAACAAGATAAAATATGGAACACCGTGAATTTGTGTGCCATCATTGCATGGGAGCCATGCTGATCTTCTCTGTATCATTCCAATTTTAGTACATTATCATCACTCACACAGATGCCTGAACACTGTGAATTATGGGCTAATTTTTAGTTCTTTGTATAATCTTCACTGACCAAAAATTAATAAATGTTAATTTTACAACAGATGCATACATGTACACAAATCTACACAAGCATATGCTGTTCTGGGAGCAGCACGCAAAACTAATATAAAAAGATACAGCTAATAGCTATTCTACATTTTGAGTGTCCAAGCAGAAATCATACATGACAGTATTAACAGGACTGGCTGGGAGGTAAAGACAATGCCAAGGGCAACTGTGATGAGTGAGGACTTCCCACTAATCAGGCCATCTGAACACTGGTGAAGGAACCAGGGAAGGAACCACACCTTCTTTATTCTAGTAACAGGTGGTTGGTTTTTCAGTTGGGGTCAGGCTTTGAAAAGCATTGTAGTTTTCTTCTGAATTCCAGGGTAAGTCTAAATGTTACCATAATATAGTATCCATAATGAGATTTTTCTGGAAAACATGAGAGAAAGCCATGAAAACCAACGGACAATCGGTAGAGAGAAGGGGATTGACAAAGGAGTAGAATTAAGCTCTAAGAGGACAGTCACTTGAAAAGTCAGAAAACTCAGAATGAAAAGAAGCTAAGTGACCGTAACTCAGTGGCAGCAATAAATATTACTTTCAGTAGAATTCAAGGACACAGGAGACCCAGGCCATACATACCACGGGAGGTAGATTTACAGATCTGATCATTTATTTTCTGTGAATGAAACGTAAATATCAAGGTTTGGGACAGAGCCCCAGACTTCTATTTGTGATGAACAGCAGTCCGTCTGTGGCGACCAGGCACAGAAAGCTCAGCAGAAGCCAAGGACAAGAGCAGACAGCAGTGAGGGTGGGAACTTGTGTCGAAGGACGGGAAAGGAGGGGCGCGGGAACCTCGCACATCACGCTGCCTGGGCTCCACACTTCCTGTCACAACACACAGTTATTCTGGCACCTTCTCTCTCCTCTCTCTTGCTCTCATTCTCTTGATGATTCTACTTCCCCAACCAAACAGGATTTGATTTTTAATCTAACTATCACCAGCTGTTGCCAGAGCCGTCTTATTAAAAGGCTTAGTCCAAACAGTCTGATCATTAAAGCAAACAGGGAGCAAGTACACGGAGCCGCACTGCGTTTCAGAAGCAGCCTGGGTGGGAATCAGACCCGCAAGTCCCTGGCCGGGTGGCCTGGGCATGTCGCTCAGTCTCTGCAGATGTCATGCTCTGTGACCCCTAAAGGTGGCTGACACAGCCTGCTCTCTTTGCAACAGATTATTAAGAGGATCAAACCAGACAGTGCAAATGTCCAGGGCTGTGTACAAACCTGTTTGTTATTTTTTTTCATGGAGACTTCCATGTTATTTTGCCATCGTCCCTAGAAAATAGAAACAGGAACACTATCCTAGGAAAACAGCAGTATCTTTTAATACACTTGCTTCATGTCCAGCCATAACAAAAACCAGATGAGAATGTTTCAGGGGTGCTTCTACAAATACAAAATATTGGTTTCAAGACATCAACTTGGTTGTATTAGCATAATCATGCCATGTTTCATTCCACGGGGTGCAAAAAACTAAGAGACATTGAATACAATCTTACAGATGATCTTTGAAGATATCTCATGCCATAAAACTAACAAATCCAATTATGGCATTAAAAAAAGGGGGCCCTAATCCAGCTTTTCTCATCCTTTTGACCACTGAACTCTCTGGAATACAGGAGAATTAAAGGGAAACAGTGTAAGGTAGAGAGGATGACAGCAGAATTTTTTTTTAATCAAAAAGGTACAGGAGTAAAGTTTATCACATCCTTTGCACACAGAAAGTGTTGTATTATAACATCCTGACAAACAAGTGCATAAAATTAGGGAGAATGAGGCCTGGTTTGTTTTCAGGGAATACAAAATGACCCAGGAGACTATTCAGAGCAAGTATCTACCCAAAGAATGACAAAATACATTGGCATGACCCATTACCACACCCTGTTGATGGACCCTAGCATCAAACTTAAACCTGCTAGCACTTTATTCTTCTTTAAAATATGTTCATATTTTGGAACTAAAAATACTCTCACCAAATCCACCTCCCATCACCCTGCCAAAGCTCCTCTTTTAAGTGTTGAACTGGCAAAGGGAAAAAATGATACTGATTTTTAGAACAAACTCCACTGACCACAGCATGGCACTAAATAAAGCCAATCAATGAACAGACAAGCCTCGGGCAGGTGGAATACAATTCTGACTGTGGCTTCAGTTTTAAACAAATCATTAGAATGATAACCCGAGAGGAGAAAGAAAAATCAATTGGTCCCAGGAAACAGGACTGTCAAACATCAGTTGCCTCTGCCCCAACGCAAGCACAGATATTACCTTACAAATGAAGTCATCTTCCAGCTTCCCACTGCCTTCCAGTAGCAGAAGGGAAATCTTACACAAAGTGCCCAGCCCAGCGCATTTCTGCAGATAAAAACGCTGGCAATTGGGCCCTGCTGCGGCCGGACCCTGTGCAGCAGAATGTTCAAGTCCTGCTTTCGCCAGCCAATCCGAGGCGGCTCAGCCAGGCTCCCAGGGAGCTCAGCCTGGCTTTGTGGCAATACAATGGGGGGTGAAACACATTTCCTGCTATCCGTTTAGAAGCAAGAAAACCGTTTAGTTGCTCAAAATCATTTAGCAAAACACACAGTGGGTTATGATTGGATGATACCCTGCATTTCTACCTATGCAGACAAAATGCGGCTAGTTTCTGCTTTTATTTTTTCAACACCTAATAGTAGGGGGAAATAACATTTTTGAAGCCCTATCTGGATGTTTAAACGGCCATTCTTGACAGTGCACATAAATGTTTGAGGCTTGATTATGTCGGCATCAGAATCCCTATCACAAGCACACAGAACCTTCCATCCACAGGACTCGCCAGTGTCAGGTCTAACTTTTATCTTTCATGGTAGCCTAGCAATTCTACAAATCTAATGTGAGATCTTAGGAAAAATACATAGTGTAGCCAATCTTCTTTCCCTCTACTTACTTCCTTCTCCATTCCATCTCTCTTTGGGGCTTCCCTAGTTTGTATTTTCATTAAAAGTCACATGAATTTGAAAATTTGGGCTATGATTATTCTGGTAAACCAGTTATTGTTGCTCTAGGTAGTACAGAGAACAGCACGTTGTGGCCACAAATCGTGAAGCCACCTCGTTTTGCTTGCGCACATATCATGATTAGTTTTCAAGTCCGCAGGTTCTCTAGGGAAACTTCCAGAGGAGCCAGTTTGGAAGTCATTCGCCAGCTCCGATTCAAGCTTAGAAAGTCTCTGTCGCCTGCATTTTCAATCGTAGTCATTCACTTCTGAGGAGCAAACCTAAAAACCCATTCCACATTTGTAACAGTGCCTGCCGGCTGTGAACAATGGGTGGGTACATTTCTTTGAGGCATGCTTTTCAGTATTTCTGGAGACCTGCTTAGAATACTGCCCCTCTTCTCAAAAGTACAAAGACCATGGAACATAACCTCCTTCAGAGCTTACTGGCAACGAAATCAACAATCACACGGCCAGAAGGATCTCTGGAACCCAACCAAGCAGAGACATCAGGCAATCCTGCCGCCTCTTCCCTTTCCACTCTGCTTCTCTGCTTCCTACGCCCTCCTCTGCTTTGAATCACGTGAATCAGGACTTGAAGAAATAATTGTATGTTTTACTTCTGTAGCAGGCAAGCCTTCAAAGAGTTTTATCCTCTAGCTTATCCGTATGCGGTTCGGGAGAGGTGAGGTTCGTGGTTCCCGCTGACACAGGACAGAGAAGCGTGGGCTGCCAGCCCTGATCCCGCACGTGCTGCTCTCACGGATCCCAGGCCAGGGAGCCTGATCTACAGTTGCTGCCTCTTTGCAGGGAGAGTTTCCAATCCTCCCTTGGAGGTGCATGAAAACAACTTCAAATCAACACTTCCTTTGGAAAGTAGAATTCGCCCCAAGGTTTCCTCTTCAGCGTGTTAACACCACCTTTTCCTAGATAGCTAATAGCCCAAGTACCAAGAAGGTTCTGGCAGCATCCGAAAACATACGGAAGGCTGAGCACGGGCTCTGCACCACGCCTGTGCCGGCCCGAGCCTCATCGGAATTCTCTCTGCACACTGCCCTACAACAGCCGTGGCCTGCACGGTGCCTGCTGCCCTGCAACACAGGCTGCTCGGTGTGCTACTGCAGTCTATGGTAGATAAAAGCACTGGGTTTCAAAGGTGCCTCAAGCTCCACCAGCCAATCTGTCAGTATATGACGAGAATGGCTCCTGTTCCACTAAAACAGCCCCAGAGCACCTGCCAATGTAGATGTAGTTTGTTCAAAAGACAAAACTCTTGACCTTGCAAAGTACTTTTGTAATGAAAGTTGAAGTCATGACAGCAATTACTCCTTCTACCAAAGCAGCTATTTTTTAAAAGTCTAAGTTTTTAGGGGCCAGCGCTGTGGTGTAGCGGGTAAAGCCTCCATCTGCTGCCCCAGTATCCCATATGGGTGTCTGGAGTCCCGGCTGCTCCTCTTCCGATCCAGCTTCTTGCTATGGCCTAGGAAAACAGTAGAAGACGGCCCAAGTCCTTGGGCCCCTGCACCCATGTGGGAGATCGGAAGAAACTCCTGGCTCTTGGCTTTCGATAGGCCCACCTCTGGTTGTTGCAGCCATTTGGGAAGTGAACCAGAGGATGGAAGATTCTCTCTCTCTCTCTCCCCGCCCCCATCTCTTTGTACCTCTACCTTTCAAATAAATAAATATTTAATAAAACATACAAACAAAAGTATAAACTTTTTAAAGATATGTTTATTTGAAAGGCAGAGTGACAGAGAAAGAGAGAGATGGAGGATTCTTCCTTCCACTGGTTCGTTCTCCAAGAGCCTGTAGCAGCTGAGGCTGGGCCAGCCCAAAGCCAGGAGCCTGGAATTCCAGGGACTCGAGGACTCAGGCTATCATCTGCTGCCTCCTAGGACGCAGCCGGGACTGGAGCCAGCGCTCTCCAGTGGGATTTGAGTGTCCCAAGCAGTAGGTTAACCCCTCTGCCCCAGGAGGTCTGCCCCCCAAAAGTACAATTTTAGATATGCTGTATTTCACTCGTTAGGTTATTAACTCACCATCCTGCTTAAACATTCTCAAAGAAGTAGTTCCACCTAGGGGGCCAAGTGAGACCACTCAGGCAGCAAATCGCACACTCGGCTTCTGTCTGTGGTATTTGATCTCTCAGGTTGGGCAGAGCTCTCGTTTTCTGGTTGTGTGACTCCTTCTCCATCACACGACTTGGTAATCATCTTAATGTATGTACCTAAGAAAACGAGGTGTACTTTTTCACAGAAACACTTCTTTTTTTAACTTTTATTTATTAAATATAAATTTCCAAAGTACAGTTTATGGATTATGATGGCTTTTTCCCCTCCATAACTTCCCTCCCACCCACACCCCTCCCATCTCCTGCTCCCTCTCCCATTCCATTCACATCAAGATTCATTTTCAATTATCTTTATATACAGAAGATTGATTTAGTATATATTAAGTAAAGATTTCATCAGTTTGCACCCACACAGAAACACAAGTGTAAAATACTTTTTCAGTACTAGTTATAGCATTAATTCACATTGAACAACACATTACGGACAGAGATCCTACATGAGGAGTAGGATGACAACACATGACTCCTGTTGTTGACTTAACAATTTGACACTCTTGTTTATGGCGTCAGTAATCTCCCTAGGCTTTAGTCATGAGTTGCCAAGGCTATGGAAGCCTTTTGAGTTCACTGACTTCAATCTTATTTAGACAAGGTCATAGTCAAAGTGGAAGTTCTCTCCTCCCTTCAGAGAAAGGTACCTCCTTTTTGATGGCCCGTTCTTTCTACTGGGATCTCACAGAGATCTTTCATTTAGTAACTCTTTTTTTTTTTTTTTGCCAGAGTGTCTTGGCTTTCCATGCCTAAAATGCTCCCATGGGCTCTTCAGTCAGATCTGAATGCCTTAAGGGCTGATTCTGAGGCCAGAGTGCTAGAAACACTTCTTCATTTCAATCTAAGACTATGTATCTAAATGTTCATGAAGAGATGTAATCAGAAAAAAATCACTTTGCACACAAAAAATTTTGCACTTTTATGCAAAATTTATAGCTTGAAATGTCACATTGCATGTATAGAGTATTGCCCTGGGTGCCCCAGCAGCCACATCTATAAAACAAGGACAATACTGTGCCTTCTTCAGAAAGTTAGTGCAAGGCGGGGGCAGGCCCTGTGGTGCTGTCGGTTAAACTGTGTGTTGGGTGGTCTGAGATTGAGTCCCACCTCTGCTTCTCATCTGGCTTCCTGTTAACGCACCTGGAGGCAGCAGATGATGGCCCAAGCACCAGGCTCCCTGCCACCCACGTGGGAGACCCGGATGGAGTTCTGAGCTTCTGGCTTTGGCCTGGCCCAGCCCTGACTATTGAGGCCTTTTGAGTACTGGACTAGTAGACAGGAAGATTCTCTCTCTCTCTCCCGCTCTCTCTCTCTCTCTACATGTGTGTGTGTCTTCCTCCTTCTCTGTCACTCTTTCAAATAATCTTTTTTTTTTTTTTAAAAGAAACTTTTTTGAGGATTAAATGAATTAATATTCACAAATCACTCAGAACAGTGCCTGGCACAGAGTAGATGCTCTCTGAGTGTTTGTTTTTAATAAACACAACATAATCAGATAGTTAGCTATCTATGAATAAGAAGGTGATCACATGATTCTTCCGGGCATTCTTCCACTGGTTTACCTCCGTGGACTTCATTTTTGTCATCATCCAGCCAGCAGCCCTTTGTGTTTGCCCAAGCTCACACTCACTGCTAGTTCCCTGCAGAGTTCAGAAGGGTCTCCTCAAGTGGAAATCGTGGCTGCTTTTCTTTTGATTCTCTTTGCAGGAAGAATAAAGGGTGCTGATGAGCTAGATGAGTGTGAGACAGCAGTTCCCTAATAGCCCACAGGATGGGTGGAAAATAAAGCAACCCTGAAATGCAATGCCATGTCCAGGAGCTCACGGGTGTCAGAGCTGCATTCTGCATGGTGCAGAACAGGTGCGGTGCCACGTCACGTGGCGGCAGAGCCACGTTGTTTGGTGACAGTGCTACAGGAGTCATCTGTTTCTGTAAATACAGGACAGAGACCCAGGAACCACACTGATAACTCAACAGCACAGCAGCCGGGCATCCCGTTGCTTTTTCGTATCTTCTGACAGGCAAAAAGCTTCAAATTCTAGAGAGGCATTCAGAGGCTGTGTTTAGGAGAAAGACCGAAGGGAAGTGGTTTCTGAGGTGAGCTGTCACATTTTTAAATGCTTCAAGAAAAGAGCAGAGATTGGATTTCTTTCTAAATCTATGGCACCACCAAAACACCAAAACTGAAACTGACTTGGAGACAATTACCTCACATTTATTAATTCTATCTTTCTTTCCCTCAATTCCCATCTCCTGGCTACTCTGAGAGCACCTTGTTCAGACTTTACAAGCCACTGCCTTCGAAAAGGAGCCCCAGGGGGCCAGTGCCATGGCGTAGCAGGTAAAGCCACTGCCTGCAATGCCAGCATCCCATATGGGCACCGGTTCAAGTCCCCCCAGTTCGAGACCTGGCTGCTCCACTTCCGATCCAGCTCTCTGCTGTGGCTTGGAAAAGCAGTACAAGATGGCCCAAGTGCTTGGGCCCCTGCACCGCATGGGAAACCTAGAGGAAGCTTCTGCCTCCTGGCTTTGGATCAGCTCAGCTCTGGCCATTGCAGCCATTTGGGGAGTGAACTAGTGGATGGAAGACCTCTCTCTCTCTCTCTCTCTCTCTGTGTGTGTCTGCCTTTTTGTAACTCTGCTTTTCAAACAACTCTTTAAAAAAAAAGTTTCACTTCTGACATCTAAAACCTGATCTGGGCAAGGCAGAAGAACTTCATTCATAAAAATACAATAGAAAGAGACATGATAATTCTACTGTAAGAAAACTCACCAAGGCCGGCGCTGTGGCGCAGAGGGTTAATGCCCTGGCTTGAAATGCTGGCATCCCATATGGGTGCTGGTTCAAGACCTGGCTGCTCCACTTCTGATCCAGCTCTCTGCTATGGCCTGGGAAAGCAATAGAAGATGGCCCAAGTCCTTGGGCCCCTGCACCCACATAGAAGACCTGGAAGAAGCTCCTGGCTCCTGGCTTCAGATCAGCACAGCTCCAGCCATTGTGGCTAATTGGGGAGTGAACCATTGGATGGAAGCCCTCTCTCACTGCCTCTTCTTCTGGCTCTGTATAACTCTTTCAAATAAATAAACAAAACAAAACAAAACAAAACAAAACAAAATAAAATAAAATAAAATAAAGAGTTACAGTTAAGAGAGACAGATAGACACAGAGTTCCAACTTGCTGGTTCACTTCCCAAATGCCTACAACAGTCAGAGCTGAGCCAAGCCAAAGTTAAAAAGCCAGGAACTCAGCCGGCGCCGGGGCTCACTAGGCTAATCCTCCGCCTGCGGCAGTAGCACTCCAAGTTCTAGTCCTGGTTGGGGCGCCAGCTCTGTCCTGGTTGTTTCTCTTCCAGGCCAGCTCTCTGCTGTGGCATGGGAAGGCAGTGCAGTGGAGGATGGCCCAGGTGCTTGGGCCCTGCACCTGCATGGGAGACCAGGAGGAAGCACCTGGCTCCTGGCTTCAGATCAGCGCAGCATGCTGGCTGTAGCAGCCATTTGGGGGTGAACCAAAGGAAGGAAGACCTTTCTCTCTGTCTCTCTCTCTAACTTTGCCTGTCAAAAAAAAAAAAAAAAAAATCCAGGAACTCAACGCCATCTTCCACCAGGGTGGAAAGGACTCAGCTGCTTGAGCAACTGTTGCCCCTCAGGGCGCATGTCAGCAGGAAGCTAGAATTGGCAGATGAGCTGAGACTGAAACTCAGGGACCACATAGAACAAGGGCATCCCAAGTGGCATTGAAACTGCTAGGCCAAACACCTGACTCCCCCATTATCTTCCACAGAACTGGAACTCAACCAGAGCGTATGTGATTGCTTTAACATGCTGCAGCTATGGAAAGTATCTTAAAATATTCTGGCCGGTTCAATAGATGTCACACATGCCAATATTCCCAGACGCCAATCAGCCTCTGTTACCTACGAGCTATGAGATTCCATTGCCTGTGGACAAACATCTTTGATCTATTATTCAAAGCCCTTTACAATCCAATCCCTAACTATGACTCCGAATTGATCTGCCACCAGTCCTTATTTATTTATTTAAAAGATGTATTTACTTTTATGAAAGGCAGAGTTACAGAGAAAGAGAGAGGGAGAAACAGAGCGATCCTCCATCCACTGATTCACTCCCCAAAATGGGTACAAAGACCAGGGCTGGGCCAGGCCGAAGCCAGAAGCCAGGAGCTTCTTCTGGGTTTCCCACATGGGTGGCAAGGGCCCAAGCACTTGGACCATCTTCTGCTGCTTTCCCAGGCACATTAGGAAAGGCTCTGGATTGGAATGGGAGCCAGGACTGGAACAGGCACCCATATGTGATGCCCACATTCCAGGCAGCAGCTTTACCCGCTGTACCACGTCAGCCCCATACCAGCAGCCCCATACCAGCGCTGCAGCTCAACAAGTCTGTGACCCTGACCCTAAACACCCCAGGCCCATGCCACGGGTGTCTGTTCTGCTTCCAGACGCCACTTCAGAGCAGGCTCCTTGCTCCTTTCCTTATGATGGAATCTCCCTTCCACCAACACAGAGATCAAGCTGATGTGGTCCCACAGTGATTTCACTGACACAGCCAGCAGCAAGTGACCCCTCTGTCCTTGACCCTTCGTCATCTAGTGTTTACATTACCTTACACGCACCACCTTGTGTTAGAAACTAACTTTTGTGAAACATGTAGTTGTCTCTTTCCTCACCTTGAATTATAAACGGTTTCTGTAGCTCTGACACCAAGCCCTCTGCTCTGCAAAGTGGCTCCCCATGCACCGTGACATCCATCAGTGAGTGTGGGATTCAGTGCATAATTTTGCTTTACTGGATACGATTCTGTCTATGAACTCACATGTAATTTGAGAAAACATATCTATTCAAGTGAAATGCAACCACCTTCACCTTGTCACACACTGGTTAGGTGAATAATTAGTCCCTGGCTACCTGTCCTCATTGCTATGTGTTCCTCTGGACCCCTAGTCTTTCCTTTCATAGTCCTTCACTCATTCCATCATTCATAACCAATTCACCTGTCTTTGTTTTCCTTTGTTCATACAGCTGTCCTCTTCCTTGGTTATTCTGCCATATTTACACTTCCTTCTGAGCTAATTTCTTCCACATATTCATAAGCAGGCACAGACAGCAACAGCCTTGAGTTCAGAGACTGACTCTGTCCCCATCTACTAGTTTGTGACGCCAGGCCCCTTGCCTCTTCAAAACTCATTTGGGGTGGGGAGGGGGAAGCACGTGCTACAGCAGTTAGGATGCCTTTGGGAACACCTACATCCCACTTCAGAGTGTCTGGGTTTGTGGTACCAGCTCTGCTCCCGAGTCCAGCTCCCTTTCAACGTGCACCCTGGGAGGCAGTGGGTGATTGTTCAAGAAGTTGAGTCCCCCCATCCACATGGGAGACCTGGATTGAGTTCCCTGCTTCTGGTTATGGCCCTGACTGTTTGCAGACATCTGGGGAGTGAACCAGATGAGATCTCTCTATCTCTCTGTTGCTCTCTCTGCATTTCAAATACATACGTACACACATACATAAAACTCATGCATTTGTAAGTGGTCATAACAGTTGCAACATATCTCACGAGTTTCAAGGGAAAATATTACAATAATGCAAAGTACTAGTTATTTATTAGACAATACCTTTAGTAGTCACCTTATATCGCAATCTGCCTTTTATAAATTCTTTGTTTTCAAATTTTATCACTCTCCCTCATTACTTTTTCCGAACTAATCACACAAATCCTTTCCACTTTAGATTTCCTTTCATCATTATGAATTGAAAAATAAAATGGAAAATAAATGTAATAAAAGCAAAGTAGCAATACGAAATTATTGATCAAGCAAGAAAACAAAGCCAGAGGCAATTTTGTTTACTTGTAACTCTTTTATCTAGTGTTCTCCATTAGCTTTTGTCTTTCCCAGGTCACTGCATACCTGCTATTACATATATATAATACTTATATATAAATAATAATACTTATACATAAATATATACACGCACACCTTTTGTTCACGCCTGCCCACTTACACAGTTCCTTCCCTTCTCTTCACAGTCATGGCCCCCTAATACTTCGCATGTTCTGGAGTTGGCAGCTATGAAGCCCGCTCTGGTCCAAGCTATCCTTTCACAAGTAATGAAATGTCCACAGAGGAAAGGGAAAGAGATGCTTGGGAGGAACAGAGTGAGCGAAGGTGAGGAGGACAGCACCCAGCTTGACCAGGAAACAGAGCTGCCCAGGACTGGCTCTCGTGATTAGTTCAAAGGTAACTGATTAGTCTGTGATTAGTTCAAAGGTGACAGGCATGGCCGGGGGGCGTGGCCCACTGCACAGCTGGGGCCCGTGACTCAGATGCACCCAACAGAGGGAACTGCCCCTCAACAGCACTCCGCCCACGGGGCCTCTTCAGATTATTTTAAAATAAAAACCAAAACAGCATCTAGTAATCCAGAAATAAAAATAAAACGGGACAGTCCAGACAGCTAACTTTTTACATAAGGTCAGGAATGGGAAATGAAGAGACATATTAGAAAATGGGAACACTTGGTCATTTTGTTATCTTTATTATATTAGGATAAGGCATATGCTGAACCTTCTTGTACTGTTTTGGGCATACTGGCATCTATCAACTAAGCTAATCCTCACAGGGACAGCATGATACAGACCCGGTTACTACTGCCACTGCATAGTAGACACCGAGGGACAGAGAAGTTAAGCAACCTGCCTAACATCACACAGCACGAAAACAGAGGAGCTGGAATTAGCTTGAGTGCATTCTTTCCAAACACAGCACCATCACAGCAGACCTGGGATAAATTTCAGTTTGGCCAGGCCAAGTACACCAGAATCACAAGCTTTAGGAAGCGAGAAGGGCTTCTGCCACGGATACATCTTCCTCCACAAGAGATTTCCTATTTTTTCCCCCAAACCATCACATAAAGAAAACTGAAGACAACGAAGTGGAAACTTCCCCTTCCAATTCCTCACCTGGCTGGTTCACATCCTGTGAACTGTTCTGCCAGCTGTCTTTTTTTTTTTTTTTTTTTTTAGTTTTCACTGCCCAGACAAGGAGCTGGCCAGCAGCCGAGTCATTCTGAGAACACTCGGGAGAGCGTGGATTTAAATACTGTTTTCATCTCTCTCTCAGCTTTGGATATGGCGACTGCAAAGTGTCCAGAGATATGGAATCTCCTTTTGTCTCCTTAGAGTTAACTAGAGGGCAGTGGAGTGAAAAATGTTTCTGTGTGACTTTCATATGCATTTCCCCCCAGCTGCAGCACAGAAATCCAAGTGTTGCCACAGACCGGCTGCACAGCGTCCTCCCATCCCTCAAAGCACCTGCCTGGGGGGGACCGTGGCTCGCACACAGGACGCATGAATGACTCAGCGTCTCTATTAACTGCTCAGGGTTTCCCTTTGTTGCTTCACTCCTTCTTCCCCTTTCTCTTTTCCACCAGCAGCAGAAAGCCCTGCCCTTGATGGGCATTAGTAACCAAGAACAAAAGCGTATTTTCAATGACCTGGCTTCCAATCAAGACACCAAATCTGAAAATGCCCCACCCCCGTCTAAGTGGTCAAACACGCCCTTACCCGCAGATGCAACCCCACTGATATTTGATAGCTAATGACTCATATTTAAGAGGTTGTCCAACACCATCCAACTCATTTGCATAACTGAGGCAAGCCAGTCCATGATGGGATCGTAAGCTTCTTCCACCCACCGAGTGCCCATCCCCGGCTGTCTAATCCAATTTGACACTTTTCGGGGCAGAGCTTCTGTTATTGGGGGGAGGGGATATGTTTGCATCCATTCTATGAATGGTTGCAGTGTTGACAAAAATATCATAATGAGAAGCACAGAAGTCTCCTGAAAGGTTGCAAACCAGAGAGATTAACTGAGTTTTAAAAATTCATAGGAAATAACAGCTAAAATAACTAGTCTTTCAAACAATATGGTTGCTGAATGTTTTAAACCCTGGGTATTGTGGAAATAAGTTAAAAGTTAAATGGCTCCCTTGATGTACCTTCCTCGCCTTCACTAATGTGTTAGACAATCACAGTTTACCAGATCCTTCTAGGGTTTGCTAAAACTTCAAAATGTTCCAAAGGATTTCGTACGTAGAAACATGGTTTGACTCCATGTAGATCCAGGAAACTTATATCCAAGGTCTCTCATCTTCCAGAAACATTGTGAAACTCAGGAAAGAACTGCATGTGTAATCATTTCAGCCAAAAGGCGACAACTTTTGTATTTCTTAAATAATTGCAAATAAATAAGTAGTTACAAATGAATAACTACAGATAGTGAGACAGATTACTTTCTAAATTAAGAGATAATTCTTCAAAAAATTAGATAAAATCGAACATTCTCAAGAAGGAATTTTCCAGTAAGTGATTAACAATAAAAACAAATAAAATTTGAATAAAAATCCTGTATTATTGTGGAAAGCCAATGAACACATCTGATTTTCCATAACTCATTTCTTTTCTGTTAAGAATAGTTACAGCACACATGACTCTCCTAAAGAGGTGGAGATTCTGGCTGAATCCCTGAGCTCCAATGTGATGGTGTTTTTTTTTTTTGTTTTGTTTTGTTTTTTTTTTTTGACAAGCAGTTAGACAGTGAGAGAGAGAGACAGAGAGACAGGTCTTCCTTCCGTTGGTTCACCCCCCCCACCCCAATGGCCGCTATGGCTGGCACGCTGCACCGATCTGAAGCCAGGAGCCAGGTGCTTCTTCCTGATCTCCCATGGGGTGCAGGGTCCAAGCACTTGGGCCATCCTCCACTGCACTCCCGGGCCACAGCAGAGAGCTGGCCTGGAAGAGGGACAACCGGGACAGAATCTGGCGCCCTGACCGGGACTAGAACCTGGAGTGCTGCTGCCGCAGGCAGAGGATTAGCCTAATGAGCCATAGCGCTGGCCACAATGTGATGGTTTTTAGCAAAGGAACCTTTGGGTGGTAGCAGTCATGAGCTGGGGTCTCCATGATGGAATTAACACCCTCATAAGAGGGGACAGGAGAGAGGTGATATCTCTATCTACCTACCTACCTATCATCTATCCATCTGTGTATCTCTATCTCTCTGCCATGTGAGCAGACGGCAAGAGGTGGCCCTCTGCAAACCACTCCTGTCTTCATCAGAAACCCCATCAACTGGCACGTGGACTTCTCAGCCTTCAGGACTGTAAGAAATAAATTCTGTCATTGTAGCAATCTGAGCAAACTGTGGAAGTCCCCAGAGCTAGGAGGTACCCTGCAGGCTTCCCCAGCCCAACACAGCTTGAACAAGGGGTGGGGGACAGGTGAAGGCAGGCCATGCCAACTGCTGTGGGCCACAGGGGCCACTTTGGGACATCAGGCATGAGATGATCTGAGTTCTACTTAGAAAGGTTTCTTTGACGGCTGTGAGGAGGACCGGATGGACTGTGGAAGTAGCTGGGGAGACGAGCTGTGGTAATTCAGAGGAATCACACAGCTTCAAGTGAAGCAAAGGAGAAGGAGTGGAGACCACGGCTGCAGGATTCATGTCAGAGGCAATGACAGCACAGCTTAGGAGTGGAAGGAATTTACAGCTACCAGATCCAATCCCTCCATTCCACCAGCGAGAAAACTGGGGGCTCGGCAGTCCTATGTACTTTTTTGTTGTTGTTGTTTTGTTTTAGATTTTATTTATTTATTTGACAGGTAGAGTTACAGACAGTAGGAGAGAGAGACAGAGAGAAAGGTCTTTCTTCTGTTGGTTCACTCTCCAAATGGCCACAATGGCCAGAGCTGCGCCAATCTGAAGCCAGGAGCCAGGTGCTTCTTCTGGTCTCCCACGCTGGTGCAGGTGCCCAAGGACTTGGGCCATCTTCTACTGCTATCCAAGGCCACAGCAGAGAGCTTGACTGGAAGAGGAGCAACCAGGACTAGAACCTGGCGCCCATATGGGATGCCGGCACCTCAGGAGAAGGATTAACCAAGTGTGCCATGGTGCCGGCCCCTCCAATGTACTTGTTCAAGAGCCTAAATTTAAATATCAGCAGGACTGAGATTAAAATTATTTGAGTATCCTGACCTGCAGTGCTCTTCTCCTCTCCACAACGTAGTATTTTTGTATAATCTAAAATGTTTTTCATATGAAACATGTATATTATCCAGTATTAGTTTTCTTCATTATCGAGACCAAATATTTTATCATGTGCATGAATCCAGATTTCTAGTCACCACACAGTCAGGCAGCTAGCTAATTCCACTAGGTTGATTTTTTTTTAAATTATACACAAATTTGTTGGAGACTTAAACATTCTGTCTTTCTGCCTCTTAGTGATAAACAGAGGGAAGAAAGTAGTGGATCTGATGTCACCTCTTACAGTGATGACGGTCTTTTGGCCAACAGACATGAGATCTGGGGAGACTAAGCGACAGGGAGGAGACAGGTGTCTGGCATCTCTGGGAGAGCCTGGTTTTCACCCTGGCTCCACTCTCCATTCCTGCTTCCTGCTGATGCGCACTCTGGGAGGCAGCAGATGACATCAAGTAGCTGGGTCCCTGCAGCTCACATGGGGAACTGTGAGATCCCAGCTCCTGGTTTCAACCTGGGCCTACCCTGGCTGTCATGGGCATCTGGGGAGTGAATCAGTTGATGGTTAGCTGATGGGAGATCGCGCTCTCTCTCTCTCTCTCTCTGATGGGAGATATCTGTGTGTGTGTGTGTGTGTGTGCTTAAATAAGTAAATAAAGGTGTTTAAAAAATGACAGAACTCCTGGAGCAGGAGCCCAGACAGGTTGTCTCATGTCCAGAATGTGCTGTCCAATCCAGTAGCCACTAACCACAGGTGGCAGCTGAGCACTGGAAACACAGCCAGTCTGTACTGAAACATGCTGCATGGAGATGCACGTGCTGGATTTTGAAGCCAAAGCAGGAAAAAAGCACATTATGAGACATATCATTAATTGTTTAATTTTCCCTACATGTTAAATCCTAACCGTATAGATTTATTGGGTCAAATAAAA
The DNA here is from genome assembly GCF_051225735.1 of Oryctolagus cuniculus. Taxonomy (NCBI): domain Eukaryota; kingdom Metazoa; phylum Chordata; class Mammalia; order Lagomorpha; family Leporidae; genus Oryctolagus; species Oryctolagus cuniculus. The sequence goes on along the minus strand of NC_142869.1, from coordinate 135,528,877 downwards.
CATATTAAAATGAACGTGGGGGCCAGCAGCATTGTGCAGCTGGTTGAGCCACCATTTGGGATACCCACATCACATATCAGAGCTCTGGTTCGAGTTCCAGTTACTCCACTTCCAATCCAGCTCCCTGCTAATACACATGGGAAGCAGTGGATGATGACTTAAGTACTTGAGGCACATGGGAGACCCGGATTGGGTTCCTGGCTCCTAGCTTCAGGCTGGCCCAGACCCAGCTTGTGGGGCCATTTTTAGAGAAAACCAGCAGACAGAAGATCTCTCTCTATTGTTCCACCTTTCAGATAAATAAAGAAGTCTTTTTTTAAAATTAATTTAATCTATTCCTTTTTTTTTCTTTTTAAAAATGTGGTTACAGGGCAGACACAGTGGTTTGCATCCCAGTTGCTCCATTTCTGATTCAGCTCCCTGCCAATGTGCCTGGGAAAGCAGTGGATGATGGCCCAAATGCTTGGGCCCCACACCCATGTGGGAGACCAGGAGCTCCTGCTCCTGGTTTTGGCTTTGCCCAGCCCTGGGCATTACAGCCATCTGGGGAGTGAACCAACAGTTGGAAGATCTCTCTCTCTCCTTCTCTGTCTCTGTCTCTGTCTCTCTCTCCCTCTCTCTCTGTAAATCTTCAAAATAAATAAATCTTTTTTCAAATGTGGCTACTAGGGATTTTAAATTATATATATGGCTCATATTACATTTCTATTGGAATGTGATACTCTAGAAATTCACAATATATTTTCAGGAAATAACACATTCAGAAACAGCATCACACCTGCCAGGTAAGAGGTGCAAGAGGCTAGAGAGATAAAGTGTTTCCAGTCAGAAACCAGGTTCCATCCCCAAACCACTGCAAAAGAAGATCGCAATAAAGCCCTGGCTTGCGTTGTGAGAATCTCAAATTCTGGAATGAGAATCATCGCCTGAGGATTTGATCCAAAAGGACTTTCTAAGGATATACCAGCATATTCCTCAACTAGGAATCAGGCCTCAGATCCTACACATTCCAGAGTTGAGGTGATATTTTCTTAATTTAAAGACATCCATGGTTTGCCTAGGTACAGACTTCTTTAAACCAGACAATTCTGCTTACAGGGATGCAGCCTAGAAGGAAACTTTGAGCTGCTTCCAAAAACTGTGTGCAGTGCCTCAGGGCTGGGTGCACATGGCGCTCTCCTTGGTGCTAAGACCTTGTCCTCTGTTTCAGCTCAGTCTGGGATTCCCTATGCTTGCAAGCTGAATGTCTCTACCTTGACCCTATCCTGCCTCATGTGCTCTGCCCAAACCCACCTTCCTTTACCACCACTATAACTTGTACATGCTTTAACCATCACACTCATCATGTTCTACTGGGGTATATATATACATATATATGTGTATATATATATATATGTGTGTGTGTGTGTGTGTATATATAGGATACACACACACACAACTCATCTTTCTCCCTGGATTGAGGCCCTCACGTACTTTCTTTAAAATTATTTATTTATTTATTTCATTTTGTTTGTTTGAGAGAGACAAAGATCTCACATCCATGGTTCGCCCCCCAAAATGCCTGCAACAGCCAGTTCATGCTGAAACCAGAAGCCCAAGATTCAATCCGGGTCTCTCACGTTAGTGGCAGGGACTCAAGTGCTTGAACCATCATGGCTGCCTCCCATTAGCAGGAAGCCAGATCGGAAGCAGAGTACCAAGACTGAACCCTGACAGTCTGGTAGGGGAGACAGGCATCCCAGGGGCAGCCCAACTGTTGTGCTCTATTTACCCTGGTACCTCAAGTACAGAGATGAGTATGAAGTAGGCCCTTGGCACATAAATAAACGCCTTGCCAATAGCTGCAGTGTGCTATGTTACAGTCCACTTATTGTTTCCTCCGAGAGGCTGCACCAAGCATAGGGAAGGCTTTCACATATACTGAGTTGCAATTTTTTGTGTGTATGGACAGAGATGGTTCATGGATGGATGGATGGGTGTGTGTGTGTGTGTGTGTGTGTGTGTGAGAGAGAGAGAGAGAAGAGAGAGAGAGAGAAATGTGTGTTGGAGACATAATAAGAAATTCCAGAGGAGAAGAAGGGTCGGGCCAAGACCCAGAGGGTGGCAGCAAGTATGTTCACAGTGAGATGAGCTCTGTTAAGCTGAGGGTGGGACTTGAGGAAGGATGGGAATGGAGCCTTACCTGGCCGCTAAGGAGATTGGTTCTTATCCTTAGGCAAGGAACGAGGGCCTCGGAAAGATGTTATTTAGGGGCTAAGAGGATAAAAGGAGTATTTTAGGGGACAGTGTGCTGTGGGACAGAGGATCAAGTCCAAAAATAGCATCAAAAGTTACGGGAGTAAAAAAACCAAGAAGCAGTACTGGGGAAATGAATGGGGGGGGGAAGGCTCTCAGGTTTGATTTTTGTGGTTGAGCTTGCAGAAATTTTAGAACTGGGAAGAACAACCTTTAGAGGTAGGCACTGGAAACATAAGATATAGGAAAGTTTTTCGACGTAATGGGTTGTGCAAAATCTCGATGCACAAAAACCTAAGTAGCTTACATTGTGTTTTGGGGATTTCACAGTTGGACTTCTGAGCAGCCAAGAGAGTACCAGCCTGCCATGCTGTAGATGGGTTGCATTTTATTTTTATTATTGCTCAAAGCCTTTTGGCTCTTGGAACTTCTCACACATTTAGTCATCATTCTTGTTCCTGCTCTTTACATATGCACTAGCTATTAGCTCCCAAATCTTGTTCTAAGTCAATGACCCAATCTATTTTTAGATTTTAATTGCGATACATTTCATCCTTTTACTACTGGATACCACTTTTGCATGAGCAGGAATCACTCCCCGCTCCACTGTGAGACATTTCTTACTGTGTTAGTTCTATTTCCATGCTCTAAGTCACACCATCTCTCACCCGGATTTTTACAACAGCCTTCTGAGCCATGTCCCTGTTTCTATATACATTCCCACACAGGAGACATGGCGAGCTTTTTAAAACAAACACAGAGCATGCATACCACTCAAAACCTTCTCATAGTTCTAATAATATTAAAAAGAAAATCCAAATTGCCGATCAAAGCAGTAAGGTTCCAGCAGGTGCTGTGACATAGTAAGCTAAGCTTCCATCTGTGGCTCCAGCATCCCATGTGGGTGCCGGTTCAAGTCCCGGCTGCTCCTCTTCCAATCCAGCTCTCTGTTAGTGGCCTGGGAAAGCAGTGCTTGGACCCCTGCACCCATGTGGGAGACCTGGAACAAGCTCCTGGCTCCTGGCTTCGGATTGGCACAGCCATGGCCACTACAGCCATTTGGGGAGGGAGCCAGCAGATGGAAGACCTTTCTCCCTGTCTCTCCCTCTCACTGAAACTCTACTTCTCAAATACATAAATAAAATCTTTAAAAATTAAAAAAAGCTGTAAAGTTCTACAGATTGGACCTTTCTCAACCCAACCTCGTCTACCATTTCTCACATTGGTTGATGACACTTTACCCAAAATGATTCCTTTTTCCCCAAACCTACCAAATTTGCTCCTGTCTTAGGGCCCTTACACCAACTGTTCCCTCCACTGGAGACTCTTTCACTTGGGTCTATCTGTTTCAACCCCCAACATTCAGATTTCTGCTCATATGTCACTCTCTCAAATGCTATCTCATTCACCTCCTGCTCCCAACTCACACACACAGCCTTACTCTGCTTTTCCTTTGTAGTGTTCACTGTCATCTAAAATTTCTGTTCAGCAACTTTAACATGCTCATTGTTGGTGTTCCTCCTATGTCTCCCTTGCACCCACCCTTCTGGACACACTGACCACTTCCTACTGCATGCATCTGTGACTGTCCACCTGTGGGGTGTCCCTGGAGTGCTCAGTCCACGTGCAGGTTAGGCCTGAAGAACTCGGGAGTTGATACGTGAACTGATGTGACATTACAGCCAATGACCAGCAGGCAGTCAGCAGATAAATATCCTAGCTGCCTTAACTACTTGGGTGGGACAACACGAAAACATATTCTAAACCAACTCCCAAGGCTTCCAAGGAGAAGGAATCCCAGTTGCCGACAGTAGTTGTCTGTTCATTTTTAATCCCGGTTGGCTTTCTCCCCTTCCTGTCTCACACACCCACTTCTCTGCTGATGCATCCTGGGACCAGCTCCATTTAAGTTACTTGCACTCAAATGCTCATCTCAGAGACTGGTTTTGGAGTAATCCATCTTCCTTTTCCTTTCGTCTTATCTGTATTCCCTTCCTTCTTTCCTCTCCTCTTTCCCTCCCATCTCCTTGTCTTTCCTTTTTCCACAATTTAACAGTTTTAAAATTCTGATCACCTTCCAGGAGTTGGCTAATTATGGTTTAGTCATAGCATCTTTCCTTTGCTGATGTTACATAGGATAGGTTATTTACTGGTTGCCTGTTGATTGGGACTCTAGTTAGGCATACGGTACATAGAGAAACTTGTGCTTCATTCTTCATTCTCTGCTATATCCCTGGTATGCTTTACAGGCCTTTGGAAAATCATTTAATCAGGTGCAGAATTGTGAGGATGGTATTTCCATCCTTCTTCAAGAGCTACAACTTACTTTCAGGGAAATGTCATAGTGGGATCAGCATTGGGTGCAGCAGTTAAGATGCTGCTTAGGGTTCACACAGCATACTCACAGAATGACAATTGCTCTAAATAGTACTCTGACCTCAGAATCAGCCCGTAAGGCATTCTGGTCTGGCTGAAAAGCCCACAAGAGCATTTCAGGCATGGAAAGCCAAGACACTGTGGCAAAAAAAAAAAAAAAAAAAAAATGTTCTACAAGAAGGATCTCTATGAGTGAGACCCAGGTGAAAGAAGTAGCCATCAAAGAAGGATGTACTTTTCTCTGAAGGGAGGAGAGGACTTCCACTTTGCTTATGGCCTTGTCTAAATACTGATGGAGTTTGTGGTCACAAAAGGTTTCCATAGCCTTGGCAGCTCATGTCTACAGCCATGGGTGATCACTGATGTCATACATAAGAATGTTAATGGTTAAATTAACGACAGGAGTCACTGTGCACTAACTTCCTATGCAGGACTTCTATTTTCAGTGAGTTGTATTATGAGAATTAACTGTAAAACTTGTTCTCAAATAGGTTGTGTGTTTGTGCTTGTGTGTACAAACTGTTGAAATCTTTACTTAGAAAAAATAAACAAAAAAAGATGCTGCTTGGGATGCCCACAACCCCTGCCTCTGCTTCTGATTCCAACTGCCATCCATGCAGGAGACCTGGATTGAGTTACCAGCTTTCTGGTTCCAGCCTGGCCCAGCCCCAGCTCTGTGAGCATATGGAGAGTGAACCACTGGATGGGAGATGTCTGTCTCTGTTTCTCTGCCTTACAAAGAAATTTAAAATAAAACTAATAAATAAGGCCAGCACTGTGGCACAGTGGGCTAAGCCTCCAATCCCATATGGGTGCAAATTCTAGTCCTGGCAGCTCCTCTTCCCATCCAGCTCTCTACAATGGCCTGGGAAAACAGTGGAAAATGGCCCAAGTGCTTGGGCCCCTGCACTCATGGGGGAGACCCAGAAGAAGCTCTGGCTTCTGGCTTCAGATCAGCTCAGCTTTGGCCATTGCAGCCATCTGAGGATTGAACCAGCAGAAGGAAGACCTTTCTCTCTGTCTCTCCCTCTATCTGTAACTCTACCTCTCAAATAAATAAATAAAATCTTTTAAAAAAAACTAATAAATAAAGGTGAACTTCTAAAATAAGGGATATTGAAGCTCCTTGAATAACAGACGACCTGCACCACTGACCTGTGGAGCACCAAGGAGCAGGTGCAGAAAGCAACAGCTGCTGACAGGCTGATGGGATTCGGGCTCTCTCTAAGGAACACAGGATCTAGGGTAGACTTAAGCACTGGAGTACTTGAGATCTCATATTTGTTTCACTTTATTTTTTGACTTCTGAGAAGCAGGAGTGAACCCGTAGAGGGAGGTAGCAGAGTCATTGCTAATGTGGCAGGTCTAATCAATTAACAACAGACATTCTGGAATGAAACAGTAACTGTCCCTCAAAAGCGTGCAGTGGCCATCTAGGTTATTTCATTTTTAAAAAAAAATAAATTAGGAAAGGATATTTTTGGAAAAAGATGAAAGGTAAGTTTAACAAAAGAAAATATTTTCCTTTTTTGTATTTCCAGGGCAAGCACTGCGGAGCAATTATGTGGATGGTGCAGACCCATTAGTCATCCACAGAGAGGCCACTAAAAGACAATCTCGCAGAAAGCAGAGACAGCTGTGCCATCACCCTGAGAGTGCCTGGGGCCTCGGGGACCCCCTGAAAGCAGAGATGAAAAGACCACTGGCTCCCTAGCTGTGGAATCATTAGTGCCCGAGTGGCGCTAATAACAAAGCCACCACTATCTGGATTACAATTATTATTTGTCAGAATTTTCTGTCTTCTAACAATTGACCTGAGACTACTTATTTCAACATATTCAACAAAAGCTTATCAATCTTGGTTGCCAAACTGTCAAAATTGTGAATTTTGCTTACTTGGAATGCAAGATGCTACACTGTATTGTCAAATCTCTGGAGTCCACCAGTCCATTAAAATAATGAGGGTTGTAATGTTTCCTTTTGCAATATTAAGAGCATCTTAATTACTTAATCTCCAGTGAGTGGCATACATACAAATTTCAAGCATTACACAAAAGAGCTACCGAACAGTGTTCTGTGTTAAAGTCAAAGGGAATTTTCCTCCCAAGGTGACGCTTGGTTAGCTAGCATCTGAAGAATGATTAAAGAAGCTCAACATGGACTAGCAGGTTTGCCTGGATGTCACAGAGGGCTGCTCTGCCTGTGCAAGACAGCCTGGCAGTGACGGTTCTATGGATGAGACAGATTGTTCACGGACATGCTTGGAGTTTTTAGAATAAGCACCTACAGAAGTATTTTTACATATTTTGCAAAATGTTTCCTGACAATGTTGTTGGCTTGCCAACAGAATCACAGTGGCTCATTTTTACTAGAAGTCAATTTTTGCCCCGCTTTGGGGGAAAAATCTGCTCCTCCCCTAAACAGTCTTATTTCAGTAAATATTATGACCCACTTGTCCAAATCATAAAACTAGGAGTCAGCCTGAGTTCTGATCTTTTCCCATACATATTTATAGTAGCCACAAACAGCTAAAAATTTAAGTTTAAAAACCTCTAACATTCATCCATATATATAATACATCGGCAAATCCCTTTGTTTCTGAAACAGATCTCAAACTCATTCATTCTTCAGGATTGCTTAGTGCAAGATACTGCTGCCTCTGGCCTTGAGGACTATGGTAACCTCCCAGCTGCTTCTACTCTACATACAGCACCACAGTGTTCTCCTTAAAACATAAACTAGGTCACGCCACCTCCATTCTGGAAACCCATCCCTAATTTTCCATTTTCTTCTGGATGAGTTATTATCCGCCCCTCACTACAGGAAGGTCAACTTCATGAAAATAAGGCCCTCTGCTGTCTTATTTTTTTCTACAAACACACCTCATTTTATTGCACTTTGCTTTACTGTGCTTCACAGAGCCTGCATTTTTTTGTGAAAAATTGAAGGTCAGTGGCCAAGCAGCCTATTAGCAGCATTTTTCCAACAAATCAGATGACTGATATCATTTTTAGTAATAAAACATTTTGTAAATTAATGTATGAACATTTTTAGGCACAATGCTATTATACAGTAAACAGACAACAGTACAGTATAAACATAATTTTTGTATACACCAAGAAACCCACAAAAAAGTTGGTGTGATTGCTTATTGTGATATTCACTTCACTGTAGCGGTCTTTTTTTTTTTTTTTTTTTTTTTTTTTGACAGGCAGAGTGGACAGTGAGACACTGTAGCGGTCTTGAACCAGACCCACAGTTCATCCAAGGTATGCCTGCACAGCCCAAGTTCCTGAAACAAGTGGCAAATGCGCAGAAAGTTATCTGTTGAAAGAATTAGTGAGCATGTCCTTCATAGGCAGGGCACTGTGTAAAGCACTTGACATACAACGTTGCTTTGGGTCCCCAGCAACCACATGAGATGGGCATCAGGGCATCAGCTCTACTGTACAGAGGATCCTGGGCTCACACATAAGCGGCAGAGCTGCAGAAACCCAGCAGCTACAGTGAATGCCTCCAAACCACTGTCTAATGTGTGATGCCCGACTGGTCATTTACTGTTTTTAGGCTCCAGTTTCCTCCTCTGAGGAATGATATATCTTTCCTAAAGTCCTATATAAATCAGAGAACCACCGAAAATAAATCATGGTTATGAAGCTATGAGTGAGTTTAGGTAGCCCTCAAGTCTAGTTCCCGATTCCACCACGCACTGCTGAATGACATATTCAGTAACGCATTAAAATGTAAACACACAGATGACATTTTCAAGCATCACACAAATGGCTCAACACTAAGAAACTTAGGGAAGCAACTCACCCCATAACCAAGGTGAGAAGCTGTATGCTTATTAAGTGTAGAAACTATTCAATAAAATTCAATACTTGTTCAGAATAAAGCTTTTAGAAATCTAGAAATATAAAGGGCCATCTTTAATCTAACCAGAGAAATTAAGCAAACGCCTCTATTCTATACATTCTACAGTGACATGTTGGAAGCATGGTACCTTTAAAAGAAAAGGATAAGAGTGCCCATCATCACAGCTTCTACTCAACAGTGCCTAGAGATCCTCGTCAGAAGAAATCGGTTATAAAAAAGGAATTACAAGCAGAAATAGTGAGACTGAGAGGCAAATCCAAGCAACGCTTTCAGACAGTATGATTTGCAGTACAGAAAACTCAAGAGCATCTAGAGAAATACTAATGGAGTTTATAGACATAAAGCAATTTCTTTGGCCATAAAAATAACATTTTAAAAAATATGAAATTTCAATTCCATATACTAGTAACAGACTGCTCAAAGATGTAAATTAAAATACTATAACACAACATATAAAATATGTAGGATTAAACACAATGCAGGATGAGTGAAACTATTGTATAGAAAATTATGAACCTTTCATTGCAAGATTTTAAAGGGTTCATTGATACATGATCTTCTTATCATAAAGATGTTGGCCATCAGGGCCAGTGCTGTGGCGCAGCAGGTTAATCCTCTGCCTGCAGCACCATAATCCCATACAGCCACTGGTACCGGCTGCTCCTCTTCCAATCCAGCTCTCTGTAATGGCCTGGGAAAGCAGTAGAAGATGGGCCAAGTGCTTGGGCCCATGCACTCAAGTGGGAGTCTGGGAAGAAGCTCTGGGTTCTTGGCTTCGGATCAGCTCAACTCTGGCCATTGTGGCCATTTGGGGAGTGAACCAGCAGAAGGAAGACCTTCCTCTATGTCTCTCCCTCTCTCTGTCTGTAACTCCACTTCTCAAATAAATAAATAAAATCTTCATAAAACAAAAAAGGCTATCATTTATCTCCAAATTGATCTGTAAAATTTCAAACAAACAAAATGTCATGTAATTTTTCCAAGAAATTTGATAAGCTGAATCTACAAAAAATATAGAGAGAGTAAAAGAGCAGTGCCCCTCTAAGTGTCCAAAAAACAATGCAGAGCTTACAAGATCTTGAGGAACAGACACAACCTGAAGACAGTTGTTATCTCTGGAGAACAGTCTGAAAGCAGCAAAACTGAGGAACTCATACTTCTTGTCTGTATAATTACTGAGAAAAATCTTTAAAATAGTGAGTACACACTCACATGCCCAGGAGTACCATACAAATAGAAAGTGATGAAAAATGCCTGTGTGATTGCTAAAGTGAGCAGGTGGAAGCCCAAGTGCGAAGAGAAGCATGATGCCTACACCCCTTCCACAAACGGCCAACAGCAAAATGCTAAATGGCTGTGGAATAAACATTGGTTTAACCATGAGCTCTGAAAAGACATTGAAAAAACAACAATGACAGAACAAAACAGTGGTTTGAGTCTGCCAAAAAGGGCTACATAGACCCAAGAGGAGCCAGAGTGTTCACTTAGATTGATTTATAAACCAGATGCACAGCCCTGTGGAAGATGGGTCCATGGAGCTGAATGTTCCCGAGCTGAGCAGGAATCTGCACCCAGCCTGGACAGAAGGTGCACACTCTGCAGCATCTCAGGCGTGGCCATTTTGCTAAGTCAGCACTCCAGTCAGGAAGGGATGTGCTATGAAATGGACTCTTGTGTCCATTCTCCAATGCACGTGTTGATCACCCTACTCTGCGATCATGTTAGCAGATGGGGACCTTTGGGAGGTATTAGGTTGTGAGGTGGACTCTTATGATGGGACTAGTGCCTATGTAAGAGACCCAAGAGAGCTGGCTTCCTTTCTCTGTGTCTGCTGTCGCTGTCACGTGACAATGTGGTGAGAAGACAGCCGCCTGCAAACCAGGAGGGGTTCTCAACACTAGACACCGGATCTGACAGCACCGTCATCTTGACCTCCAGCCCCCAGACCAGTGAAAAAGAAAACATGCATTGTTTAAGCCACCCAGTCTATGTATTCTGTTATAGTGGCCTGCACTAAGACATGACAGCCTGAAAAGAGAGGAAGTCTCAGCTGTGAGCTTTACTCTATCAACAACGGTGTAAGCAAAAAGTGAGCTCATGTGCTTTTCTGGGTTTGAGTTCATCACCTTCTTTTTTTTTTTTTTTAAAGATTTATTTATTTATTTGAAAGTCAGAGTTACACAGAGAGAGAAGGAGAGGCAGAGAGAGGTCTTCCATCCACAGGTTCGCTCCCCAATTGGCCACGATGGCCAGAGCTGTGCCAAGCCGAAGCCAAGAGCCAGGAGCTTCCTCCAGGTCTCCCACATGGGTGCAGGGGCCCAAGGACTTGGGCCATCTTCTACTGCTTTCACAGGCCACAGCAGAGAGCTGGATTGGAAGTGGAGAAGGCGGGACTCGAACCGACGCCCACATGGGATGCCGGTACTGCAGGTGGCGGTTCCACCTGCTATGCTACAGAGCCAGTCTCATGGCCTTCTTTTAAAAGCTCTTCTTAAGGGCTGGTGTTGTGGCTCAGCTGGTTAAGCCACTGGCTGTGATGCTGACATCCCACATGGGTGCAAGTTTAAGTCCTGACTGCTCCATTTCTTGCCCGGCTCCCTGCCAATGGTCAGAAAAAATAGTGAAAAGTACCTGGACCCCGATGCCCACCTGGGAGACCTGGAAGAAGCCTCCGGCTGTTGGCTTTAGCCTGCCCCAATACTGGCCCTTGAGCTATTTGATGAGCAACCTGGAAGATGGAAGATATCTTTCTCTCTCTCTCTCTCTCTCTCTCTCTCTCTCTCTCTCTGGTTTGAGTCCTGGCTTCTCCATTTCTGATCTAGGTTTCCACTATAGCCTGGGAGAGCAGTGGAGGATGGCACAAGTCCTTGGGCCCTATACCCACGTGAGAGACCCAGAGGAAACTCCTGGCTCCTGGCTTCGGATTGGCCCAGCTCCGGCTGTTTCAACCATCTGGGAACTGAACCAGTGGATGGAAGACCTTTTCCTACGTCTTTCCCTTTCTCTCTCTCTGTAACTCTGCCTTGAAAAATCAATAAATATTTATAAAAATAAATAAATAAAATAAAAGCTCTTCTTAGATTTTCATTGTTCCCAAGTCATTTCACAACATGATAGGATTGAAGAGTATCTTTTCTCTTAAATGGAAATGGCCAGAGGCCATTGTTTTAGACTTAACTCCTGCACACCACAGCGCCAGCCCCTGCCCACTTTTTTGAACATAATTTTTCATTATACCTTTTACCCCAGCCCTACAGTAGGATGTAGGCCATTCTAGAAATTGTGAAAAATGTGAGATATCCTCCCCCGTAGTCCACTTTTGCACATACTTTAAGCTTTCCAGTTCACCCACCCATCCAGCCATCCACGCACACATCTATCCATTTAATAAAGCCTTATCTACACACATCTGATAGAAATATAGCAGATGAGGGCCAGTGCTGTGGTGTAGTTGGCTAAGCTCCACTTGCTGCACCAGCATCCCACATGGGCACCACATAGTGTCCTGGTCGCTCCTCTTCCAATCCAACTCTCTGCTATGGCCTGGGAAAGCAGTGGAAGATGGCCCAAGAGCTTGGGCCCCTGCACCCGCATGGGAGACCTAGAAGAAGCTCATGGCTCTTGGCTTCGGATCGGCCCAGCTCTGGCTGTTGCAGCCATTTGGAGAGTGAACCAGCAGATGAAAGACCTTTCTCTCTGTCTCTCCCTCTCTCTGTCTGTAACCCCATCTCTCAAATAAATAAATAAAAATCTCTTTAAAAAAGAAATGCAGCAGAAGTAAAATCTGCCCTTAATGGAACTTAGCACCTGACATGGTAATAGTATATTACTAAACAGTCCCTGGCACATGCATAGCAACATAAACAATTGCAGTAAAACGAGGGAAAACCTGAGAGTGCCATAAGAGAAATGCAAAATGCTACAGGGACAGGTGTTCAGAAAAGGGGGCAGCTTCTGATAGGGAACTTGAAGATCATTCTAACACAGTGATTGGTGACGAGCCACAGAAGCCCTCCCTGCCTAAGGAAAAGTGAAAGCAAAGGGAAAGAACTGGAAAGACATGGAGCAAGTGGGCAGGAGAGAGCGAGAATTTCATTTCGCTGCAACACAGGGTAAATGAAGACATAGCAGGAGAAACTTGGGAAGGTCAGTACTGGTGTCACATTCCCAAAGGCCCTCAATGACAAAAAGTTTGTGTGATGACGGTGACTCATTTCTTAAAAACCCGGTGTAATTCCATACAGAAATATGCACAGATCTTTGGAGTTTAGTTTGGTGAACTGCAACAAATGTCAGTGTCCATGCAACAATCAATGATTAAAAAAAATACATGCCCCACCCTGCCGAATTCACTCTTGTCGCATTTAAAGATAGTCCCCTCCCATCCTCCAGCAGCAACCAGGGTTCTGAATTTTATTCCCATAGATTAGTTCGGTCTGTTCCTGATTTTTCACAAAATGCAATCCTACAGCATGTACTCTTTAGTATCTGGCTTCTTTCACACAACATGTGTTTGAAATTCATCCATGTTCCCAACTGCTTTCAGCCAGAAAAAAAATATTATGTTTATAAGTGTACTCTGTATAATTAATCTGTCCCTAATGTATGGAAGTTTCCTGGGTTGTGAAAATCATCTCAGCGGTGTTATTTCCGGGTAGTGAGAGCTGTGCAAACAGGATTGGATTCAAATGATATCGGCGTGGGTGGAGGGCCACAAAACTTGTCAGTTAACAGGAAAGGAAGAGATGAGAAGGAAACAGACAAAGATCCCTGTACACATAACCCCCTAAAGCCTCTGCAAGGCTGATGTGGGCTACTTAACAAGCAAAGAGAGGCTGGTTTAGCTCACTGTTTTGGAGGTTTAAGGGCACCCTTTCCCGCATTGCCTCATTTCTGGTGAGAATATCGTAGTGAATGGCAGATGGAGATTGTGTGTGTGTGTGTGTGTGTGTGTGTGTGTGTGTCAAGGCAAGCGATGACACCTCAAAGCAGGAACAGGGTGACACTGATGGGGATCCCATATCCCTTCCAAGGGCAGGCTACCAATGATCCAGGGATCTCCCAATAGGCCCTGCTTTTCAAAGTCTCCATCACTTCCCAAAAGAACCACCCGGGGGACCACACCTTTAGCACATGAACCCTTTGTGGGGTGGGGGTGGGAATTACCCCCATATCCAAACCACAGCAAAGGCCTAAACATAAGTCAGCTGATGCTGCCAATGGGATGAATTAACAGCTCAATACTGGGCGTGGAGAGACATAGGGGAAGACAGGATTATCGAAAAGTGCATAGAAAATGGAAAGAAAAGATAAGCTTGGAGGAGCAGCTGTAGCTGCCTCTTCCCTGAACCCCCCTTTGGCCTCTGGACTTCTGTGGGGCCAACAGCCACCCCACTAGGGGCGCCGGGCTGCGGGCTCTGCCACCGGCCATGGCCTCCGGGTCCAACGGGCAGTTTGCAGGTGGCTGCACCAAGGCGGTGGTGAACAAGCCACAGCTGCCGCACTGGGCCACCATCTGTAAGTAGTCCACACTGCACATGGGCTTCGCGGCTTCCTGTCCGTGACTGCTACACTGACCCCTCGATGGACATCTATATGCACCAGGGTAAGTTGCACACAGAGACTTCTGGAGCGAGAAGGAGGGTGAAGCAGTGGAATTCACCTTGCAGGAGTTCATCAAGGCCTGGTGGGGTGTTCTGTATTGGGTGCGAGAGGTGGCCAAAGGGGGAAGAACAGGCAGAAATACAGATGTAAAGGAGACAGGTGCTACAAATGTGGAGGTCTGAACCATCATGCCAAGGAGGGCAAGCTGCCACCCCAGCCCAAGAAGTGCCGCTTTGGCCAGAGTCATCAGCCACACGGTAGCCTCGGGCCACCCTGAAGGCCCAGCAGGCCCCCAGCTCCCAGGGGAAGCCAGCTACTTCCGGGAGGAGGAGAAGAGATCCACAGCTCTGCCCTGCTCTCTGAAGCCCAGAGTTGTGCCACAGGGGGTGGAGACTGTTCTTCTGCTATCAGGAAATTTAAAGGGGCAGGCATCAACCACAGAGTGGAGAAAGGGAGGATGGGGTGGTTTGGGGGGAACTGGCATTGCTATGTATCTCACGGTGGGGTTCACAGCATCACCCCTTCTCCCCTCTTGCTGGGAGTAAGGAGTGAGACAAAGGAATTCCAACCACACTCTATCCACATGCAAGTGAGGACTTTGGAGGGGGACATCACCCTATAACCTGCATGCTTTATCTGAGGCCCTGCGTTCATAATCTCCAGCTTTAAAATGCAGCCTGGATGGGGAAGTTGTTCTCTTTTCAAGGAAGGATATGGAATAATACTTCCCTCACCAGGGTTTAAAAGATTGTTTGTGGGACCAGATTACCAAGAAACAAGCCGCTGCGTTCTGTGGGAGGGAATCTCTCGGGTAAGGCAAGGTTTTCCACATCTTGTTTCCTCATTACCCAGCTCTGGGATAGGAGACTGGGAACTAGCCCAGGCAATGGGTTGGAATAACCAGCCAAAAGGGTGGTTAAGGGAACAGCCACAGACCACTGTTGTTAAGCTCATTCCCACCCCTCTCTGGGCCAATGTGATTCTATTTATTTGCTCCCCTGGATAACTGGACCTTGGGTCTCACTTTCCCTAGCCTGCCAACGGCATTAACTGTATGTGACTGATGTATCCTGTGCATTTGAACTTATTTTTTTCCTTAATATTCTGGTTTTGTGTTTTTGTATATTTTAATCAAAGGCCCTCATTCCTGCACTGTGTTCTCAAGTGCACAAACAATCTAAGGGTAAGTCTGCAACCGCTCCAGGTCTGCACAGCAGGAAGACTTTTTGTTGTTTTTATCACCATGGAGAGCAATTCTGTGGAGTGCACAGCCTACTGAGCTACCTCACTTTGCTAGGTACAGCTGGCTTTTATGCTGCCGTGTCCTCTTGAAACCACCACCACCACCACCAAGCCTTGAAAAACTTTCATGGGAGATGAGGTATCAAAAGGGTTGCCCATGACCTTGATATCCAACCTCCTGGAAGATGGCAAGTTAGTGTAAGCAGGAGAAAGTGGTGCAGAGAAGTTAAGAGAGGCTGAGACAGGTGAAAGGCCCAGAAAGGAAGACATGGTCAGGTTTGTCTGATCTCAGGACACGGGTCTTTGGGTTCACATAACAATTCCATCCAGATAAGGCCAGGCCCAGTACACACAAAAGGGTGTGCGTGTGCATGCACATATGTGTGTGAAAAATGTGAGCTGGCAAGGACGAGTATGAAGACCAATACCCCTGTAGCCACCCTGTGCTGTCCAGGGATAGAAACATGAAGCAAGGACTAGAATTCTTAACCTTTCCCAGGGAGACCCACAAGCGAGGGCCTCGTGGTGTCTGGAGCCAGTGTCCTGCCTTGGGACAGAGTATAGCAGTAACCAAATGAGAAGAAGGGGGTTTTGTTTATATATCGAGAGACCACTGCAAACTGACCTCACTGTTGAAACAGGACAGATGCAATAGAACTCACTGGGTGATGTGTGTCTGGCCCTGGCTTCCTGTCTCCCCCAAATGCTGCCCCTCCTTTAGTTACTGTATTTGTCTGGGCTTCACAGGACTTCACTGAGTCCCTGAGTTGGGGACTGCCAGGTGGCCTGGTTTGTGTAGATATGATGTGTCGGTCTCTCTCCATGTTCTGCTGGGGTTTTATTGTTTACAACCTTCTTTTTGCAGTGAGAGAAAAATAACCAAAGCATCTGTGGCAGAAGGTTCTGCACCAGGCAAAAGGACCTGAAACATTAAGTTTGGGGGCTCTCTTCTTGAAGTGGGGTTCCTAAACCACCTTTTATTTTGTGTTCCCTTCCCCTCTCCTATTTTGGATTTCTACCCTTAAAAATTTGACTCCTGGCCGGCGCCACGGCTCACTAGGCTAATCCTCCGCCTTGTGGCGCCGGCACACTGGGTTCTAGTCCCAGTCGGGGCGCCAGATTCTGTCCCGGTTGCCCCCCTTCCAGGCCAGCTCTCTGCTGTGGCCCGGGAGTGCAGTGGAGGATGGCCCAGGTGCTTGGGCCCTGCACCCCATGGGAGACCAGGAGAAGCACCTGGCTCCTGCCTTCGGATCAGCGCGATGCGCCGGCTGTGGCGGCCATTGGAGGGTGAACCAACGGCAAAAGGAAGACCTTTCTCTCTGTCTCTCTCTCTCACTGTCCACTCTGCCTGTCAAAAAAAAAAAAAAATTGACTCCTACCTAACCCTCTTCTCCACTCCCCCATCCACAAAAGGAAACCCTACACACCTACACACCAATATTTAATTATTGGGGTGTCTCCACAACTCTAAAGGATTCATGCAAAAATCCTGGAGAATAGGAGAACTCCACCCCTTGCTCCCAACTTCCTCAATCAAGACCATTTATAGATGACATTCCTGCCAAAAATGTAAGACATTGATGTATATGATGGATCAAACCTACTTAATTTGTATCCTAAAGAAGAGAAGCTGCCTTCTGTGTAGAAAGTGGGGTTTGAGAATATAAATGTATACCCAAGTCACTCAGAAACTTTTTTTTGACAGGCAGAGTGGACAGTGAGAGAGAAAGACAGAGAGAAAGGCCTTCCTTTACCATTGGTTCACCCTCCAATGACCGCTGCGGCCGGCGCACCACACTGATCTGAAGCCAGGAGCCAGGTGCTTCTCCTGGTCTCCCATGCGGGTGCAGGGCCCAAGCACCTGGGCCATCCTCCACTGCACTCCCAGGCCACAGCAGAGAGCTGAACTGGAAGAGGAGCAACCAGGACAGAATCTGGCGCCCCGACCAGGACTAGCACCTGGGGTGCTGGCGCCGCAGGCAAAGGATTAAGCCCATTGAGCCACGGCGCCGGCCCAGAAACTTTTTTTTAAGATTTATTTATTTATTTATTTATTTGAAAGGCAGAGTTACAGAGAGGCAGAGAGAGAAAGAGAGAGGTCTTTCATCCAATGGTCCACTCCTCAAATGGTCACAAAAGCTGGAGCGGAGCCGATCCGAAGCCAGAAGCCAGGAGCATCTTCCAGGTCTACCACGCAAGTGCTTGGGCCATCTTCCTCTGCTTTCCCACGCCATAGCAGAGAGCTAGATCGGAAACAGAGCAGCTGGGACTCCAGCCAGGACTCAAACCAGCACCCATATGGGATGCTGGCGCTGCAGGCTGGGGCTTTAACCCGCTGCACACAGCACCAACCCCACTGGATCATTTTTATATACTTGCTTGGCATTGATAATTACTTACTTTATGGTTAATATAGTATATGCTAGGGATGAAAGGGTTTGTTTTACCTGGATTTCCCCACTTCCCAACCATTTTGGATAAATGAGTATTTATATGATACCTTGTGCTTAAATGAACACTTTTTTAACTCTTCCCCAAATTTTCACTTAGAACAGACTGCCATGTTCAATGTTTAGTAGTTAGCGGTTTGCACGAGTAGGTGAGATTGTGGTGAGTTCTCTTTTGGTTGGCTTTTTATGGGAAAACTTATCCTACGCCAGGCACCATGCTGAGTCCTTTGCATGT
This sequence comes from Oryctolagus cuniculus, assembly GCF_051225735.1. Classification (NCBI taxonomy): domain Eukaryota; kingdom Metazoa; phylum Chordata; class Mammalia; order Lagomorpha; family Leporidae; genus Oryctolagus; species Oryctolagus cuniculus. Next base: position 135,510,859 of record NC_142869.1, on the reverse strand, counting down.
TTATTTTCTTCAACCCAGAATAAGAGTTCTATGTGGTAGAAGGTGTAACGTCCATCGTATAGATGAAGAAACCAAAATTTGCAGAGGTTAAGAAACCTAACAAAAGGTTAAGAAAACTAACAAAAATGTAACTCTCTCTGTCTCTACCTCTCTGTAACTTTGCCTTTCAAATGAATAAATAAATCTTTAAAAAAATAAGATAAAATAAAAATGACCCAAGCACTAACATATTGCACAGTTTCATATTTTTGTGTGCACAGTATCAATATCATGCCTTTTAACCACGGCTGTACAGGTGAAGAAACCCTCACCTGAAATGCTTGAGACTAGAATGAGAATCATTTTACATTTTGGAATATTTGTACATAATACATAATGAGGCATCTTGGGCATGGGATCCAAGTCTAAGCACGAAATTCATTTATGTTTTATACTCACCTCATATGCATAGCGTGAAGATAATTTCACACAATATTTTCAATAACTTTGTACAAAAAATGAAATTTCATGGTGTGGAATTCTCTAGTTGCGATGTCCTGTTGCCACTCAAAAAGTTCTGGATCTTGGCACACTTCAGGTTTCAGATTTTCAGATGAGGGAAACACAGCCTGTACACAGTTCTCTGAGCTCTGAGGCTGACTCTCTTCCAGACAGAGGGGGTTAACAGGATTGTTATTTTTATCTTGATCCAAGCCAGGTTTGGGATGTCTGCCTGCTCCCACTGCGCTATATTAAGGCCCGGCTCTTCCTGCAACAGCCTTGGCCGCAGGAATAGCGCTTCCAACCCCCACGCCTGCTGAGCACATCAAACTAAGCCCTGAGACCTGGTTTCTGACCAGTTCATTTCTGCTCACCAAACACGGGCGAAACATCTTTCAATGTGACGTATGTACTAAATGAAGATTATTAAACCCTGCCAACGCCACCTGACTTGCTTGGTGTAGACACACACACACACACACACACACAATTTTTTAAATAAAGTAAAAAAATATTCTCCAAGGTAAAAAAGCAAATATTTCAGAGGACAGCAGCCGGTATTTTCAGTGCCCCTGCACAGCTCACACTGACGCGTATGTTTGGTTTGTAACAAGAGGAGCCTAATAAAGGTGACCAGGCATCTATTTCCCTTGAATGTTGCTATGGAATCCCACCCTAACTGAAAATTAAATTTCACCATCTGTTTGCATGACTTTGTAGTCATTGTAGTGCCAAGGGCCAGCTGATCTAACAAACATGCAGCTGAACAGATTCCTCAAACCAGACCAAAGGAAAAAAAAAAGTGTGAAGCAGAGCAAACAGCATGAGAAGCCATATAATTTAGAGGGATTCGTTCTCCAAAAGGCACACTGGTGTTGCTCAAACTGCTTGGATGCTGTTTAGGCTGCCATCTGACACGGGCAACTTACTATATAAACCTCCCAGTGGCACAATGAACACGGTCTGTTTAGGAAATGCTGGAAGTCCAAATATTGAACTGCACTGTGATCAACTCAAAAAGAGTGGATTAACGCACACAATTCGGTCCTGATTTGGGTTGTATCTTAAAAGTATTGAATGTGCTTCATGCAGTTTACTCTTTCTGAAAGCAAAGATTCCTCAATAAAAACAAAACATTGTGATATAAGCAATGAATACAACTGTATGTTAACTTGCCATGTATTTAAGATATAATTCATATTAGCAAGCCCCTGAATTTTCAGACTATAAACCTATTCCAACTAATTCTAAGTATCTGAGTAATTTTGTATTTATATATATTTGTAATTACTTTATATCTAATTTATAAACTTATCTATTAAAGCAGACTTAATAACACTATTATAGAATTCTTATCTATAGTAGCAAATTTGTAAATTTATCAAAATATTACAGACTAAATTACTGATATTTTCTTAAATTTAAAAAATATTTTATGAAGTATAGTCAACCGAAAAGTCTTTGAATGTATTTTCCTTTGAACAATCAACAAAAATTACCTTTAAAGATTTTTTTTTGAAAGTCAGAGTTACAGAAAGAGAGAGAGAGGCAGAGAGAGAGAGAGAGAGATCTTCCATCTGCTGGTTCATTCCCTAAATGGCCACGACAGCCAAGGCTGAACCAGGCCAAAGCCAGGAGCCTGGAGCTTCATCTGGGTCTCCACATGGTTGCAGGAGCCCAAGCACTTGAGTCATCTTCCACTACTTTCCTAGGTCATTAGCAGGAAGCAAGATTGGAAGTAGAACATTCACAACTCAAACCAGTGTCCATGTGGGATGCCAGCACTGCAGGTGGGCCCAACAAAATTTTTAACAAATTTAATTAAGCTGTGTTCCTACAGAAATATCAAATTTTATAGACACATTACCTCCTCCTATTCAAGTATTTTTCCTGTATAGTTTTTTTAGTTATTTGTTATACCATGCTTGTATACCCTGAACTGCAGGTAATTTCATTTACACACAAATTTTCCTGCCCCCACTGTACTAAAAAGTTCAGAGATAAGAATATAAATGTTGGGGCCAGCGACTGTGGCTTTGTAGGTTAAGCCTCTGTCTACAATGCTGCCATCCCATATGGGTGCTGGTTCGAGTCCCGACTGCTCCTCTTCCCATCCAGCTCTCTGCTATGGTCTGGGAAAGCAGTAGAGGATGGCCCAAGTCCTTGGGCCCCTGTACCCACATGGGAGACCTGGAGGAAGCTCCTGGCTTCAGATCAGCTCAGCTCTAGCCATTGTGGCCATTTGGGGAGTGAACCAGCAGCAGGAAGAACATCTCTCCCCTCTCTGCTGTAACTCTGCCTCTTGGATAAACAAATAAATCTTTAAAAAAAAAGAATATAAATGTTTGAAGATCCATCTTTGAATTCTGCCTCATTAATACATTCTCTTACACTGAAATATCTGCTTGCGGATTAGTTTTCACAAATAGACTCAAACTAAATTTTCTCTTAGAAACCACTACACTTTAGATATTTTAGCATCATTTGGCACAAATGCTGTCCAATGAAATCATCAGTCTTACTTGATAATTTCAGGTTAGTTAAAATAGTTTTTTTTTTTTTTTTTTTTAGACAGGCAGAGTTAGACAGTGAGAGAGAAAAACAGAGAGAAAAGTCTTCCTTTCTGTTGGTTCACCCCCCAAAATGGCCACTACAGCCGGCGCACTTCACCGATCCGAAGCCAGGAGCCAGGTGCTTCCTTCTGGTGTCCCATGCGGGTGCAGGGCCCAAGCGCTGGGACCATCCTCCACTGCCTTCCCGGGCCACAGCAGAGAGCTGGACTGGAAGAGGAGCAACCGGGACAGAATCCAGCGCCCCGACCGGGACTAGAACCCGGGGTGCTGGCACCGCAGGCAGAGGATTAGCCTAGTGAGCCGCAGCGCCAGCCGATAAAGAGACTTATTTAAAAAACTACATTTTAATAAACAATTAAGTAGGTGTGACACTCTGGCACAGTGGGTAAAGCCACCACCTGTGACAATGGCATCCCATATGGACACCAGTTTCTCTCTCTCTCTCTCTCTCTGTCACTCTGCCTCTCAAATAAATAAATCAATCTTGAGAGAGACAGAGAGGGAAAGATAGACAGAGAGGTTCTCCATCCACTGGTTCACTTCCCAAATGGCTGCCAATATTAAGCTAGGAGCCAGGAGCTTCCTCTGAGTCCCCGATGTGGGTGCAGGGACCCAGGCAGTTGAACCGTCCTCTGCTGCTTTCCCAGGCCATTAGCAGAGAGCTGGACCAGATGCAGATCATAACACAAATAGGCACCCACATGGGATGCTGGCCCCGCAGGTAGAGGCCCAACCTACTATGCCACAGTGCTAGTTCCAATAAATAAATCTTAAAAATTTTTTTGAAGAAAGATTAAAAGATTCAACCCAGCTGTCTGAAAACAGAAAAAAAAATCATGCAGTCTGGTGAGACTGCTGACTTATTTCTTAAGTATGGTAAAGAATTTAATCATATTTCTCAATATCCTATCATGCTTTTTCTAACAGAAAAATAAGTGCCTCAAAGATACAATGCAACTAACACAAATAATTACTAGAAAGAACTTCAGCATAGTTCAATAATCTTGGGAGTGATCTAAGCTTGAGCCAGTATATTCTGAAGTTTCAAGTTGGAGCTGTTGCAGACAGACTGGGCTTGGAGTTCATTGCTAGACACATGGAGAGCGTTCTTTGCATCTCACTTGCTGTATCAAGTGTCTCAGACTCCTCAGAAATAGAATCAGGGAGCGAGGCAACAGAGAATGTGTTCATGTGTGCCTTAATGTTTTCCACTGTGTTCTGGCCCTACTGTGAAAGAGTCATTGCCCAAAGTAATAAGTATAGAAGGCAAAGAAAAATGATTTTCAGAAGAGTGATTAAACAAATGTAAGCAGGGTATTTTGTCAAAACTCTCTAGGACAACAAACTAGCACTCAACATGCTACACAACATGCTAAACAATGATAAAATTTTTATTAATAAAAACTATTTTATAAAATATTAACAATATTTTCATATGGCTACATGTGTAATGCATTAGCTCCTATTTCCTTAACATTGGAATAACTCTTTTCTTATGTTCCAAAGTAGCAGCAGAAGGAGAATGAGTAAGAATCCAGCATTTGTTGTATCTATTTCTGTAACACATCTCCCACATTATACGTACAAGTTAAAGTTCCAAGACTGTTGTTAATTGTAAGCTAGTCAAGACGGCAGCACACCCACATTCCCAGGCTTAAAATATCACATCTTTCGTAACTACTTCTTCCCTCCCTACAGAATTCACATACACTTGCAATCACATCAAAGATCTTTCTCTAGCCAGAGTCTGCTTATATCTGCTCACAAAAGATTTGCTTGTTTTCTATGCACCAGAATTAGTTTTCTGCCATAAATAACTAAATCTGTCACAGGTGATAGAGTTAAATGAGAAAGAGTAAGAGAAATGACCAGCTGCCTCCTATAAAAACTAGATTTGTTTCTCCAGGTTAAAACGAAAGGAAAACCAAGGGTAACTCAGATGTACTTCTTTTTTACAGAAACTCTGAAGCTTCATGCTAGTAAGTTATGAGAACGAAGTTTACCTTGCAGATGTTAGAGGCACATACGCATAGCCCAGAAATAAATCTGCATATACACAGTCAACTGATCTCAATAAGGGTGCAAAGAATACACGATCGGGCAAAGGCAGTCTCTTCAACAAATGGTGTTGGAAAATCTCAATATCCATCTACAGAAGGCTGAAATTGGAAAGTTACTTCATACTCGAAAACCAACTCAAAATTAATTGAACATTTAAAGGTAAGATCTAAAGGTCACAGAGGGAAAACTGCATGACGTTGGTCTTAGTGATGGCTTCATGCATGCCAAAATCAAATGAAACAAAAACAAACAATTGGGACATTAGACTGAAAATCTTCTGCACAGCCAAGAAAATAGTAGAGTTACCAAGCAATCTAAGAAATAGGAGAAAATATTTTAAAACTATATATCTGACAAGGGATTAATCTCCAAAAAAATAAGGAACTCCTACAACTCAAAAACAAAACAAAACAAAAAGCTAATTATCAGTTGAAAAATGGGTTAACAGTTGAGCAGACTTCTCCAAAGAAGACATACATGTGGATGATAGGAATATGAAAAAAAAATGCTTAATGTTCCTAGTCATCAGAGAAATGCAAACCAAAATCACAAGAAAGTGTCTCCTCATACTTGTCAGAATGGTATTACAAAGACAAATGTTGAGGAAGATGTGGAGAAATTGAAACTCTTACACACTGTTGGTGGGAACACAAATCCTGCAACCATTGTGGACAAAAGTATGCAGATTCCTGAAAAAAAAAATCTAAAACAGAACTACCATACGGTCCAGAAATATCACTTCTAGATATTTACCCAGAAGGACAGAAATCAACATTTCAGGGATGGCGCTGTGGCACAGCGTGTTAAGCCAACACCTGTTAACACCACGTAGGCAAGAGTTTAAGTCCTGGCTGCTCCACTTCCCATCCAGCTCCCTGCTAATGTGCCTGAGACCGCAGAAGAGGATGGCCCATGTGCTTGGATACCTGTCACCCATGTGGGAGATCCGGATGAAACTTCTGGTCCCCTGGCTTTAGCTTGGCCCAGCACCAACTATTGTGGCCACCTGGGGAGTGAACAGATGGAAAATATGTCTCAGTCCCTTTCTCTCTGTAACTCTGCCTCTCTAATAAATAAAACAGAAATATTAAAAAAAAAAAAAATCAGAACCTCAAAGTGACAATAACGTCCCTGTGCTGACTGAAGCACTAATTCAAAATGGCCACGTTGTGGAAATAACCTCACTGTCCCATGACAGATGGAAAGGTAAGGAAAATGTGATGCATAGAGTGGAATATTACTGTGCTTTAAAAAAAAAAAAAAAAAGGAAGGAAATAGTGCAATTCAGTACTATTTGGACAAACTTGAGGACATTATACTAAATGAAATTAGCCAGGTACGGGAAGAAAAACACTGAAGGATTTCAGATGGAAGTGGTATCAACAACAGTCAGATTCATAGAACTGGAGTGGAATGGTAATTTCCAGAGGATGGAGGAAGGGAGAAATGGGAGTTACTGATCAATTGGCATGCACTTTCCATTAAATAAGGTAAGTTCTGGAGATCTGCTGTATGACATGGTCCTACAGTCCACAGGGGTTGGGTCTCAAGTTGGGTGTCCTTAGTTCAACGTGATTGTTTTGCATTGTGTTGCACTGTGTTGTGGGTTTGGTTAATGTGAAAAGGCTGTTTCAAAAAAGTAAAAGGACATTGGTGTGGACAGAACCTCTTCTGGGATCCAGATATGTTCCAGGGCCATTGGCAGCTGCAGCTGCCTCTTACTTTCAATTTCCGACCCAAATCCACCATGAGGAGCAGCTTCCCATGCCCAGCTGAAGCACTGGGGCCAATGAAATGGAAGGAGACCAAGAAAAATCAGTTGTGGCTGCCAGCACGCTAGGGTTATCCCAGCAGATCCTGCATTTGGTAGGCAAAGGAGCCACTGGGAATGCAACAGCCTTCTCCACGGGCAGCAAAGAATGTTCCACATATATAACACAGGGCCAAGGTCTGTGAACTATAAAGCTGTGGTTATTACTGGGATGTGAGTGGGTGAGCCCCATGGGTCCTCTGGACCTGAGATGATTGACAGCCTAACCTATCGTGAGGGTGGGATGCTTAATGATGTTACATGGAAAGTACCATGGCAACCACATTTGTCCAAAATAGGGAACACACATTAAGCTTGAGTTTTATTTTATTTGTTTGAAGATTTATTTATTTATTTATTTGAAAGGCAAAGTTAGAGAGAAGGAGAGGGGGAGAGAGAGAGAGAGAGAGAGAGAATCTTCCACCTGCTACTTCACTCCCTAAATGGCCACAACAGTCAGGGCTGGGCCAGGCCAAAGCCAGGAGCCTGGAACTCCATTCAGATCTCCCACAGGTGGCAGGTGCCCAAGCACTTGGGCCATTCTCCCCTGCTTTACAAGGAGTATTCACAGGGAGATAGACTGGAGGTGTAGCAGCCAGGACTATAATTGGCACTCATATGGCATGTCAGTGTCACAGGTGGTGACCCAACCTGCTGCACCACAATGCTGGCCCCCAGCTCAGATTTTAAGGTAGTAATTCTTTTTGTCAAACATATTAATTTCTTTCTTTAAAAATGTCTGTCCCATAACTAAGAGTGCAAAACAGTGATGCCAGCTGAGAGACACAGCCACCCAAGAATTAAGAAGCAATACCCAGACCAGGAGACAACATTGCTTCATACAACTCTTTTCAAGTAAAGCAGGGAGCTGATATTTTGCCAGCTATATTAAAGAAAAGGAAAATCTCTGACCGACATCACCCAATTCTTACTACTTAAAGTCTGTTCTTGAAAAACTGCATGGGTTAAGAATAAGCCAACTCAATGGCTTGTAACAAGGGGTTGGAATCTAGAATGTATCCCAGCAAAACAGGCCACAGTGGAGCAGGTAGGACCCAGGGGAGAGTCTAGGCTGGATGAGACTTAGCCTCATTCACTAAAAGCTATCCCACTCCCTGATGAGGAGCAACTGATAACTGATGAAAGTCTACCATACACACACAGTATTTGTGGCAAATAGTTTGGGACACTATATCATTCCAACGACTGAACTGTCATCCCATAAAACTCCTCGCTAAGTACTGAAAAGTAATGTAGTGACACCTGGAGCAAAAGGAAGACATCACTTGAATTTTCTAATCATTGCTCTGTTCCTAGAGTGAACCACAACAGGTCATCTGAATTTGGTACATAGCCCCCTCTGAATGAGGCTCATTCCTACCTGATGTTAAGATGTTAAGCACACATAGAAAGACAATGAAACAAAACTCTCAAATCACATTTTGATTTAACAGTCATTAAGCTATGTGCATATGCTCTGCTGCACACTATGAATAATGAACAAATCTTGTTCCAAATGCAAGGTAAGCCCATAAGCAAAAAGATGCCATGTGATGAGAAAGGGGCCATGAGAGACAGACTCACAACAAGGTGTGGGTGTGAAGAGATTGTGATCGGGGCTGGTGCTGTGGTGCAGTGGGTTAGCACTGGTTTGGGTCCTGGCTGCTCAACTTCCAATCCAGCTCCCTTGCTAATATGCCTAGGAAAGCAGTGGAAGATGACCCAAGTACTTGGACCCTTGCCACTCACATGGGAGACCTGGATGGAGTTACGGTCTCCCAGCTTTGGCGTGGCCCGGCCTAGCCCTAACCATTGTGACCACCTGGATAGTAAACCAGCAGATGAAAGATCTCTCTAACTCTGCTTTTCAAATAAAAAATAAAATACATCTGCTTTTTTTTTAAGTGAGACTTACCAAAAAAGAAGTTTGTGGTCAACGATTAGGGAAAACTCCAAGCAGGTGTGTGAGGGCTCCAGAAATAATACAAATATTAAATTTTCTGCTCAGCAGTGCTCTCAGGCAGGAGACAGCTTCCCAGTGTTTTGTCCCTTACTGATTCTCTGGAATGAAAACTCTGCAGTTTTAGCTATAAGATATTTGTTGAGAGTCAGTGCACGAAGTGGTCTAAATGTCAGAAATTACATGTACTATCTATAACAGAAAATATCAGAAGTTCAGGCTGCCTGTCATGGTAGGTTTAGCTCATTTTCAGTATAAACAAGCTCACTAATTCTGACTAAGGAATCCCCAGTCAGCGGCACACACAGCTGCGCACCGCCTCCTGGTTGACTTTGCACTACATGAGAATGGCGATGACACTTTCCAACTCAGTGCATGACAGAAAAGACGCTTGGTATCTGACTGCTGCATCAATCAATGACTCTGTACCTAGAGTACCACTCTGCAAAATCACACAAAGTTTGAAGCCCTTTAAGGGAGGATTCGTCACACAACTTCTTCTATTAATCAAGACGTGAGAGATTTAATTGGAAGACCTAAGGAGAATGTTTGCACATTCATCACTGTGCAAACTGTGAGTTAAAACTACTCTCAGCAGACTCATAGAATGGCAGATGTCCTAAATAGCACTCTGGCCTCAGAATCAGCCCTAAAGGCATTCGGATCTGGCTGAAAAGCCCATGAGAGTATTTCAGGCATGGAAAGCCAAGACACTCTGGCAAAAGATCTCTGTGAGTGAGATCCCAGTGGAAAGAACAGGTCTTCAAAGAAGGAGGTACCTTTCTCTGAAGGGAGGAGAGAACCTCCACTTTGACTATGACCTTGTCTAAACAAGATAAGAATCGGAGAACTCAGAGGGCTTCCATAGCCTTGGAAACTCATGACTGGAGCATAGGGAGATTACTGATGCCATAGACAGGAGTGTCAATTGGTAAAGTCAACAACAGGAGTCACTGTGCATTTTCTCCTCATGTAGGATCTCTGTCCTTAATGTGCTGTGCATTGAGATTTAATGCTATAACGAGTACTCAAACAATATATTTCACTTTGTGTTTCTATGGGGGTGCAAACTGTTGAAATCTTTACTTAATGCATACTAAACTGATCCTCTGTAAAAAAAAAAAAAAAAAAAAAAAAAAAAAAAAAAAAAAGAAAGAAAGAAATTATCAACTCCCAACTTGACTCTCACTGGGATTAAACATGACAATAGGTCTGATCTGATTTCATCATCATTTAAAAAAAATCATCTATTATTTTTCACTTTATGTTTCTGTGTGGGAGCAAACTGTTGAAATCCTTACTTAATGTATACTAAGCTGATCTTCTGTATATTAAGATAATAGAAAATGAATCTTGATGTGAATGGAAGGGGAGAGGGAGTGGGAAAGGGGAGGGTTGTGGGTGGGAGGGACAGTATGGGGGGGAAGCCATTGTAATCCATAAATCGTACTTTGGAAATTTATATTCATTAAATAAAAGTTAAAAAAAAAACTACTCAGCATTTGCTTGAATTAAAGAGTTATAGTTTTGAAGATTCTCACTGTCACCACTTTTCCCTATTCTAACGTAAGCACAGGGCCCAGCACTGTGATGTAGTGGGTTAAGCCAATGCCTGTGACTGCTGACTTCACCTATGAGCACCAGTTTGAGTCCTGGCTGCTCCACTCCTAATCCAGCTCCCTGCTAATGTGCCTGTGAAAGCAGCAGAAGACGGCATGAGCATTTGGGCCCCTGCTACCCACATAGGAGATTCAAACGGAGTTCCAGGATCCTGACATTTGGGGGGAGTGGATGAACCAGCAGACAGAAAATCTCTCTCTCTCTGTCTCTCCCTCTCTGTAACTCTGCCATTCAAACAGACAAACAAATCTTTAGAAAATAACATTTAATATAAACACAGAAAAATGAGGTACAAAAGACAATTAATGGAACAGTTTTAAAACTCTCTTGGGACACATTTCAAACTTACCAAATTATAGCTTATTTTGAGTTCTATGTTGCTCTGATAGACAACCAAAATAAGAATGATGAAATTAGTTAACCCCAGAAATATCATTATACTTGCTAGATCCTTTATCCCACTGTCCTTCAGACATTATTCCTATTGCATTTGGTATATAAAATACGTAACATTTAAAGAATGTCATCCATCCAATCTCTTGTGAGGAAACAAGGTGAACTGACATGGCTAAAAAGCAAAAGGAATAATAAGAGAAATACACCCAAAAGCTTCAGATAAATTGCTAACAAAACCCAGAAACATTTAGACACGACTTTATGAGAGATGGATGGTCAGATTTTAATGTTAAACTGCCGTTGCCTCAAACACTCCAGGAACTCACAATTAACCAGAGGTTGACATCTGTCGGTGTTTGGTTGCCTGTGAACCATGCCTTGCTCCTAAGCACACCACAGATTTCTTTCCAGGCATTATGTTCTACTTTGGACATAGTCAAGTGGGGCTCTGACTCCAGTTTCCTGGCCTCTTCAGACAAGAGGCAGCCATGTGACTCCAGCTTGATCAACCAACCACCTGCTGGGTATTCCAGTTCTGAGCAGTTCCTGAAACCCTGGCCCCAGAGAACACCTGTTGTACTGATTCCTGCTCTCTCGAAACAACCTGCCTGAGGTCTGGTCCCATAGTTATCCTGTAAGTTCTGAGCTCACCTGCACATCTTCCAGGAATCTGCTTTTCCTTTATGTTGGTCCAGGCTGCATTTGTCATGCGCAGGGGGAATGTGGGTTGGTGCTGTCTGAGAGGCGTGTAGGTAGGGTGCTGCTGTTGGAGATAGGGGATACCTGTTCTCCTGTTCCCTAAAACCTCTGGCGGCCTGAATCTACCAATGAGCATGCAGAAACCGTGCTGGGGAATGCATGCCTGATTCTGTTCTCTTTCCCAGTGAAGGCCTAATTAAAGATGAGTGTCAGACAAGACCACTGCTGGGACACTGTGAGAAGACCATCCTAATTCCTTTCAGTATGTTGTCCTAACCAGCAGCCAAGTCAACAGGTATATAAAAGCGATTCCTTCCAGAGTAGCAAGGCTGGAGAACCACACTAGTGAAAGCTGGTGGACTGTGACGCCAGCACTCTAGTGGCACTGAAAACAGTGGCTAGAACAGGACTGTCGGAGAGTGAATGGAACACACACACTGTAAACGGATCTGCATATTGCGTTCTCCAAACAGAAACTTGAACGTCGGGCTCTTTGTAGTCAGGACAAAACTGAAAGCCACATAATAAGCAACCCATATTCCACAAAGAAGCAGCACTTTCACACTCGGGAGCCCGGTTTACAGTCTTGCGGATTGGAAGATGTATGGGAAGAATAATTAAAGGATGCCAGGGATGAGCGTCATGGGGACTAACTACAAATATCCTCAATGGCAACACTGACTTTCCTTTGGGAAGTTATTAACTTGAGAGTAAAGAAGGCCAGGCAGGAATGGGAAAGATCAAATTCAGAACATGGAGGTGACGATTTAGAAAGTAAAGCAAGCCCAGGGTCTCATCCCTCTTCCCAGAGACTCGGTAAGTTAACAAGGCCCTAGGAATGTGTTAGAATTCCACTGCCCTCAGTCCACCCAGAGCACATGTGCCATCCTTCTCCATTATCAAGCTCACAGCAACGGTGTTTTTATATACTTATATAATAAATATGTAGCCAGACATGTTAAATACAACTCCCAATCTCTAAAGATACCTTCAAATAATCCAAAGACTTATCTACATAGTGCAAAAGTTACTGCATCTATAGACTTTTTGTTTCTTATACACTCCTGTTTTAAGGATACATACACCAGCACAACCACTGTGGGAAAGAATTCACCATTCCACTGTTACCCTTGTGCATCGAGACAGGTATGAGAATTTTCACAGCCACCTCTCTCATATCACTCAAAATATAAAAACAACCCAAAGAGATACATAATTATGACATAAGCATAAAATGGAATACTGCTAGCATTGAGAAAACCACCCTGAACAGATCTCATAAACATAATACTAAGTAAAATTATTAGGACTAACAATAAGGTTCAAAAATACATTGAATTCAAGTATGTTTTAGGAGGAATTATCTATAGGAGGAAGGAAAGGGGTTATGATCAGCGGATAAAACACAGCAAAATAGTATTTCCTTTGCTGGCCATATGTGGCAGTAAAATGTTTGTTTCTTTTCACTTTGCTTGAAGGCAGAGTCAGAGAGACAGCTGTTGTGGCAGAGCACGTGAAGTCGCCACTTGCCACGCCAGTACTCCACATCTAGTGCTAGTTCCAGTCCCTGCTGCTATGTTTCTCATCCAGCGCCCTGCTAATGTACCTGGGAAGTCAGCACATGATAGCCTCAGTGCTTGTGCCCCGGCCACCCATGTGGGAGACCCGGATGGAGTTCCTGGCTCCTGGCTTTGGCCTGGCCCAGCACTGGCTGTTGTACCCATTTGGGGAACAAACAAGCTGATGGATGGACATTGTCTTTCCCCCTCTCCCTCTCTCTGTTGTTCTGCCTCCCAAATAAATTAAGTCTTTTTGAGGGGGAGAGGGTGGGAGGGAAAGAAGAAGGAAGGGAGGGGGAGGAAAAGAGGAAGGGAGGGAGGGAGAGAGAGAAACTTTCGGCTCCTGGTTTACTCCCCAAATGCCTGTAACTGCTAGGGTTGGGCCAGGTTGAAGCCAGGAGCCCAGAACCCAGTCCAGGTCTCCCCTAAGAGTGGCAGGGACCCAAGTACTTCAGCCATCACCCACTGCCTCCCAGAGTGTGCACCAGCAGGGAGCTGGATTAGAAGCAGAGGAGCTGGGACTCAACCCAGGCACTCTGATACAGAATAAGGGTATCAAAAGTGACACTCAATTGCTGTGCCAAATGCCTGCCCCAGTTTTTTATTCTTTTTACCTTCTATTTATGTTTTTTAAAGATTTATTTATTTATTTGAAAGGCAGAGTTACAGAGAGGCAGAGGCATAGAGAGTGAGAGAGAGAGAGATCTTCCATCCACTGGTTCACTCCCCAGCCACAGCTGTGCCGATCCAAAGCCAGGAGCCAGGAGCTCCTTCCAGGCCTTCCACATGGATGCAGGGGCCCAAGGACTTGGACCATCTTCTACTGATATCCCAGGCCATAGCAGAGAGCTGGATTAGAAGTGGAACATCTGGTACTCAAACCAGTGCTTTAACCCACTGAGTCACATGCCAGCCCCTCCATTTATATTATACCATTTATTTAAAAAAAAAAAAATAGCTGGGCTGGTGCCGTGGCTCACTTGGTTAATCCTCCGCCTGCAGCACCGGCATCCCATATGGGAGGTTCTAGTCCCGGTTGCTCCTCTTCCAGTCTACCTCTCTGCTGTGGCCTGGGAGTGCAGTGGAGGATGGCCCAGGTGCTTGGGCACCTGCACCCACATGGGAGACTGGGAAGAAGTGCCTGGCTCCTGGCTTCAGATTGGCGCAGCGCGCCAGCCGTGGCAGCCATTTGGGGGGTGAACCAAAGGAAGGAAGACCTTTCTCTCTGTCTCTCTCTCTCACTGACTATAACTCTACCTGTCAAATAAATAAATAATCTAAAAAAAAGCTAACATTTTATTGCTTAATTATAACAATGAGTAATATCCTATTTTATACCCACTCTGTACATGGGGAATTTAGGCACAGAAAAATTAAATGACTTGCCCAAAGTTCCAGGCTAGCAAATGGCATGGGTGACCAGAATGTAGGCAATTTATATCCAGAACAAATGCTCCTGAGAAAGCAGTTATACTCCCTCTGTGGTTATATGTAAATAATATTTTCCACTTTAACATTTTCAAAAGCATTTAAAAAGAGAAAAATGTTTAGCATTAATACTTCAAAGTCCATTAAAACTGTTTTGCCACTAGATATGTGTATACAAGGGATCTTGTATACAGCATATCAGTATATTCACAGAAAATGTGTATTATGAAAAAACCTGCATTTCAAAACTTTTTTTTGCACAAAATCAGCTTATCTTTTCATTCCATCTCAGGTGAACTTTTTGAAGCACCTGTGTGTATGTGTCTGTGTAAATATCAAAAGTTAACAATCATTTTGCCTGTGTTATTTTTATTCCCTTTACATTTTTCTTCATTTTCCAAATTGTCTGCAATGAACATGTATTACCTTTATACTCAGGGGAGAAAACAAGACTATTTAAAAATACTCTTGGGGGCCAGCACTGTGGCGCAGTGGGTTAAAGCCCTAGCCTGCGGTACTGGCATCTCATATGGGCACTGGTTCAAGTCCCTGCTGCTCCACTTCTGATCCAGCTCTCTTCTAATGCACCTGGGAAAGCAATGGAAGATGGCCCAAGTGCTTGGGCTCCTGCACCCACGTGGGCTCAGCTCTGGCTGAGCTGGTTGAGGTCACTTGGGGAGTGAATCAGCAGATGGAATACCTCTCTCTCTCTACCTCTCTAACTCTGTATTTCAAATAAATAAAATAAATCATTAAAAAAATTTTTTTCTTGCCCTTAGCTTTCTTCTTTTAGTAGCATAGCC
Organism: Oryctolagus cuniculus; assembly: GCF_051225735.1. NCBI lineage: Eukaryota > Metazoa > Chordata > Mammalia > Lagomorpha > Leporidae > Oryctolagus > Oryctolagus cuniculus. Next base: position 135,495,470 of record NC_142869.1, on the reverse strand, counting down.
TACAGCACATTGCAAATTGCATAGGAAGTCTAATTACATCTTGTCTGGAAGACAAAAAGACAACCATGATTGTTACTGCTTTCCAAAAAGGGGCCTTCTCTTGTATACAAAGGCAAACAGTGTTTCAAGTCCAGGAGGCTAACCTTCACAATGACCTTGATGGATTTATGTGGCTTAGGGGAAGCCCCACCCTTGCACAAGGTACCTGGGGCTCCCCCGCCTCCAGCCACCATGCCCAATAAGGACAGGCTCAGAGCAACTATCAAGTGACCAGACTCACAATGCAAACAGATGAGCTGTGTGACTGACTGGCCAGCTTGGAAAAGCCGTCCTTCAGTGTGAATGCGCGGCTGCAGCTCAGACAGGCTGTGAAGGGGTGCAGGGCAACTGCTAACTGCACACCACAGGGCTCCTTCAGAGCGGCATCTGCTTAGCCTTCCAGGCGAAAAGGAAGGGACACATTTCTGGGGGTGGGGAGACTCTTTAGAGGCAGATAATAGAGTTTGGTAAAGTCTAGAAAACAGGAACTAAAAGGAAAGCCCACAGAGATTCTGGGCCAGTCCTGGCATGCCAGTCCCCCCAGCAGGCAGCCTCAGGTTTAAGCAAAGGCAGGAGAGGCAGACTGAGCTCTGAGCTCTGAGCAGTCCAGGTTTGCTGGCATTTTTTTTTTTGACAGGCAGAGTTAGACAGTGAGAGAGAGACAGACAGAGAGAAAGGTCTTCCTTCCGCTGGTTCACCCTCAAATGGCCATACAACTATTTGAACAAACCAGAAGGAAAACCGATCGACTCTATAAAGGTAACTGCCCACTGCTAATTTCTTTTCCTTTTTTTTTTCTTTAGATTCATTTATTTATTTGAAAGGCAGAGTTACAAAGAGAAAGAGAGAGACAGAGAGAAAGGTCTTCCATCCACTGGTTCACTCGGCAAATGGTCGCAACAGTTGGAGCTGGGCCAGGCTGAAGCCAGGAGCTTCTTCTGGGTCTCTCGTGTAGGTGAAAGGGTCCAGGCACTTGGCCTACCTCCCACTGCTTTCCCAGGTGCATCAGCAGGGAGCTGGATGGGAAGTGGGCCAGCTGGGACTCGAACTGGCGCCCAAAAGGGATGCCGGTAACTTAGGCAGCAGCTTTACTTGCTATGCCACAGCGCTGCCCCCCTCCACACACACACTGCTAATTTCCATGGAACAATCTGAAGACACGCTACAACATCCATTTTATAATATTTCCCATCACCTGCTCCCATACCTTCATGTCCTGGCTTACGAATTGGAGCACATAACTCACTCTCCCCAAGCTTTGGTTCACAATTGTGAGGTGCCACTTACGGCGCTGTACTCTTGAGAAGTCTGAGTGAGACTGTGGATGTAGCACCTAGCACAGTGTCCCTGCACATGTCCTGGAAATGTTCCTTGCATTCCCATCCCATCTGCTCACCTGCTGAGCCGCAAGCCACCACACACACACACACACACACACACACACACACTTAGGCTGTCCCTTTTCAGAAGGTGGGAGCCTAGTAAAACAGCCTTCAAAAGTCACTGATGGCCAGCTCAGGACTTCCAAAATCAAGATTAAAAATTCAGGGCTGTGTTTCAGCATTGCTCACCAAGTCACTGCCAGCAATACGGACACCCCATATGGATGCCGGTCCGAGTCCTGACTGCTCCACTTCCAATCCCAGCTCCCTGCTAATGCCCTGGGAAAAGCAGCGGAGGATGGCCCAAGTGTTTGGGCCCCTGCCACCTTCATGGAAGACCCGGATGAACCTCCTGTCTCCTGGCTTCACCCTGGCCTGGCTCTGGCTATTGCAGCCATTTGGGGAGTGAAGATCTCTGTCTCTGTCTCTCTTTCTCCCTCTCTCTCTGTAACTGACTTTCAAATAAATAAATAAATTCTTTAAAAACATTAACACTGAGATATATTAAAAGGAGAATTGAGAGTTGTTTTTCACTTCAGATTTCATTTAAAAATAACGAAGTACCAAAGAGTAGCTAGAAAGGGACCTGCTAGTGAATATTCATGAAGATCACTAGCCAGAAATAAAGACAAAAGCTGCCTCTTCTTGTCACATTAAAGTGAAAACAAACATGATGCAGAGGAGGCAACATGAAAGCTAAAATGAAATTCTCATCTCAGTGAGGAAACCAAGGAGTCAGAAGCTTGCTAGAACACAGAGCAGGGACCAGTGACACAGAACCCCCAGCAATGCAATCAATGAACACGACCCAGGGACAGAATTCCATCTGGAACATCCGAGGAGGTCATTTGGCTCCTGGTGAATAGTCGTAGCTCTCAGCTTTCTGAGCCAAAGAAGATGGGGAAAGTCAAGCAAAAATTAAGAGCAAGAGCTTTAAAAAAATTTTTTGTCCCTAATGAAGCCCAGTCTTATGGTTCAGCAGCAGCTGTGGTTTATGTCAGAGACAACCATACATCCTCCTTGGGCCAGTAACTTGGTGAACATATTAAGAAGGTCTGAATTTGCTCATTGTTCTGTGTTGGCTCTAGAAGCTTGAGTTTTGCTCAGAATTTCACTGGAGTACAAATGGGACAACTGCATTTCTTATTCGGAAAAGTGAACGTTACTCTGTTATACCGCTGAAAATCAGGGCCTGGAAGGCTTGCAATTGAAGTCTAGATTGAAGAACAAGCGAAAAAAAGAAAAAGAAAAATTGTTGAACAGCCAAGCTGGTTTGAGGGGCAGAGAAGCTTTGATTTCCATAGGAGTGTTAAGTTTCAAAAATGGACCAGACCATGTTTAATCTTTTACAAATCTTCAGATAACTAAAAAAAATCTATCTGATCTGCTAAAGACTCCTTCAAAGGAAAAGAGATTAAACAGAGCAGACTGGAAAGCAGTGATGGGAATAAAAATGGAATACCCTTCTCACGTTTTGTACCTTTGAGGCTGAAACCGTCCCTTAGATCACAGCACTCTTCCAAATACGTAGGAATCCCGAGGCTTCTTGTTAAAATACAGGTTCAGATTCAGCAGGTCCAGGACAGGCCCAGAGATCTCGCATTTCTGACCAGATCAACATGACCGTGTCTGTTAGAACACTGAGACCCACGTCACTGGACTGGACACTAGCTTAGTAATTAGGAGGGAGTCCCAGAAAACCAGGGTAAGGTTTTGTAAATTACTCCTCATGTGAGAGGCAGAGCTACCTGAAGAATTTCAGCACGAGATTAATGGAAAGAATCAAAGTAGGCATTTGAACAGAATTCACTGGGGAGAATATTGAAGCAATGGGACTACAATTTTTCTTGAGATTTAGTTATTTATTTGAAAGGCAGAGAGGGAGACAGAGACAGAGAGAATCTTCCAGCTGTTGGTTCACTCCCCCAAATGGCTACAACAGTCAAGGCTAGGCCAGGCTGAAGCAGAAGCCAGGAACTCCCACATTGAGTGCAGGGACCCAAGCACTTGCTTTCCCAGGCACACAAGCAGGGGGCTGGATCAGAAGTGGAGCAGCCAGGACTCAAACCAGCACTCCAAAATGAGATACCAGTGTCCCAACCAGCAGCTTAACCCACTGCATCACAATGCCAGCCCCAGTAAGAATATCTTTAGGGGCCAACACTAAGGTTAGGCCTCCACCTACAGTGCAGGCATCCCATATGGGTGCTGGTTTGAGGCCTAGCTGCTCCACTTCCAATCCAGCTCCCTACTAATGTGCCTGGAATAGCAGTAGAAGATGGCCCAAGTGCTTGGGCCCCTGCAGCTGCATGAGAGACCTGGAAGAGGCTCCTGGCTCCTGGCTTTGGATCGGTACAGCTCCAGCTGTTCCAGCCATTTGGAGAGTGAACCAGAGGATGGCAGATCTGTCTGTAACTCTTGTCTTTCAAATAAATAAATACATCTTAAAAATATCTTAAAAACTTGTTTTTCTAGCAGTGGGCACATTTAATCAGTGAAGTCTTAAACAGAAATTCTCCCTGTCTACTTACACAGAGAGAGGGGTATAGAGACACAAGGAGAGATGGAGACAGGGGGAGAGGGAGAGAGGAAAAGGTGTGATGGGCTCCCAGGCTGTACTTCTGCAGGGTGAATCCTCAAGTCTACTGAGTTTCTTTCAGAGGTCACTGTCACAGGATAGGCATCTGTCACAGGATACAGAAAACCTTTACAGACATGCTTTAGAGGGGAAAGAACAGATCACCGGGGGCTGCAACAGGACCAGAGTCAGGCTTCCAGTTCATGCTCTTTCATCCACCTCTCTCCTTATCTCCCTCTCCCTTCTACTCTCCCCCTCCCCCTCCCCCTCTCCCTCTCCCTCTCCCTCTCCCTGTCCCATCTCCTCTCTACCTCTCCCTTTCTCCCTATTACTATTTGACAAGATATGCCAAGGAGAAAAATGCAAAATCCAATACACTTAGTAGTAATTTAAAATCTTCTAAGTGGCTTCCTCTTATCTTCTGACACTGAGCTCTTACAAGAGCATTTAGACTGATACCCTAGTTTCAGATCCGTTCTTTTCTTATCTTTAAGCAATTAATTGGTTTTAAAAACCAATTTCTCCTCTAAAGTTTCAGACTTCTGCTATTGTTCTAAAGCCTTTCACAGTGATTTAGTACTTATTAGTGTTTTAGCAACATCATCACAAGATCTGAGATATGACAGTATTTATATTGGGTATGAATAAATGCCTAGGAAGGCAGGTTTTTATTTATTTATATTTTAAATATATTTTAACATATTTTTGGAGGGCGGGGGGAGAGAATGCATTCCCCTTGGCTCATTCACTCTTCCAAATCCCTGCAACAGCTGAAGCTGAGCTGGGCAGATCAGGAGTAGGAACTCAATCTAGGTCTCCCACATGGATCTCAGGGACCCAACTACTTGAGCCTCCCAGAGCCTGCATTAACAGGAAGCTGGAGTCAGGGGCTGGATTCTGATACTGAACTCAGATACTCCAAGGTGTGATGTGGGCATCTTAATTTTTTTTAACTTGTATTTAATGAATATAAATTTCCAAAGTACAGCTTATGGATTACAATGCCCCCCCCATAACTTCCCTCCCACCTGCAACCCTCCCCTCTCCCGATCCCTCTCCCCTTCCATTCACATCAAGATTCATTTTCAATTCTCCTTATATACAGATCAGTTTAGTATATATTAAGTAAAGATTTTAACAGTTTGCACCCACACAGAGACACAAAGTGAAAAATACTGTTTGAGTACTAGTTATGGCATTAAATCACAATGTACAGCACATTAAGGACAGAGATCCTACATGAGGAGTAAGTGCACAGTGACTCCTGTTGTTGACTTAACAAATTGACACTCTTGTTTATGGCATCAGTAATCACCCTAGGCTCTTGTCATGAGTTGCCAAGGCTATGGAAGGAAGCCTTTTGAGTTCACCAACTCTGATCATATTTAGACAAGGTCATAGTCAAAGTGGAAGTTCTCTCCTCCCTTCAGAGAAAGGTACCTCTTTCTTTGATGACCTGTTCTTTCCACTGGGATCTCACTCGCGGAGATCTTTCATTTAGGTTTTGTGGTTTTTTTGTTTTTTGTTTTTTGTTTTTTGTTTTTTTTTTTTGCCAGAGTGTCTTGGTTGTCCATGCCTGAAATACTCTTATGGGCTTTTCAGCCAGATCCGAATGCCTTAAGGGCTGATTCTGAGGCCAGAGTGCTGTTTAGGACATCTGCCATTCTATGAGTCTGCTGTGTATCCCGCTTCCCATGTGGGATTGTTCGCTCCTTTTTAATTCTATCAGTTAGTATTACCAGACACTAGTCTTGTTTATGTGATCCCTTTGACTCTTAGACCTATCATTATGATCAGTTGTGAACAGAAATTGATCACTGGGACTAGTGAGATGGCATTGGTACATGCCACCTTGATGGGATTGAATTGGAATCCCCTGGTATGTTTCTAACTCTACCATTTGGGGCAAGTCCGATTGAGCATGTCCCAAATTGTACATCTCTTCCCTCTCTTATTCATGCCCACTCATTGTTTTAATATTGAATATAAAGAGATGGCATACAGCAAGGTGGAGAACTCTGATAATATCTAGCAGATTTTAAATGTACATAAAGACACTTGTTTAATGAAAAAAGATTTCTTACATTTTCAGCAAAGCACATACAAGGTGTGTTTGGACACAACGATACCATAAATTTAGTTACGGAGAAAAGGATTGTGGATAATAGTATTTATTTTCTACCATTTGTAAGACAAGACATATGTGTTTGAATTTCTAGGAAGCATCATCTCTGAAATCTCAGACTCACAGAGTTCTTAAATTCTATAGAAAGAATTTCATTTCTGTGACACAGATGAAATGTTCTCTCTCTCTCTAAGATTTTTAGAATTGTGTATTCTATTAGCTCTTTTAATTTAGTCAAGAGCAGAGGAGCTTCTCAGATGCAAACCCAATGATGTCCCTCCTTTAATTTACATCCATTTCTTCTTGATCCAAACCCCATGAACATGGACAGAAAAAGTTCAACTCCTCCTCTTAAAAGACTTAAACTGACTTTAAGTGGGAAGGCAAGATCTATCTCAATTTCCTTATCTTAAACAGTTCCAAGGTGTTTAGCTTTCATGCTCAATAGGACTTCCTTTTCATCTATTTTTATTTATTTGACAGGTAGAGTTAGAGAGAGAGAGAGAGAGAGAGAGAGAGAGTGGTTTTTTTGTTTGTTTTTTTTTTTGTTTTTGTTTTTTGTCAAGCAGAGTTAGACAGTGAGAGAGAGCGAAACCTAGAGAAAGGTCTTCCTTTCCGTTGGTTCACCCCCCAAATGGCCGCTATGGCTGGCGCATTGTGCCGATCTGAAGCCAGGAGCCAGGTGCTTCCTCCTGGTCTCCTATGCAGGTGCAGGGCCCAAGCACTTGGGCCATCCTCCACTGCACTCCCAGGCCACAGCAGAGAGCTGGCCTGGAAGGGAGCAACTGAAACAGAATCCAGTGCCCTGACCAGGACTAGAACGTGGGGTGCCAGTGTCACAGGCAGAGGATTAGCCTAGTGAGCCATGGCACCGGCCAAGAAAGGTCTTCCTTCCACTGGCTCACTCCCCAAAAGGCTGCCACAGCCAGCGCTGTGCCGATCTGAAGCCAGGAGCCAGGCGCTTCCTCCTGGTCTCCCATGCAGGTGCAGGGGCCCAAGCACCTGGGCCATCCTCCACTGCCCTCCCGGGCCACAGCAGAGAGCTGGACTGGAAGAGGAGCAGCCGGGACTAGAATCCGGCGCCCATATGGGATGCTGGCACTGCAGGCAGAGTATTAACCAAGTAAGCCATGATGCCGCCCCCCTTTTCATCTTTTTAATCACTTCACTCCATTGGGAACCCTGCCCAATTTCCCCATACACTTTATTAAGGGAGACTACCAGTGTTGAAGCACTATGCAAATTTGCAGATGATGCACCTCTATACTCTACTAAATATTGTATTAAAATATATTCCTTATTGTAACTGACTAGTCAGAACTGGGACACTACTTAAGGATAATTTATAGGTAACTGCTGGCGAGTACAATAGCTGTAATGTATTGAATGCTTCCTATGTGCTAGGCACTGAATACTTTGCTATCAAATCCTGGCAACAACTCTTAACCATCAGGTGTTATCATTCTTTATTGCAGCAAGGGCCCAGGCTAGATTGTCCTAGATCTAGAGTCTGACTTCAGAGCCGGAACCTATCATTCTGATGGGTTCAGAATGCCATACAGATACACAACCGGAAGCAGGTGTTTGGTGTAGTGGCTGAGACATCCCTTGGGAATCCTGGCTTCCGGAGGGAAGTACCTGAATTCTAGCCCTGACTCTGGTTCCCAACTCCAGTTACAGTGCAGTCACTACAAAAGCTTCAGCCAACTCTTCTGGTCCTAGAAGCTGTCCTGAATGGGGACAAGGGTCTTTGCACTCCCAAATGGAACAGATCGGTCAGAGCTTTGCATTCCGAAGCCAGGAGCTTCTTCCAGGTCTCCCATGGGGGTGCAGGGACCCAAAGACTTGGGCCGTCTTTCGCTGCTTTCCCAGGCCATAGCCGAGAGCTGGATCAGAAATGGAGCAACCAAGACTCGTACTGGAGCCCATATGGGATACCGGCACTGCAGGCAGCTGTTTTACCCGCTATGCCACAGCGCCAGCCCTGAGGATATGGTTCTGCTCCCTGTTGATATGTTTGCAAGTTACAGGCCATGCAGCTTTAATGTCAAATAAATCAAAGAAATAAGATGAAGGGGAGAAAAGAACCTCACGTTCGGCTTTGATTTACGTGTCAGGTAGGATGAGGCTCTGTCTCCCCTGTCAGTGGTATTTTTCTTTTTTCTGTCTCGTACCCTGTTTGAGAGACACACACACTAACGTGCTGAGTAAATAAAACATGAAACCCCGGAGGGCAAGGAGAGGAAGCATGCAGAGAGAGAGAACAATTCGAAATATTATTATCATAATATAGTATTATCATCCTGGTGGATACTGCCTTTCCGAGCAGTCCTAGCAGTAATAATTTACACATCCGCGAAGATAAAAGGTGTTACACTGCCTGAGTAAACCCTGTGAGTTCTGTATTCTTAACAGATTGTACTTTGTAAACCACATGCGAAGTTGTAATTGCTCAGGATGGACCCTGCCTTAAAGCAAACAGCACAAACCTGGTACTACTGTTTGTAAAGATGGATTTCTATTCTCTTTTTCCATTTTCTTTTTTTTTTTTTAAGGTTTATGTATTTACTTGAAAATCAGAGTTACACAGAGAGAGGAGAGGCAGAGAGAGAGAAAGAGAGAGAGAGAGGTCCTCCATCCACTGGTTCACACCCCAGCTGGCCGCAATGGCCAGAGCTGCGCCAATCCGAAGCCAGGAGCCAGGAGCTTCTTCCAGGTCTCCCACGTGGGTTCAGGGGCCCAAGGACTTGGGCCATTTTCCACTGCTTTCCCAGGCCACAGCAGAGAGCTGGATTGGAAGTGAAGCAGCTGGGACTGGAACCAGTGCCCATATGGGATGCCAGCACTGCAGGTGGCAGCCTTATCCTTACCCTGCTAAGCCACAGAGCTGTCCCCCACCTTTTCCATTTTCTAAGTGAAAACAATATGCAGTGTTTTTAAAGTTTAATATCAAAAAAAAATTGGATTTGTTATCTCCTGATCTAGTATGTAGAAACTCTTAAAAAGAAAAAAAAAATCCAGTCATCAAGTAGCATGAAGGGTAGGTTGGTCATGAATCTGAAATAGATCCCCAGGGGGAAACAAATCCAGATTATATTATGGGAAAATGTGAAGAGTCATTAATTCCTATTAGGCTTCTGGCTATTCTGCTTAACTAACACAACAATGAATTTGCCAGTCACCATTCTCATTTTAACAAGTGCAGCAAGACATCAGTGCAGTAGCTGTGGTTCAAAAGTTAGTCGTAAACCTGAATCAAGAATAATTTTTGTAAAGTCCCGGAACAACAAAAGGCAGCGCAGAGTGAAAACCCCAATGCAGCAGGACGCTATCTGATTAGGAGTCCACTGTCATTGTCCTCCACCAGAACGGCTCGCAAATCGCTGAGGCAAAGTCTGTGACCTCGATGCCGGCACTGCATTTCTACCAAAAGTTGGTAGCTCAGCATTTCCTCTCCTCGTCCTTTTCAAAACCCCACACGACAGAAGGGCATAGGGCAACACGTTTTCCTGCTAAATATGATTTGAGGCTGTTGGAAAACTACCCACTCCGAAGTGTCAGCCTGGCAACCCAGCCATAGAAAGCTTCTGCCTTCCAACAGGAGTGCCCCCCACTCACACCCCCAGCTCCCTGTGCTGCCTTCTAGGGAGAGGGAGGGTAGTCCTGAGCGACATTTCAAACTCTCAATACTTCGCAGTGGCAATCCCCAAATGAACACACAATCTGTGCGTTGTTTCGTTTGCGAAATGGCACTTGTCGTACTCGCTTGGAATCTGAGCCGAAAGCAGCCACCCCACTCTGCTGTTATGTTCCGTACTTCACCCACGGGGCGAGACAGTGGAGAAGACACCACCATCAAGACCAGACCAATGACCCTGGGACAAGCTGACCTCGCTCTTGGCTGTCATCACACCACGTTGTGTTCGCAGTCTGCACCAGGCTCCAGGCCTGTTCATCTTCTGCCCAGTGCAGCCAAGCAATGCAAGAAGGCAGACATTTCAGCACATGCCGAAGTCTCTCCCAGCCCTCCTCCCCGCCTCCCCGGGGCCAGTTCCGAAAACACACACCATCAAAGGGTCTCCCGTGCGGGAGACGTCCGTGTGTGTCTATCACACAGAGAATCTGAGTGAGAGAGCTAAAGGAGAACACAGGGAAAAAAGAGACAGAGGCAAAGAGAGAGAGTGCAACAGGGAGAAGCAGTCCTCGTGACTTGCACATGAAGGAGTGGAAACTCCTTTCCTTACCGGCAGCTTCTGGGCCGAGTGAATCATGGTTTGGACAGGCACCCTGCCGATGGACAGCCCACTGGTTTCCCAGCAAAGACTGACCCTTCTGTGAATTCCAGAGAACAATTCATGGCCTCAGGACCACCTACAACTTGCATGCATGGGCCGCCATTCTCTGTTACGCCAACTCCGCATTTCCATAAAGTCATTTTCCATACAGAAAACTGACGGCACGTTTGCAGTGAGATTGGCCAAAGCAGAAACTTCCTGTGTTGAAACTGTTGGTTTTAAAATCCTTCATGAGTGTCTCCCAGCTGGAATTTAAACCTGAGTGCTTCCATTCTACTCCAACCCTTCATTTTAATGGTGGACCTCTCTCTGCCTCTCCTTATCTCTCTGTGTAACTCTGACTTTCAAACAAAATAAATAAATCATTTTTAAAAATCCACATAAAATAATTTAAAAAATTAAGAAAGACTTGGTCAGAACCTAAAGTATGAAAGACAAATGTGCTCATGGAATCAAGAGTGATGAAATGGGGCCGGTGCCGTGGCTCACTTGGTTAATCCTCCACCTGTGGCGCCAGCATCCCATATGGGCGCCGGGTTCTAGTCCTGGTTGCTCCTCTTCCAGTCCAGCTCTCTGCTGTGGCCCGGGAGGGCAGTGGAGGATGGCCCAGGTGCTTGGGCCCTGCACCTGCATGGGAGACCAGGAGGAAGTGCCTGGCTCCTGGCTTCAGATCGGCACAGAACCGGCCATAGCAGCCATTTGGGGAGTGAACCAACGGAAGGAAGATCTTTCTCTCTGTCTCTCTCTCTCTCACTGTCTAACTCTGCCTGTCAAAAAAAGAGTGCTGAACCAAAGCCAATGTTATCAGTGCAAACTAATGGACTTCGTTCAATTTTCTATTTTACAGTAACTGCACAGTTCCCTAACAACTTGGAGTGAGAAAACATGCTGAAATGAAAAGGCAGAGTGAGGATCAAGACATCAGGGGTAGGTAAGTCAGGGTTAAGTAAGTTACTTAATTTTGGTTCAAAACAATTTCCGTGTGCATGATCATGAAAGGGAGGGACGAGCTGAACTTCAAAGTGCCTGAAAAGAGGGTTAGCGAAGCAGATTGCAAAGAGTAAAATGGGAGGATTCTGCCATTTCCTAGCAGGTCTTGAGGAAAAATGTCATTAAGCTCATTAAGACCACAGTAGCCAGATAAAAATTCATTCAAACTGTACTACTGTTAAATATTATTTGACTTTAAAATTTGTGCCCATGACATTCTCTCAAAGGAGGCTCTGAGGAATGAGTCTCAGCCCAAGTCTGGTGGACTCGCTCTCAAACAGTGCAGCCTCTGTTCCTACAGACCCCTCTCCATGTTCTGGGTGGGTGCTGGGAAGATCCACGGGGCGTGGCCCTGCTGCCACCCCCGTGAAGACTGCAAGAAAGACCCTGCTCAGACTTCCAGAAGCAAGGCCCAGCCAACCACAGAGCAGCCAATGTGAGGAGCTGCGCAGGCGCCACCACCAGCTACTGCGAAAGAACTCCCGGTAGGAAAGCAAAGCAGCTTTCCTTACCGATGTTGGCAACTTCTGCAAATTACAATGAAGCATGGCACTGGCTTGTAATCCTCCTAAATCTCGGGCTGCATGTTTTTTAAAAGATCTATTTATTTATTCGAATGGCAGAATTACAGAGAGAGATCTTCAATCCACGGGTTCATTCCCCAAACAGCTGCAATGGCCAGAGCTGGGCCAATTGGAAGCCAGGAGCCAGAAGCTTCTTCTGGGTCTCCCATGTGGGTGCAGGGGCCCAAGGACCTGCACCATCTTCTGCTGCTTTCTCAGGTACATTAGCAGGGAGCTGGATTGGAAATGGAGCAGCCAGGACTCAAACCAGCAAATGGGATGCCAACATCGCAGGTGGCAGCTTTGCCACAGCATGGCCCTACATGTTTTTTTTTTTTTTTTTTTTTGAAACTATTGTTTTATATTTCCTTTTATCAAACTGCAAAATCAGCACTTTTGTTCCAGGATAGATCCTAATTTTTTATGCCAAGGAAACAAGACTATCAAGTACAGATATGTCTAAATAAAGTGGAAACGGAGGACATGGTGTGTTATCTCAAGCATATGAATAAATAATATTGAGGCTTAAATTGCCAAATCAAGTTTGGGTTAAATAAAATATTTTAAACCCTTGAGTAGACCTCCCGAGGCAGTGTTTCTAGTCCTGTATCTGACAGCTCACTTCCAGCTGCCTGGTGGACACAGCTACCTAAATGTCCCCTGTGTGCTTCCAAGTCCTTCCCTCCCCAAGAACAAGCCTGCTTCCCGCTGAAATTCCCCTCAAGGCTTCAGCACGCTCTCAGTCAGCCAGAGCGGCAGCCAAGAGCCCCAAGTCCTGACACCATCCCACTCCCCATGCCCAGTCATCCCCCAAATCCAGCATATTCTTCATAGCTGTTTCGACTTCCTTCGTTCTCTGCTCCTCGCTGCTTCTACCCAGGCTCCAGCTGTCCTGTCTCTTCCCTAGATCGTGACACAACCGATCGGCCCATCCTTCAACCTCCTCACCTCTAGTTCACCCTCTGTGCATTCTCTAGGGTAACACCTCAAACACCCATGACCTCCAACGTAACGCCCCTGCCCCTCAGCCACACACACACACACACACACACACACCGCCTTAGGATTCAACAATTCTACACAATCTGTTACTCCCATACGTGGGTTTCTCCCCCCTAGCCCACTACTCCCTCCTGCAGTGCCCTCTTCCACCCAACCCTGTTGGCTCGCTGCCATTCACCTGTCAAGAGCCATTTTGGGAGCTACGTCCTCCAGGAAGCCTGCCTTTATTACACACACTGTCCTGCAGACCCAGGCTGAGTATGATGCCTGTTCCACTCCTTTATGCACTCTGCATTTACTGTTACCATACAGAAATCAGCCACATTGATGCATACAAGTACGTCCAAAAAGCTCATGGAGAGTGTGTATTAGGAAAAATTGTGTGTGGATTTCAAAAACTTTTCAACAATTGTTAACACTTTGCTATATTTGTTTCATTTGTAAATATTACATATACACATACATACTACTTTTAAAGCAGGAGTGGATATATTAATATCATATTCTGTGGGATTTGTGACATAAATTATAAAATGAAGGAAGAAGGCTATATATTATTACTATACATTATATAATTCAGACGTGTCAATATTTAAATTATCTATACAACAAATAACACGGATCTACTTTTTTTTACTATATGTATATATTAACTTCTGAATATAAGAGAGAACATGTGGTTTTTTATCTTTCTGTGTCTAGCTTATTTCACCAGCATAATGATCTCCAATTGTAACCATTTTTGCAAATGTTAGGTTTTCATTCATTTTTTGCACCAAAATAAACTTACCTTTTAATTCCATTTTTCCACAAACTGAAGTCAGTGTGTATCTGTCTGACAGATATTCCTTGAAGGCAAAGATTTAGGATCTTTGCCTCTTGACAGTTTAACGAAGTTTACTGAACTGAACTGAAAATGAGCAAAACTATTGGGAAAAACAGGTTAGTGGGTATAAGAGTATCCTGGAGGATCACAAATGTTTGGGTACGGTGGCAATTGTTTTTCTTTATTATTATTATTTTTTTTTTGACAGGCAGAGTGGACAGTGAGAGAGAGAGACAGAGAGAAAGGTCTTCCTTTGCCGTTGGTTCACCCTCCAATGGCCGCCACAGCCGGTGTGCTGCGGCCGGTGCATCGCACTGATCCGATGGCAGGAACCAGGTACTTCTCCTGGTCTCCCATGGGGTGCAGGGCCCAAGTACTCGGGCCATCCTCCACTGCACTCCCTGGCCACAGCAGAGAGCTGGCCTGGAAGAGGGGCAACCGGGACAGAATCCGGCGCCCCGACCGGGACTAGAACCCCGTGTGCAGGCGCCGCAAGGCGGAGGATTAGCTTAGTGAGCCGCGGCGCCAGCAAATTGTTTTTCTTAACTGTACAAATAAGACTTCATGGTTTACAAAGTACTTTCCTGTAAATTATATCATTTGATCCCTTAAACAGTCCTGGAAGGCAGGGAAAAACAGATATCGAGGCAGACAGAGATCCTAAATACATAAGAAATTTCTCTAAGAAGAGAAATACTATTAATTTTTAAAGAATGTGTGTCTGTGTGTGTGGGTGGGTGGGTGTGGGTGTTTGTGGGTTCACGTACATGGGTACTCAATAGATCTGCACTGATTAGAGTTCCAACTCCAAATACATTCCTGTTCAACCAAAATCGACTTCTTTCGCAGCTACTAAAGAGAGAAGCAATTCACTCTCACCTTCAGAAGGTGCACTGGGCCGAGACCCTCCCCAGCGTTTCGGCGACTTCAGAAACTGTCCTGTCCTGGGGTGATGCCAAGTGCTGAGGGCAGCTTTGGTCAGAAGTCTCCAGCTAACAGGGCTAACAGGTGCTGAGGAAGAATACCGCAAAGGCTCCTGAAAAGGCAAAAAGAAAAATACACAGAACATTGTAAATTGTCTTCGGCCAGCTAATTCTATTAAGCTGAGATTTAATTTGAATATCCTATTAAAATTAACAAGAGGAACTTAATACATGCCCAACACCATGATTAAGTTTAACCAAGCATTTTTTGTACTTAAGGGCATCAGTGTCTAAGAAACGTTAAGCAATGTAATGGCTACAGGTAATGAAAAAAAAGGTAACATAATCCCAATTACATTTCAGTGCAGGATAGAAGTCTGAATTACCTCTCAATAGCAGGAGACAACCGTGCACACAAATCAAAAAGAAAAAGAAAAGGACTTGACCTTCTTTTTCTCTAATATTTCATGGGAATACAGCACACCTTACGGTCACATCAACACACAGGCCGTGACTGGGGAGAATCTAATACAGACGGCAAAGAACAAACAAAGAAGGACGAAGGAGTTGATGGAAGCTGACAATGTCAGCGAGGACCTCAGTAACGCAGTTACATTTTAGAGGTGGCTTTGAAGGCGATGAGAAAAGAAGGCATCTGGGAATAAAGGGGTTGCTGAGGACACCATTGTAAGAAAAACACAAAACGCTGCGTAAGGTTAAGGTAGAACTATGCAGAATGAAACCTTAATTAAACAGATGCCAACCAAGCCAAGTGCTTGAGTCGTATGTTTATTTACAACCTCACTGCTCTGAGAATGGGTGCGAGCAGAGAGAGAAGCCAGAAAGAACGTGGAGTCCGGCTGGTGCGAGAAGGGCAGACGCCAGGAGCTCCGGCTCGGCCTCCACTGACAGTCTCACCTTGCTAAGAGCTTCTCAATCCTGCCTCCCATCAGCACCACCGTGCGACCTCTTCAGCAATATCCATCTGGGCCAAGCAAATGCCTGACCAGTTACACCAGCCTCTCGAGGGGTGGGATGAGCCCTCCAAAGGACAGAACCTGGACGAAGGCATGTGATTCCCTCCTCTGGCCCTGGGGTTCTCTTTTGTCACACTCAGGGCACCCAGTAGCGCCTTTGTCTTTAAAATAGACCCATATTTAAATTAATAGTATCCCCAAATTTAAGACCTTGTAACAACATCTTCCATTTCTCGGGAGGCGACCAGGAACCAAGAGGGAGAGAGCCATACACGGGGGCCCGAGCAAAGCAGCTACATCAGGAGGACACCAGGCCTCTAGGGGAGGGTAAATCCAGATCTTGCGCTGATGCAGGATGCAACTGTTATAAGCCAGGCTGGGGAGGGTCCCAAGACACGGAGCCCCACTGTTGAGAGGGACTGAAGATGCCCTTGGC
This sequence comes from Oryctolagus cuniculus, assembly GCF_051225735.1. NCBI lineage: Eukaryota > Metazoa > Chordata > Mammalia > Lagomorpha > Leporidae > Oryctolagus > Oryctolagus cuniculus. The sequence continues at coordinate 135,479,334 of NC_142869.1, read as the reverse complement.
TCTCTAGGCAGAGGATGGCATGCCTTGGAGTCCCTGTTGCTGAAGGTACAATACAGAGAGTAAGATTCCTGGGTGCTACATTATTGAGCAAGGTGTAGGAACTAAACACTGTGCCAGGAAGCACTTGAATTCTCCCTAGAGCCCTCTGTCCCGGGCACTATTATCATCCGCATTTTACAGATGAGGGAACGGGGGTCCCAGAAGGTTAGTCTTGTCCTGCAGGTGCTGGACCCGGAATCCTCACACAGCTAGTCTCTCTACAGGGACCCCTGCCCGGCCCTGCCACCCACCTGCCTTTTCTTCTCGATGCATTCTCACCACGGAAGGTAGAAACAGAAGCATCCTAGACTCCCCTTGGTGCTGTCCCATGTTCTCAGAGTTGAATAACTTCCGTTTTCGAGAGAGCATTAGTAATTTATGGAATAATATTTTGTATTCTCCCATTACAAATTAGTAGCGTTCAAATGCTTAAGTGCTTTTTTTTTTAATGATTTTTATTTGAAACGCAGACAACAGATATAGACAGAAGATAGAGACTGACAAAGAGATAAGGATAGAGAGATACAGAGCTCCCATTCGCTGGCTCATTCCTCAACCGCCCTCAACCTCTGCGGCTGGGCTAGGACGAAACCAGGAGCTGGGACTCAATCCAGGTCTCCCATGTGAGTGGCAAGGAAGTACTTAAGCCATGCCTTGCTACATCTGAAGGTACAGTACACAAGAAGCCAGAACCGGCCGGTGCCGCGGCTCACTGGGCTAATCCTCCGCCTAGCAGCGCCGGCACACCGGGTTCTAGTCCCGGTCGGGGTGCCGGATTCTGTCCCGGTTGCCCCTCTTCCAGGCCAGCTCTCTGCTGTGGCCAGGGAGTGCAGTGGAGGATGGCCCGAGTACTTGGGCCCTGCACCCCATGGGAGACCAGAAGTACCTGGCTCCTGCCATCGGATCAGCGCAGTGTGCCGGCCGCAGCGCGCCTGCCCCGGCGGCCATTGGAGGGTGAACCACCGGCAAAAGGAAGACCTTTCTCTCTCTCTCTCTCTCTCTCTCTCTCTCACTGTCCACTCTGTCAAAAAAAAAAAAAAAAAAAAAAAAAAAAGAAGAAGAAGAAGCCAGAACCAGGATCAGAATCAGGAGTTGAACCCAATCACTCCAATACAGGACCCGGGCATCCCAAACAGAGGTTCAACTGCTGTGCTGAACGCCCACCCCTGAATGTAAGATTTCATTACACTATTGTGGAGAACCTCAGCCTTGATGACTATCTGAAGAGTCATAACTGAAATCTGCCCTAAGTGACTCAGTCTATCATGATGACTGAGCTTAAAGGCCCAACTGAAATTTCTGGAACATTACAATTTATTTGGAAACAAATTTCCAAATATAATCATCATCAATCATCTTGGAAATACACCCACATTACAGTTAGTTGTTCTGTCTTATTTACATTGTCTTCTTTCCTTTCTTTTGGATAGCATAGTTATGGACTATAATAAAACCTAATTTACAAAATATTTCACATATGAAATATACTTAAGGGGCTAAGGCAAAAGCATTGCTATTTCTGACACATCAGGCATATTCTGATTATACTGTGTCAGAATTATTTTCATGGGGTTGGTGTTGTGGCACAGTGGGTTAAAGTCACAGCCTGCATCACCAGCACCCCATATGGGCTCTAGTTCAAGTCCTGACTCCTCCACTTGCCATACAGGTCCCTGCTAATGGCCTGGGAAGGCAGCAAAAGATGGCCCAAGTGCTTGGGTCTCTGTATCCACATGGGAGACCTGGAAGAAGCTGCTGGCTCCAGGCTTCGGCCTGGCTTAGCCTCCATTGTTGAAGCCATTTAGAGAGTGAACCAGCGGATAGGAGATCTCCCTCTGTAACTCTGCTTTTCAAATAAATAAATAATCTTTTTAAAAATTTCTAAAAAGAATTATCTTCTTGGTTCATTTATGGAAAGATGGCTCTCATGAGACTCTGGGAAGACATAAAATAATGATAAGAAAAATAAAAACATAATTTTGGCAGGTGGAAGGAGCCTGGAAAATCACTGAATCCAGCCATTGACTGTGGCCCAGTGCAATTTTTTAGGGAATTCTGCAAGAGAACCTTTATCCTGTGGCTTTCACCCTTGATTCCAGTCCTGGCCCTTGGAGCCACACCAGGATGCCCATCCTGCTGTCAATGTCCCCAACCACAGCCTGTCATCCAGGAAACCAGAGAGCAGCAAGATCAGCGTGAGCCCCTCAGAGGCTGGGGGTGAGGGGACCCAGGGTGTGGCTGCATGAGACGGTCTCTGCCCTAGAAAGGAGATGGTAAGAAGCCGAGTTCATCAGACCAGCTCTCTCTGGGATTTGGCTGAGACGTCGGGAGTGGGAGGAGAATCTATGGAATATGCAGAGATAAGTGGAAAGGCCAGAAGAGAGACCCTGAGAGAAAACAGATAGGCTGGGGCTCCCTCGGTTGCTGCCAACTTCCTAATCCTTCGACTTGAGCAGGGGGTCCAGGTGAGCCCTTCCTCCCTCGAGTGCCGAGTGGCCTCTGTTCTCAGTGACAGAGCCTAGGACGACAGCATCTCATTCCCCGGCCCTTCTTGTAGCTGCGTATCATTCTGACAATAGCGCCCATGCCTTTTTATAGTCCATCTTGTTAGAACAAAGGGAAGGCTTTTTTTTTTTTTTTTTTTTTTTAACAGGCAGAACGGACAGTGAGAGAGAGAGACAGAGAAAAAGGTCTTCCTTTTCCATTGATTCACCCCCCAATGGCCTCTGCGGCCAGCGCACCGCGCTGATCCAAAACCAGGAGCCAGGTGCTTCTGGTCTCCCATGCGGGTGCAGGGCCCAAGGACTTGGGCTATCCTCCACTGCACTCCCAGGCCACAGCAGAGAGTTGGACAGGAAAAGGAGCAACCGGGACAGAACCCGGCGCCCCGACTGGGACTAGAACCCGTTGTGCCGGCGCCGCAAGGCGGAGGATTAGCCTTTTGAGCCACGGCGCCGGCCATGGGAAGGCTTTATTTTCATGCCATCAGTATTTCACCTTCTTAGATTGGCCCCATGACTCTAACCTGCCAAAGCTCTTGACTTTTTAATTCTGCCCTTACCAAAACTCTTGCTAGGCCTTTCTCCTTCACATCGTCTCCATACTCCACAAGCATACCATCTAGAATGGCATTCAGGCTACAGTGGCGTTAAATGGTGAAAACCAAAACTGTTCATAAATAAAAATACATTTATCTTAACGGCCAGGTCATTCCTTAAAAGCAATAATTACCATTTCTCCAAATTGACTGCACATTTTCCTGAAGGTATAAAATGCTACATAAACTGATTCAACCAAGCAATTGGTTTGCTGGACAAAAAGGTTCTAATTTTTACTGGTTGGAAATCACAACCCTTTCCCCCCACGCACTCAGCAAAAGAGAAAAAATTAGGTTTTGGCATCAGTAGAGAAAATGAGGCCATAGTTGAGATAATTGGAACATGAACTCTGTAGTTAATTACCTGTGCAGTAGAGCAAGAAGTTATGCTTGAAAAACATATTGCAAAAATAGAGCTATGTTTGGTTTCGCCTTCCCCAAGGCAATCAAGGAAATGAGCAGAAGCTCTTGTTTTCAGTCATCTGGTATACCCGTGCCAAAGCAAAACTTTTTTGTCTAATTCAGTTTTCAGTAAGCTTTGTGAGATTTCTCCTTAGAGTAGAGAGCCCCACACTGAAAGGCTTTTTGAGTTTCCCTGTCTGCTGTTCTTGGCTCCTCTCTCCACCATACTCTCAAGGTGCCCAGCTGTTCCTTCTCAGGCAGTTGGCATGCCTGCCTGGAGCAACCCAACCCAGGATCCTCACTGCTCTTCCCAGGGCTGGCTCTAGGGTAAGCTTCAGGCAGGGCTCGATGAGCCACTCTAGACAGCAAGCACAGGAGTTTGTGTATGGATTTCACGGCTTCCTGGTGAGCATGCAGAGCCTTCTTGGCTTTGCCTGATTTTTCTCAGCTACACCGAATGGCTGAACTGTTCATTCAACAACCACAGTACCAGGAGTAAGGCACTGCCTGGGAGGCACAAGAAACACCAAGATGGCTGGGGCTGGTGCTGTGGCGTAGTGGGTAAAGCCGCCACCTGCAGTGCTGGCATCCCATATGGGCACCGGTTGGAGTCCCAGTGGCTCCACTTCCAACCCAGCTCTCTGCTATGGCCTGGGAAAGCAGTGGAGGATGGCCCAGTCCTTGGGCCCCTGCACCCACATGGGAGACCTGGAAGAAGCTCCTGGCTCCTGGCTTCGGATCGGCACAACTCCAGCCGTTGTGGCCATCTGGGGAGTGAACCAGCGGATGGAAGACCTCTCTCTCTCTCCCTCTGCCTCTCTATAACTCTGTCTTTCAAATAAAATAAATCTTAAAAAAAAAAAAAAAAAGAAAAGAAAAAAAGAAAGACCAAGATGGCTGAGATGCACCAGCTTCTGCCCGGGGCAGGGATGAGAGCCACAGCCTCCTGTGCTCAAGGGCCTTTTCAACTCTATTTTGCCCCGGGTTAATCTCAGTGAAGACTGCAAAGGGAGTGTTGCTGTGGCACTGTTACGGATTAAAACAAAAGGTAAGTTTCAGGAAGGGTAACTTCTAAATGACTCCACAAAGCTGGGAAGTGGGCTTGTGACTCTCAGTGCACACCCAGGGCCACCCATTACCCATGCAAGCAAAATGAAGACACAGCAGCAAAACGAGTGCTCACTCCGTTCTGGGTGCAGCTGGCTGGCAGATACCTGATTCTTGTGACCCATTTCTGAACTAGGCAGTTTTATCATCCCCATTGAATAGCCAACAAAACTGAGCCACAGAAAGTGGCCTCCTGGCCCGACGTTTCGTGGCTCCCAGGTGGCAGAAAGTGACAAACACCCCGAGAGCCATGCCACCCAGAAGCAATGCGGAGGAAGCTGCAGGATCTGTTGCTAGGAAGAACGCTAGGCGAGTTCTGGAACGTTTTCTGGCTTTTCCAGAACAGTGAGACTTTTCTTCTCTTGTAAATCCTGTGAGAAGATATTGGCATCAGAGATGAGGGAAAGCTGGCGATTCCCAGAAAAGAAGGAAATGTGGTTGCCTGCCCTGGCCCGGGGCTACGGCTGTGGATGTGTTCAGTGACTTGTGGCATGGAGAGAGCTTACAGCACGTGAACACCATACGCTGTGCTAATGAGCGCCATGTATATTTTCTGATGCTTCCAAGTCAGATCACGCTGGTCAAGCAAAGCAGAGAGAATAAATCCTTGTCATGTGCGGTCCTATATTTGGGCTTTGCAGCTTCACAGTGAATGCGCAGGAGCCTCCTAAGGTGTAGTGGCTCTGCACTTTGCTGGGCTATCAGTTTGAATGACACAAACTCTCCAGTTTCCCTATTCTGCGCAAGCTTTCAGGTACAGAAGGGGCGGGGGGCGGGAAGAAAGGAAGAACTGTCCAGCCTTCAGCAATTGCGTTTCATACTCCAGACTCACAGCTGAGGGCTCCCCACATCATATTACTGTGCATCCTCACAGGAACGCAAAATGCAGGCACTGTTGCAACAATTTCCTATCCCGGCTTGTCACAGCACAAAATCTCACAACACACCGTGAAGTCGGAGGGCTGGTCCAGGTCACAGACAACACTGAAACCTGGAACCATGGGACCCTGGGCTGTGACATGGCCTCCTGATGTTTCTCCTTTATAAAAACTTATTTATTTACTTTTATTTGAAAGGCAGAGAGGCGGACACAGTCAGAGATGTCCTATCAACCAGTTCACTCCCCAAATGACCACAACAGGCAGGGCCAGGCGAGGCCACAGCCAGAAGCCAGGAGGTTAATCTGTGTCTCCCATGTGGGCCACAGGGACCCAAGTACTTGAGCCATCTCCTGCTGCCTCCCAGGGTGTGCACTAGCGGGAAGCTGGAACTGGAAGCAGCGCTGGGACTTAGACCCAAGCTCTTTGTAAGGGATGTGGACGTGAGGTCTTCACCAGTCCAGCAAGCACTTGCCTCTGGCCCCTTCCACTCCTCTGGAGCCATCTCAACAACACAAACAGAAGCATTGCAAAGGGGAAGGAAAGCCACCGGGTGAGCGGGAAAGCAGTTAAGTTCAGATGTGCGGTATATGCAAAAATCCCAGGACACTCAGTGGAAACGTGTTCCAGGAAAATTCAGGAGCTTCTACAACTTTTCCAATATCCCTGATGTAAGGGACGCCCTAAGGTCTCAGAAATCAGTCCCCACAGAGACTGTTGTGTTTCTCAGAATTCAGAATTGGAGGGAGAAATGTGTCGAAGATCAGAACACACCTATCCTGCCACCCAGGGAAGGCAAGGAGGGTGTGATTCACACGGACACCATGAAAGAACCACTTGGGCAGTGCACAAGGGGAGGGGCAGGGGATACTTCCAGCTAGGATCAGGCAGTTCATACTGATGACCTCCTTGAGACTTTGGCAAAGGAGGAAAGAGAAGAAACAGAACAGTAGCTCTAGGGAGTAGCCGAGACAGCAAGTGACGTTCGGTCACAGGAGACTTGAGCATGTTTGTAGGCTGAGAAGACAGATCCAACAAGGGCAGAGAATGCAGATGCAAATTGCCAAAGTCATGGAGAGAGGCAAGGTCCGGAGCAGAGGGCTGGGAACAGGCCACACACAGGGATTTAGGGAGTTCCTTCTGTGTCGCTGTGCATATCATAAACATGTCAACCGCTCCAACAGGATAGGGGATACAGAGGTGGACTCGTTCCACGTCTTCTCTCCTGCGGGAGAGAACACCCCTGCACTGAAGCATTTCTGAAATGAGCAAGAACTAATACAACAGCCCCCATGCAGAAACCTGCTTATTTGCATACTGCACAGTCTTCTTAGTGAAAAACAGTTGGAATCAGTCAAAATGAAATGGAATGCCAACAAACTTCGACAGTAATACAAATGCCTTGCAACCTCAAACTGGAGTTTAATAGAATAAACAAAACAAATTTGCTTTGATGACTCTGAAAAGCAATTGAACTGGTTCCAACTTGAGCGGGGTTTGTTTATTTTGCTTAGCTCCAGTCCTTCATTAAAATCACTCAAGGAACATTTAGTGAATGGTTACTGGGTAATGCACACTGGTTCGAAGCTAGCATGTTAATGATTTTTATATTCTATCATTTTGACAGGCTTGTTTGGGACAGGGTCTTGTTTTTCTTGAGGGAACTTTTGCAGCTGATTTTTCAAATCACATTTATTCTTTCTGATTAAGGTATTTTCATTTTTAAAAATATGAAAGGTACAGAAAACTTTTTATTAAATTTTTTTGCGCCACTAGAAATAGTAATCGTTAATGCTTTGGTGTCTTTTTTCCAATCTTATTTTGCCTGGGTGGATGTGTGTCTGCATATGCTTTTTTCAAAACAGAAGTGGTATCATTCCACACACACTGATTTAGCAACCTGCTTCCATCACTTAACAATGTACAACGAACGTTTCTCCAACACATTAAATATTTATAAAATCAGACTGTGTAACATTCTACCATATAAACAAAACATCAATTCAACCAATGCCCTCACACCGGATTTTAATGCTATTACCAGACTTTTTAAATATAATTTTCTTTTCAATTTTATTTATTTGAGGAACAGAGATAGACAGGCAGGCTGAGACATCTTTCCCATCCACTGGTTCACCAAATGCCTACAGTGGCTGGCATCAGTCTGGGCTAAAGACAGGGGCTTGGGTCTAAGTCACCACACTGTTCCAGTTCCAGCTTCCCTTCAACTGAGGTCTCCCACATGGGTGGCAAGGATCCACTTATTGGATCCATCACCAGTGTCTCTCCAAGGGTCTGCCTTGGCACGAAACTGAAGTCCAAGACCCAGAGGCAGGAACTGAACCCAGGCACTCCATTATGGGAGCCAATGTTATAACTGCTGGAACCAAGGCCTGCCCCTATATCATCTCAATCAAGATGTGCTGTTTTACTAGCACGGACCAGGAAATGGCTAATCAATTGGAAAGTTCTATCTCTCTCATTTGGATTTGTGACCAGTTGATTTAAGAGGGTATTAGGCTAAGTGCCTGCTTGGCTCAAAGCCCTGGTCAGCTCTCACCTTTCCCCATTGGAGCTCTACCTTCACCATTGGCTGTCCATCTGTAATGAGCCATCAAGCAGCAGGTTAACACCCTGGCCTGAAGAGCCGGTATCCCATAAGGGTGCCAGTTCGAGACCTGGCTGCTCCACTTCTGATCCAGCTCTCTGCTATGGCCTAAGAAAGCAGCAGAGGATGGTCCAAGTCCTTGGGCCCCTGCACCCGCGTGGGAGACCTGGAGGAAGATCCTGGTTTCTGGCTTCGGATCGGCACAGCTCCAGCCATTGCTGCCAGGGGGAGTGAACTGTCGGATGGAAGACCTGTCTCTCTCTCTCTCTCTCTCTCTCTGTCTCTGTCTCTACCTCTCTCTGCCTCTCCTCTCTCTCTGTAACTCTGACGTTCAAATAAATAAATAAATAAATCTTTAAAAAAAAAAAGAAATTAAGATCCCAGTTGCCCAAAACCCATAATGGAGGCTCTGATATCACTGGCCTAGGGTGGAGCTCCCCTGGTGGTTTTAATGTGAAACCAGGAATGACTGATCTAAAATACAATGAACCTTAACTAATTTAAATTGCCAAACTGATGCAACTGACATGCAATCAGTAAAGGAATATTTTTAAAGCAAAGAAATTTAGTGTCTTGCTCCAATGATGGGTAAAAATTCACTAACCAAACTCTCAGGGCCCACGGAGCACTGGACACTGTGTTAGGCAGCACACACAGCACGTGGAGTATGCGGAGTCAACATTTTTTAAGATTGTAACATTCTCTTAAATAGATTAAATTCGCCAAGTAGTTGAAGTATTGATTTATGCAGGAAAAAACGAACCACGGAAAATATAAAAACGAACTTGGCTTGGCTCCACCGTGTGATCACAGATTCTCTACGAGCAGCCGTTCCAATCCAGGAGGTTTTGCTCTATTTGCCAAGCTACTGAGCTGGGCACAGGCTATTAGCAGAATGTGGGAAAAGCTGTCCCACGAAACTGGAAGCTTCTAGCCAGAGGGCACCATCATCCACTCCTGACAGGTGAGGCTCTCTGCCAGTGTCTTCGTGGACACCTCCCATCCATAATAGAACAGCCGAGCCCTCTTAGAGAAAGCGAATAGTCAACGTTAGCTCACATATGCCTTTACCCTGCTTATTAATAAGAAACCTGGAACATAATTAGCATTGGCTTTCAGTGCAGTTGGGAACTGCACCCAGCTGGAAGGCGGCCAGGGAGCCTAGGGTTTCATTCCTCTCCAAGCTGAGACTCTCTGAAAGGGATCAGAAGATAAAGAAATGGGGCCGACCTCATTCAGAAAGAAACGCTCTCCTTGAGCTCCTGCCACCAGGGTGTGTGTGGCTGCTACGAGCATGGCCACCCCCTCACCTCCAGAACACTGTGCAGAATGAAATCCGAGGAATGGATTTCATGTGAGAGCAGACACGTGCAGAGAGCTACTCCTGGAAGACACCACTGAACACCTGCCTCCAATGACAGGGTAGCCAGGAGCCGCAGGTGCTCCAGAGGGACGAGGCCCCTTCAGTCAGAGGGTGGAGGCCGGGCAGGAAGCAGAGGTCAGTGTCTCTGCATGCAGAGAAGGAGAAATGCAAGGTCAGGTCTCTGGACTGCTGACCACTGATGTAGCTCCAGCGAAACAAAGCAACACTGAACTGCCTCTCTGAACGGAAATGGGTGAGATCTTTTATTCCTCTGATTAGGAAAACACTAAGGATAGCTGGCAACTCTCTCACAATAACCAATCAGGGCACAGCTCTCTCTTCCAAACACAGCACCACACACTCAATACTGCAAACTGGACTCCAGCTAAGACTTCCCTGGGCTGGATACTCGGCTCCTGCTCCCGACTCCAGCTTCCTGCTAACATGGACCCAGGGAGGTATCGGCAATGGCTCCAGTACTTGGATTCCTGCCACCCACATGGAGAGACCTGGATGGAGTTCCTGCCTCCTGGATTTGGCCTGGTGCAGTACCAGCCACTGGGGGCCCTAGGGGAGCACTTTCTCTTTCTCTCCCTTTCAAATGAATACAAATTTAAGAGAAGAAAAAGCAAACCTGGGCTTCTCCTAACACTCCCCTCCCCAACCCCACAGTCCCCACACAGTACCTGGCCTCGTGCAGCGCCTCTTTAGATCCACTCCTGGGCCAGTTCTCAGGTCACCCAGTCCCCAGACACAGGACTTAAGGACAAGTTACCCCACCTTCATTCCAATGCCCAGCTTAGAAACCCAGTTTTTCAGCAAAGGGGCACAACAGCATTGCCTGCCCCCTACCATATACTCACGTGGTTCCCATGGTCTGAACAACACTTGAGAGTGACCTGGGACAGCCCCTGATTTCAGTGGTGAGAAATTCAACCTTGGGGCCAACACTGTGGTGTAACAGGTAGAGCTGCTGCCTGCAGTGCCGGTATCCCATAGGGATGCTGGTTTGAGTCCCAGCTGCTCCACTTCCAATCCAGCTCCCTGCTATGGCCTGGAAAAGTCCTTGGACCCCTGCACCCAGGTGGGAGACCTGGAGGAGGCTCCTGGCTCCTGGATTCAGATGGGTGCAGGTCTGGCCGTTGCAGCCATCTGGGGAGGGAACAAGCAGATCGAAGACCTCTCTCTCTCTCTCTCAGCCTCTCTGTAACTTTGCCTTTTCAAATAAATAAATAAACCTTAAAAAAAGGAAATTTGACCTTAAGAAAATTTCCCCAGGCAAAACAGAACAAAAGTCCTTCACACCCCATAGGAGCTGTGAACATAAGGCTGTGCTTACCTTAACTTGCCAGATAACACAAAATGCATAGGCTTTTGGAGGGAACTTAAATTCAAACACAATCCACATCATCATCTCTAGTTCTTACTTCTAAACCTTAAACAATAATGGTATTTTGCATGTTATATCCTTCTTCTAAAGAAAAAGATTTATTTATTAATCTGAAAGGCAATTACAAAGAGGGAGGGAGAGACAGAGAAACAGAATCTTTCATGCTCTGGTTCACTCCCCAAGTGGTTGCAATGGTCAGAGCTGGGCCAGACAAAATCCAGGAGGAGCCTGGAACTCCATCCAGGTCTCCCATGTGGGTGGCAGGGGACCCGGTACTTGGGCCATCTTCTGCTGCTTCTCCAGGTGCATAAACAGGGAGCTGGACTGGAAGCAGAGCAGCCGGGGTTCAAACCAGCACCCGCATGAGTTGCAAGCAGCGACTTAACCCAAAGCCAGTCCTTATAGCTTTCTTTTAAAAGGCTGTATTCAGATGACTCGTTTCCCAACAAACAGAGCCAGGGACGTGTTCCACCTTAGGCTTATTTCTGCCACTGCCTTGAATCTAACTGAAAATCATGACACAGAGCAGAACCCTGAGCCACTGAAAAACAGAGGCAGAGCTGAAGGAACCTGCTCCATTGGTAGGTTTCTGTCTCAGGCAACTCTCAAAGCCATATCCCCGGGTTGCTTGGTTGTACAACGGCTGCGACCATGCCCATTTTCAGTTTTCAAGTGAACAAACATCATTTAAAGTACAGATAGAAAAACAGATGCCCGCACTGCACAGCCCTGTCCTAAACTTTGCTCTGTTTCCTTTTTTTTTTTTTAAGATTTATTTATTTATTTGAAAGTCAGAGTTACACAGAGAGAGAAGGAGAGGCAGAGAGATCTCTGTTGTCACCGAGAGATCTTCCATCCGCTGGTTCACTCTCCAATTGGCTGCAGCGGCCGGAGCTGCGCCGATCCAAAGCCAGAAGCCAGGAGCTTCTTCCTGATCTCCCATGTGGGTGCAGGGGCCCAAGCACTTGGGCCATCTTCTGCTGCTTTCCCAGGCCATAGCAGAGAGCTGGATCGGAAGTGGAGCAGCCGGGACTTGAACCAGCACCCATATGGGATGCCGCTGCTACCCCACAGTGCCAGCCCTTGTCATACAGTTTTAGGAGCTCCAAATCTGTTTCGGCCAAGCTCTTATCCAGAAAAGGCTTTGTAAGGTGGTTTTTAGGATGAACTGGCACTCAGCATACAGACCTTTAAAACATTCCAGGTCGCTTTCTGTGAACAGGAATAACTTTCATGGAGAAGAAGGTGAGACATAGGAGCACTCTTTTCAAAGGTGATGCATTGCCGGTACAGTGGTTGGAAAATCCTCCATGTACATTTAAAGTACAGATACTCTGGGGCTCTTACAGAATTAGGTTGGTGGTGCCGGCGCCGCGGCTCACTAGGCTAATCCTCCGCCTAGCGGCGCCGGCACACCGGGTTCTAGTCCCGGTTGGGGCACCGGATTCTGTCCCGGTTGCCCCTCTTCCAGGCCAGCTCTCTGCTGTGGCCCAGGAGTGCAGTGGAGGATGGCCCAAGTGCTTGGGCCCTGCACCCCATGGGAGACCAGGAAAAGCACCTGGCTCCTGGCTCCTGCCATCGGATCAGCGCGGTGCGCTGGCTGCAGCGCGCCTGCCCCGGCGGCCATTGGAGGGTGAACCAACGGCAAAGGAAGACCTTTCTCTCTGTCTCTCTCTCACTGTCCACTCTGCCTGTCAAAAAAAAAAAAAAAAAAAGACTACTCAGAACTGAGTAACAAGCAGAAGCATCCAAGGACAGCACAGGGAGCCTGTAGAGGCTGAGATCCCTTGTCACAGCAAGTGTGGAAGGAGGGGCCCCGCACAGGGTTCTCAGATCCTTGGAATGTTTTCCTATGCTAGTTCCATGCAAAGTCAGAGTTTAAGGTAAAACAAGCAAAGAAAAACACCTTGTTTGCAATGTCATCCTTGGAACATAACAGTTTGCTAAAACCTTCCATACTGTCCACATGAAACCCATTAATTTGTACATAAAATCAAAATTTTGTTTCATTGAGCATGACTTGTATTTTAAAGATTTATTATCTGAAAGACAGAGTCATGGGAGTGGGGGAGGGAGGGGGAGAGAGAGAGAGAGAGAGAGAGAGAAAGGGGGGGGGAATCTTTCATGTGCTGACTCACTCCCCCCAGATGGCCACAGCAGCCAGGGCTGGGTTAGGCCTAGCCAGCAGCCTGGAGCTCCATCTGGGTCTCCCATGTGGGTGGCAGGGGCTTTCTGCTGCTTTCGCAGGCACATCAGCAGGGAGCTGGACCAGAAGTGGAGCAGCTGGGACTCGAACTAGCACTCATATAGGAGGTGAGCATTGCAGGTGGTGGTTTAACCTACAGGGCCACCTCCCCAGTCTGTAACTATATTTTTTTTAAAAAAAAGCTTTCCTTGGTGCCAGCGCTGTGGTGTAGCAGGTAAAGCCGCCACCTGTGATGTTGGCATCCCCTATGGGCACTGGTTTGAGTCCCACTGCTCCACTTCCAATCCAGCTTCCTGCTGATGTGCCTGGGAAATCAGAGGAAGATGGCCCAAGTGCTTGAGCTCCTGCACCCATGTGGGAGACCCAGAAGAAGCTCCTGGCTCCTGGCTTCAGGTCAGCCCAGCTCTGGCCATTGCAGCCATTTGGGGAGTGAACCAGCAGATGGAAGATCTTTCTCTCTGTCTCTGCCTCGCTATATATATAATTCTGCCTTTCAAATAAATAAATAAATCTTAAAAGAAGAAAGCTTTCCTTCCACAATTCATTGAATTATCACATTACAATCTGCTGCTTTTCCCAGCTTTCCACTATTTCAGCCTAAAAAAGTCCTTTTCCAAGGCGCTGACATTTAGTTTTTCTTCAACTCCTAATAAAAATCCTTCATCCTAAACATTCTGTGAAATATCATTCATACAGAACCACCTCTGGCTTCCTTCCCAAGTCTGTTCCCTGTTCTTTCTGCTGAAAGACTAACATGAAAATGTCTTCTGACCCTGTCTGACTTGGACATGAATTTTGGTTCTTATTTAAAGGATGATACATTGGAAGTTTTCCACTTAACTTTAAAAGGTGAACAAATGCAGAAGCAAACAGAATGGAAAAGAAGATATGCCTTCCCAGCCCCAGCCCCAGGTTGGGACTTTTAAGTTTTTCCCTTTGCTGCTTCTTGTACAACTGGGCAAATATCATATGCTGCCTTACTATCTGCTCTTGCATCGCCACAACTTGTCTTGTGATAGTTCAGTATCCATAGCTATGGGCCATGTTTTAATGATCCAAAGCACAGGTGTACCTTAGTAAATGATCCATTCAACTGGTTACAGCCAGGTAAGTTGGGCCCATTATCAGAAACAAAACAGCAATGAAAAATCCTGTGAATACATTTACAGATTGCCCCAAAAACAGGCTTTCTGAGGTCAATAACTTATTTGTCCTCCAAAGAGTCTGTGATGGTTTACATGTTCTCAAGAACGTGTAAGAAAACTATTTCGCCACCTAATTGCCAGTACCAAATACCAACCATCTGAAGCTTTCCAATTGCCACAGCATAAACAGCAATTTGCTAGATTATATTTACATTTTACAAAAAAAAAAAAGGCAAACAAAAATGATGAGGCTAAAGTAACACAGCAGACTGTCTAAGACCCCCCACGTGTGGTGTCTGCTGGTACTCCAGGAATCCACGAGGCCTCTGCAGAGCATTGCTTGCTCTTTATAAACCTTATTACAGCCTTCAATTGGCAACTCAAAACTCCCCTCCTCCAGGCAGCTTTCCCTGATTAATCACCTCCATCTCACACATTTCTTCTCTGACCCCTCAATAACTGCATAAGTCAACCTTTTAAATCTCTTTTACTACTTCCTAATAACACCAAGAAGGCAGGAACCAACTGAAGTGAATACTTATCAAACAATTACTATAGTTAGATTACCAGCCAATATTAATTTATTGAGTTCTGTATTGGACCTGAGTCATAAGTGTTCATGCCAGAGTCATCTATAATTGCCCACACCGTTCCTCGGGTTCCTTGTTCGACGCCAAGCCCCTGCCGCTGCCGCCGCCACCCCCATCTGCCAACACCTCTGCTGTCCCAGCCTCCCCGAGAGCGAGGGCTCTGGCTCAGCTTCTGCCTCATCCACGGTAGCCTGCAGGAGCTGCCACAGCTCTGGGGCCCTTGTGCAATGGCTCTCACGGAGACGCCTCTTCCTCGGACCGCTTCAGAGACCTGCCACCGTGGGACCTAGGACCCGGCTTCCCCGGAGGCTGACCACAACCTGGAAACAGGGATTCAAACCCAATGGGCTAACTTTGACCAGTGAAATACAAGGAGTTGGGAGTTCCTCCCGGTGACAGACTGTTAGAAGATGCAGCAGTTCCAACAACAGCGTGCGTCACTGAGCAACCACTGCATGAAGCTCTGGACAGCTCCACAACACACTGCCTGCTGCGGTCTCGCTCCCCCATCCCTCACCATCACAGGGCTGGAGCTGCTCCGGCTCAGAATGCTCTCTCATGTGAGCTTTACCTGGGCTCCGTCTGCCTGGGAACCCAGCTAAGATCCCCTCCTTGCTCCTGTCTGCATCCACTCTGCACCACACACACGAGGCCAGGGCAGGGAGAGGGCTAATTAACTGCTGTGGTTGCCCCACATCCTAATTTCCGCCCAGAAAGGGGAGTCAACAGGATTTTGTGACTTCTGTGCAGTTCTTCCTAGCTGCCGCTTTTTACACTGGCGTGTTTTTAATCACGACCCCCTCTGGCTGTATTTTTACCCTGGCGTCTCCTTTTCCTCCGAGAGAAGCCATAGACATTGCAGGAACATTTCGTTTGCCTTCTGTCCTGCCTAGAGCGACTCCCACGACAGGATGACCAGCGGCTCCTGTGAGCCCTCTGCATCAGGACGACCGGGACGCGCCCCTCCATCTAGCACAAATAACCACAGGAGGCAGAATGCCACATGTACTTTCAACACGGCAAATAAAATTCCAGGAGCAGAATAGTGATAGCAGAAAGACAATGTGTTTATTTTATAGTACCACGGCACCTACTCTAATCAGCATCTTACACGTGTTTTAAGACATCACTCTCATAAAATTGACCTGCCTGCCAGTGCTAGAGAGAATGGCCCCGCAGGGAGAGAGAAGGAAACATTAAATCACAGGTGAGGAACAAGGGGGCCTGCTTTAGCACGCCCCTGCTTCGTCATCATTTCTGAGATCACAGAGCTGTTTCTATGACAGCAGACCTGGCCAGAAGGTAATCGTGCAGGGAATTTTTTTTCTTTTATCTTATGTCTAATTGCCTAAGACTTTAGGAAAGAGACAAATAATAATACAAAAGCCTTTCTCAACTGGACAGATTCATACCCCGAGGGAGGAAAAGCTGGAGTTTTTATACTACGATGGTCCAGATCTGAATCTCAAGTCCATGCGTGTAATTGAAGGTGTGGGGCTGCCTCCAACAAAGCCAAATGAGAGCAGCGGAAAGGAAAAGGAGCCTTGACTTCATCTCAGCCACCACAGAGCGGCTCACACACGCCGTTAATTACCGCTGCCACTCATAATTAAGGGAGGTTCCCCACGGACCGGCTGGCTGTGCTGTCAAACAGCACCGACTTTCAGGAACCACGGAAAGGGGCTGTGCTTCAGCTCCAAGCCATTCGCTGCCCTGAGCAAGGCACCGGCAACATCTCTCACACACAGTCTCCCAGAAAAGTCCTCTTTTTACAGCATCGCTCCTCAGATGCTGCTACGGGTGCCATGGACTGTCATCTACTCCACGTCCCCCAACGACTGGATGCATCATGATTCCCTGCTTTTGCAACACCCCGTGCTTCCCACAGCCTGAGCACTAACACTGGTGTCTCCAAGAATCCTCGAAGCTCACAGTCAAATGGCCTACGATGAGTGCCATGGATGAAAGAAACAATTTTCTAGTTTTTTTTAAAAGATTTATTTATTTATTTACTTGAAGGCACAGTTACAGAGAGGCAGAGAGAAGAGAGAGAGAGAGAGAGAGAGAGTCTTCTATCCGCTAGTTCATTCTCCAGATGGCCGCAATGGTCAGAGCTGAGCCAATCAGAAGCCAGGAGCCAGGAGCTTCCTCTGGGTCTCCCATGAGGGTTCAGGGGCCCAAGGACTTGGGCCATCGTCTACTGCTTTCCCAGGCCACAGCAGAAAGCTGGATCAGAAGTGGAGCAGCCTGGACTCGAACTGGAGCCCATATGGGATCCCGGCACTGCAGGCAGCAGCCCCACTCGCTACGCCACAGCGCCAGCCCCGAAAGAAACAGTTTTCTACTAAGAGGTAATTATTAGCTATTCAATCTGGAGCTCATGTAACAATTACCTAAAGAATTTTTTTTTAATTCAGATGTTTAGAACTCAACCCCCAAATCTCTGTCCACTGAGTGGAGGGTTCTTTTTTTCCTGTACAAGTTACAGAGCAAACTCTGCTGTGCGTACCTGGTGGAGCACCTCTGGCTGATGGCTTGTCGCCCATCTTTCTGAGACTGTGACAGCCCTTAAGCAAGGGTGTCTGTCCAATGTGGATGCAGAGTGTGCTGCAATTCTCAATGTCACCCACCAAAGTTAACCATCATCAGCCTTTCAGCTCTCAACATTGCTACCACCAACCCTGAGCCAAGGAGATCCACCGTGATTTCAGCAGAGGAACGAAAGCCTGGCCCTGGGGAAGCCCCAGGGCTCTGCGTCACACCCGCCACACTCACAACCAGAAACAACCTCCAGGTGATGGGGAGAGGGGCGGTCACCCAAGTCCTCCAGAGCTGTGGCCTCCACAGATCTGCGCTTCTGTGGGCTTCTCGAGTTCAAGGCCAGAGCAAAGGGACGCACTGCCTTTGTTTCTGAGGCAGAGATTCCCTCCAAACAAAAGATCTCTGTGCTTCTATGAGCTCACACCATCAAAGCATATTTTGAGAAGAAAGACAAGCCCACTCACAGAATTCAGCACTGCTGGGCTCTTGGGTCAAATGTTTTACTAAGGAGCACAGTCACAATCAAGAGATGGCATTCCATCCTAAAGTAGTCAGCGCCACACAGCCTGACGCGTGAAAGCCGCAGAGGCCTGACACACGCTGGTTGGGAGGGGAGATTTTTATCTAGTATATATCTAGGACATATCTAGTAAATATGAATATTGTATGTCACTCACACACAAACACCGAGCACCTAAGCCCTTAGAAAACACACCACCAGGAGCTGGTGCTGTCACGTAGCAGGGTTTTAAAACCACCACCTGCTATATGGGCATCCCATATGGGCACGGGTTCATGTCCTGGATGCCCCACTTTTTTTCATTTTTTTAAACAAAGATTTATTTATTTATTTGAAAGGCAGAGTTACAGAAAGAGAGAGAGATACAGAGAGAGAGGAAGAGATCTTCCACCTACTGGTTCACTCCCCAAAATGGCCACAATGGCTGTGGCTGGGCCAGGCAGAAGCAAAAAGCCAGGAGCTTCATCCAGATCTCTCATGTGGGTGGCAGGACCTAAACACCTGGGCCATCTTCCACTGCTTTCCCAGGCCATTAACAGGGAGCATTATTGGAAGTGGAGCAGCCAGGACACTATTCAATGCTTATATAGGATGCATTTGTAGCAGGTGGCAACTTAATCTGTCGCTTCACAGTGCTGGCCCCTGCCCCACTCCGATCCAGCTCCCTGCTAATGGCCTGGGAAAAGCAGTGGAAGATGGCCCACGTGCTTGGGCCTCTGCCCCTACATGGGAGTTCTAGAAGAAGCTCCTGGCTCCTGACTTCTGCCTGGCCCAGACCCTGCTGCTGCAGCTTTCACTAACTGAACTAGTGAATGGGAAGATCTCTCTCTGTCTCCAACTCTCTCACTTTGATTTTCAAATAAATAAATCTTTAAAACACACACGCACACACACACACACATCACCATTCTCAAGTTATGACAAAGGCTACTACTTCAACTTGATAGATTAAATATGTTTAATACAGGGGTGGGCATTTGGCACAGCAGTTAAGATGCCATATGGGGGGCCAGCACTGTGGCACAGAGGGTTAAAGCTCCAGCCTGCAGTGCCGGCATCCCATATGGGCGCCAGTTCAAGTCCCAGCTGCTCCACTTCTGATCTAGCTCCCTGCTAATGCACCTGGGAAAGCAGCAGAGCTTGGCCCAAGTCCTTGGGCCCCTGAACCCATGTGAGAGACCCAGAAGAGTCTCCTGGCTCCTGGCTTTGGATTGGCCCAGCTCCAGCCATTGCGGCCATTTGGGCAGTGAACCAGCCTATGGAAGACTTCTTTCTCTGTCTCTACCTCTTTAACTCTTTCAAATAAATAAAATAAATCTTAAAAAAAAAAAAAAAGATGCCATATGGGATGCCCACATCCCGTACTGGAGTGCCTAAGTTTGAATTCCAGCTCTGCTCCTGATTCCAGCTTCCTGCTAATGAGCTCCCTAGGAGGCAGCAGTGATGGCTAACTCGATAGACCTCTGCCACCCACATGGAAGACATGGACTGAGCTCCAGGCTCCTGACTTCAGCCTGCCTCAGCCCTGGCTGCTGTGGGAAGCACATGTGTACCCTGTTACCCTGTCTCTCTGTCTCTTTTTCTCTGTCTCTCTCTGCCTCTCAAATAAATTAAATGTAAAAATGTTTTAATATTTTATATAATTTCATCATTTAATAAAACCTTGTAGGTTTTCCCAGGCTCCTTTTCCAGTATGAAAACTTACCTGACCATCCATGTACTGGCTTTTGAATATGACACAAGTAATAAGAGATAACAGAATATGTGGTAAGAGAAAATCACGCAAAAACATTCTGCTCTGAATTGAAAAATTACTTTGAGACTTTCTTAGGAATGATTGTTGGTTACCCATCACATCAAAGACTATCTCCCAGTACTTCTCGTAGTGGGGCAGACTAATAAGAGAGAGATATAAATAATATATATAATTATATACATAAATGTTATATATATAAAATTTCATTACAACAATGAAAACTCCTGCCACATGCCGACTCTGGTCAATGCTTGTCACATGCATTTCCCTTCTTCCTTCTCTGACTCACTGCTCCATCATTGCTTTAGGTGAAAGGCCTTCCCAGTGTCCAGGACTGGGTCCCTAACTGTTCTTACGAGATAGTGAGACAGCTCAGTCTTTGTGTTCCTGTAATGTGCTTCTTACCTGGCAGCTGATCTCCCCAGAGGGCACTGCAGCTGTTTCATTTTCAGATAATCTCCAGTTAGCTTCTCCTCTTTGTTATCCTGCCCAGCCCACTTTCATAATTTTCTGCTGAACCTCCTCTCTCTCCTGTTGACCTATGTCTTACATGTCAGGGAAGGTATATGATTTACGTTGTTTTTCATCCTGCCTTGCTATTTTCTTGTTAGAGATTTGAGCATTTGCTGTCTGAAATGCAAAGTAAAATATTCCATCAAATGTTGCGCTTCCTGTCTGAGCTCACTTAGCACTTGATCTTTTATTTTTAATGAGTTTCACAGGGTATTTCCGACACAGATTACAGAGGATCCTGATAAACAAGACAGGCCTGAGACACAGGGGGTGGGATCTCCCCTAGGAGCTCGCATATCAAAGACATACCTTCTCAGCAAAACTACACATCTCCACTGCCAACCCCCAAAGTTCCTCAGGCCAGGAAACCACCTTTTTAATGTCAAGACTAGAGATGGAGCTTAAAACACAGCAGGTAACTATGATTTAAATTTTTGCTAATGGGCTACAGTTGCATTCTTTCTTGAGCATGGGTTTGGACAACAGGGCAAGGGCAGCCCATGTACCAATAGCACCTCAGGGGAGAGGAAAGACAGTAGGCACAAAGGGGAAATGGAGGCCCTGAATATGCTTTCTTATTTAAAAAGGAAAGAAAGAAAAATTATTCGAGAGACAGAGAAAGAAAGCAATCAAGACAGAGAAAGAGAGAGCTCCCATCAGCTGGTTCACTCCCCAAAAGTCTACAACAGCTCATACTAGGCTGGGCTGAAGCCAAGAGCCCGAAATTCAACCGGAGTCTCCCAACTCCTTGAGCTATACCACTGCCTCCCAGGGTCTGCGTTGGCAGGAAGCTGGAGTCTGGAGCCGTAGCCTGGGTCTGAACCCAGGCACTCTGAAGTGGGTGTCTTAACAGGCATCTTCACCACCAGGTCAAGTGCATGCCCACCTGTTTTCCATTTTTATGTACAACAGAAACATCTTCTAGCCACTCAGCAGCAACCGAGACTGGCACTGAAGAATCTATACAACACTTACACTTCTTCATTTCTGTGCATGTATTGTTAATTTGCAGGTACTTGAATTTACAAAAGTATATATATATTTTTAAGAACATCATGCCAGATTGAGAAATCTTGGAAAGAGAATAAGAGAACTGAAATGCATTGGCCTTAACCTTTGTCTGGCCTTGGTCAATATCCACCTTCTCCATCAATCAATAGAAACATCTGTTAGCATCTCCTACTACAGAAATCTCTGCTCTCTGGGAACACGGACAACAACTCTTTGCAGATGCCTGAGGACTGCCGAGCATATCCTTTAAGCATTTCTACTTCTCAGATGTCTATCCCCAAATAGCAAGCAATACTTTGCTAAACCCAGGAAACAATCTGTGTCCTCTTATCCAAGTATGAATTGATTTTTAAAGTATGTACGTGGACAAATAGGTCTGACTCACCTTCTTCTGGCCACATAGTTTACGGGAATTCTGAAGTCTCATATGTGAGGGTACTTCCAAAGGTTCTTGGGAAAATAGAATTAAAAGATGTTTATTGTAGGGCAAACAAAACAGAAATCTGGGTGCTGGGACCTTGGGTGCAGTGGGATAACCTGCCACTTATAACACTGGCATCCCATATTAGAGGCTAGTTTGTGTCCCAGTTGCTCTGCTTTTGATCTAGTTCCCTATTAATGGGCCTGAGAAGGCAACAGAAGATGGCCCAAGGGGCCAGCACTGTGGCGTAGTAGGTCAAGCCACCAATTGCAGCGCTGGCATCCCATATGAGCACTGGTTCGAATCCCAGCTGCTCCTCTTCCAATCCAGCTCCCTGCTAACGTGCTTGGGAAAGCAGTGGAAGATGGCGAAGAGCTCGGGTACCCGCACTCACATGGGAGACCCAGAGGAAGCTCCTGGCTTTGGATTGGCCCAGCTCCGGAGACTGCAGTCATTTGGGGAATGAACCAGAGCACAGAAGACCTCTCTCTCTGTCTCTCCCTCTGTCTGTGATTCTGCCTCTTGAATGAATAAATAGATAAATAGATCTTAAAAAAAAATGGCCCAAATACTAGGACCCCTCTGCTACCCACGTGTTAGATGTGGATGGAGTTCTAGGCTCCTAGACATGGCCTGACCCAGCCCAGGCCACCATGACCATTTGAGGAGTGAACCATGTCTCTCTCTCTCTCCCTCTCTGTCACTTTGCCTTTCAACTATAAAATTAACCTTAAAAATGGTGGAATTCTGCTGGCGCCGTGGTTCAATAGGCTAATCCTCCGCCTTGTGGCGCCGGCACACCAGGTTCTAGTCTCGGTCAGGGCGCCGGATTCTGTCCCGGTTGCCCCTCTTCCAGGCCAGCTCTCTGCTGTGGCCAGGGAGTGCAGTGGAGGATGGCCCAAGTGCTTGGGCCCTGCACCCCATGGGAGACCAGGATAAGCACCTGGCTCCTGCCATCGGATCAGCGCGATGCGCCGGCCGCAGTGCGCCGGCCGCGGCGGCCTTTGGAGGGTGAACCAACAGCAAAAGGAAGACCTTTCTCTCGGTCTCTCTCTCTCACTGTCCACTCTGCCTGTCAAAAAAAAAAAAAATGGTGGAATTCTATTCCTAGTTTCTTCATAATGTGCACTTCCCATGAACTTTGAGAAGATCCCTCATAGAGTCTTCTTTCTTTATGAAGACCCCTCAACAAAGAGTTTCTCAGCTATATAGAAAGAAATGGGAATAATTCCCCAGTTGACAAAAGATTTCTCATCTCCAGCAGTACCCACTGCCCAAAGACCCATCTGACACTTGGGGTGAACTCACGTTTCACCTGACTTTGGTGATCATGGTTTGTTTTGTTCCGTTGGTTTTCTTTATTCAGTTTTGCTGAATCCCCCATGGCCCAGAGCAGAACCCCAGGGAACGCCTGGTTAACCTGGATGTCTCCAGGATCTCATTCTTACATTCTTCCCAGCACATGACCCCATCTCAGAGCCCTCTAAGGAAGTATATTTCAGAATCCTGTGTGCATGTTTATAGATTGGCATGGCAGGGGGAGTGTATTCACGGTAAATATCTGTCTACTATAGTAACAACATGTTGTAGAAAAAAAAGTGCCTGTTGGGGCCAGTGTTGTGGTGCATCTGGTTAAGCTGCCAACTGGTATGCCCACATCCCACATCAGAATGCTGGTTCTAGTCCTGGTTACTCTGCTTCCAATCCAACTCCCTGCTAATGGGCCTGGAGAGCGGCACATGACAGCTCAACTACTTGAATTCCTGCCTCCCCTGTGGGAGAGACCTGGGTTGAATTCAGGGTTCCTGGCTACAGCCTGACCCAGCCCCACCTATTGGGACCATGTGGGGAAGGAACCATCATTATGGACATTCTCTCTGCCTCTCTCTTTGTAACACTTTGACTTTCAAATAAGTAAATTATTTTTTAAGTGTTTGTAAACCAAAGGTTCATGAAAAGCAGTCTGAAAGCAAAGGCCTAACTCTGTTACCTCAAACCCTCCAAAAATAGCATAGATAGAAAGGTGACTGTACCGTCAGGCAAGAAGGTCCTCTGTGACTGTACTGAGAGTTCAACGTTATGGGAGATGTTTGATAAAGCAAGATTCTGTATGTGTGCCTGTGTGTGTATCTGTGCATAAGATGTATGCTAAACAGCATCTGGCATTGGGGCACAATGGGTTAAGCCACAGTTTGGGATGCCCACATTACATATCAGAGTGCTGATCTGAGGTCCGGCTACTCCACTTCTAATCCAGCTTCCTGCTAATGCATCCTGGGAAGGAAGCAGATGATGGTCCATGGGAGACACAGATGGAGTTCCTGGCTCCTGACTTCAGCCTGGCTCAGCCCTAGCTGTTGGGGGCATTTGGGAAAGTTAATCAGTAAATGGAAGATCTTTCTCTCTTTCTATCTCTCACTCTCTTTCTCCACCCCTCCTTCCCTCTCCCTCTCCCTGTCGCTCTGCCTTTAAAATAATTAAAATAATAATAATCACATTTTAGGTGAAGTGGAATGGGCTGAAAGAATTGTAAGAGAAATCAGTGTGAACAAGGTATCAGCATATTCTCATTTAACTTGCAAAAACTAACTGGCTTGTCATACTAACATGTTTCCTATGAGATACATGATTTAACAATGTTTATGTGTTCCACACTCATATATTCAACCATTAACCATTTGTTATTATTTTGTAATATGGGCAATTGCAATTTTATTTAGAACACACAAATGTTAATTTTTAAAGAGTTTAAAATAAATATTATAAACTATGTGACAGAATTTCCAAAGGAGTGAGCAATACTTAGTAACTGATGGTTAAAAAAAAAAAAGTTCATTTACTTATTTATTTGAAAGGCAGAATGACACAGACAGGAAACAGAGAAAGGGAGAGAGATCCTCCATCCACTGGTTCATTCCCCAAATGACTGCAACAACCAGGTCATGGGCAAAGCCAAGAGCCAGGAACCCCAATCTTGTCTCTCATGTGGTGGCAGGGAAGTCACCTTCCACTGCTTGCCAGGCACATTAGCAGGAAGCTTGATGGGAAGCGGAGTAGCCTGAACTTGAACTAGAATTCTGACATGGGATGTCGGCATTGCAGGCAGCAACTTAACTCACTATGCCACAATTCTGGCCCCTAACAACTTCTAAAAATATATCAGCACATTCCAGTAAGAATGTTTGCATCAGTGCATGAAGAAGCAAGAAACTATTTTAAAAAAGTTTACCATTATCTGTCCAGTGAATTTTAAATTCTTTACAGATTAGTATTAAAAGAAAGAACATGTTTATTAGAAAAACCAAGTTTCCTTTAATAAGAAATATAATTAAACTTTGTAAACAGATTTTCTGGAGATGAACAAAGATAAAGAATGCGAAAGCATCTGTAGAAGGAAAGTCATTATTGAGGAAATGGGCGTTACCTTCATCAATAACACTGACATCTTAGTAATAAAATTACTTGAAGAGTAGAACACCAAAGCCGGATACTGGTCTACCTCAATTCTGTTTTGCTTTGTTTTTCGGTAAAGGAGGGAAGCACCGTTTCTCCTGTATTCTGTACAGAGAACTGAAGCTCTCAACCCACAACTCAAGGGAAAAAATCAATGGGTAGTAACCGCCGACAGAGGCAATCATCCTGCTCTTCAATCATCTTGGCTTTCTGACCAATCTACACAGCTTATTTCAAGAGTTCTGTGGTTTTAGCTACTCTTAGGGCCTGGAGAGTTTACAGTCTTCTGACCTGCCAGGAGGAAATGAACGACATATTCGATCCCAATGTGTCTCAGGGCAGGCAAGAGAATGACCATCAGAACGGCACAGCCCCTTCAGGTGAAATGGAGGGGGGTGTGTGTGGGTGTGTGAGAGAGACGGGCCACGTGGAGTGGACCAGGAGGGGCAGGTCTACAGGGGGCTCCCATCATCCTCGGCAGCTTCATGACACTGCGTGGACAACACATCCTCAAGAGCGGCCTCCCAAGGACACAGAGCTCAGAGCCCTCTCTCCCTTCCATGCCTCTTCTGTGAGCTGCAGCGGTAGTCACACAGCCTCCAAACCCCGCGTTCCACCCAAAAATAAAGGCTTCCGAGAAACTGCATCGTGACTTCATGTTCTAAACTCAAAATGCCATGTTCCAATAGCTAACATTTATTTAGTGCTGTGTGCCAGACACTGCAGTGAGCATTTTACACGATTTCATCTCATTTGATAAATAGCTCTGGGAGATGGTACTCTGATTACCTCCGCTTTCATATATTAAAAAAAAAAAAAAAGCAAATCTTGGAAAAATTAAGTAAACTGCTTAAGGTCACCCAGCCAGGGAATGTCTGAACGAGGTCTGGCCAAGGTCCGTATCCTTCCAGCCTAAACTCTCTTGTGCACATCACATCTTCCAAAGACAATGAGAAACACAGACTACAAAACACATCACCTAGCTCTGACACAAAAACACTGGACTGGAAAGAGAGACAGCATTCTTGACATAAAAATGCCTTTTGAAGGTAAGAAAAACCCCTTTCTTTCAGATTTATTTTAATCCAAAAAGAAAAGGGCAATACTGAGAAGAAGATAGAAGTGAATTTGCATCCCCATGAAGAAAGTCCTATTAAGCACAGTGCAGACACGGCGAAAGCGCTTAGTTCACTGGACACAGAACAGTATTGTCCTCTCCAAATACGCAAAAGAGGCCAGGGAAGACGACCTGAATGAAAACACGACTCCCAAATGAAGAGCAATGCCGCCGCATTCTGCAGCAGAAGAGCAACCCTTTCCCAGCTGCTTTGCCTCCTGGCTGCAGGAGCGGGAAAGGCCTCAAGCTGCTGTGTCCTCACCATGCCCCACCCCTTGTTGTAGCCTCGGCAGACAAGACAAGACACCGCTGCACAGGCTGAGTGCAGGGAACAGCATCCCTGGGCCAGTGGAACAGCGTGATTGGAACAGCGTGAGTCTAAGACCACAGGGCTTCTCTCTGGGGAGAAGCAGCGGAAGGGGATGGAGTGGTGGGTAGGATGTCGGTTAGGTGTGATGTCTGGAGCAGAGAGGGCAGTGAGCTCCTTAAGTCCTTCTTGATCTTTCCGACTGTGGGAAATAATTCAAAAGATACGCAGCATGAAAGAACAGAGGTAGCTGAGGGGCGGAAGGAAGGTCTAAGGAGAGAAGCAAGCAAATGAAAGCCTGTGGAAGACGAAGGTAAGAAGGACGGGGAAGTGAAGGTGGAACGAGGCGGTGCTGGGTAGAGAGAGAAGCCGAGGCACAGAGAGAGGCCGAGGCAAGAACACAGGCTTCAGAAGTGACCTCTTCCCAAAAGAGGGGGGATTCCAAGTCAGAACAAAAGGAAACATGAAATTACAGGAGCCGGTGTGTGGCACAGTGGGTTAAGTAGACACCTGCGATGCTGGCATCCCATACAAGCGCAGTTCAAGTCCCGGCTGCTCTACTTCTGATCCAGCTCCCTGCTAATGGCCTGGAAACTCAGCAGAAGATGACTCAAGTGCTTGGCCCTGCACCCACGTGGGAGGCCTAGATGGAGCTCCAGGCTCCTGGCTTTGGCCTGATCCAGCCCTGGACATTATGGTTATTTGGGGAGTTAACCAGCAGATGGAAAATCTCTCATTCTCTCCCTCTCTGTAACTCTGCCTTTCAAATAAATAAATAAACCTTTTAAAAAATAAAAATATGGGGGCATATCAGAGTACTTGGGTTCAATTCCTGGCTCCAGTTCCCATTTCCAGTTTCCTATCCATGCAGACCCTGGGAAGCAGCAGGTATGGCTCAAATACGTGGATCCTGACACTCATGTGAGAGACCTGGCCTGAATTCCCAGCTCCTGGTTCACAGCCCTGGCCTAGTCCTAGCAATTGAGGGCATTTGGGGAAGAGAACCAGCAGGTGGGAGCTCTGTCTGTTCCCATTTCGCAAATAGAGTTTTTCTTTTTTAAATAAAATTCTGAGCAAAATTTCAAATATGACTATATGCTTTGAACCTGTTTCAAAAGAGAATTCAAGCAGCATGATCTGATTAAGGAGGCTCCAAGACAAAAGCAAGCTGCACCTGAGCCATTGAGGGAGCGTCCATGCGCTAGGTGACAGAGTTGGCCCTTCAGGCTCAGATGAGATTTGGAGGCAATGCTGCTAAATCACGCTACACCTCATGGCCGTGAAGAGAAGCTGAGCTTTTCACTATCACTCAGGCTCACCCCAAGAACGTGAGTGGCACACTCAGCAGCTCCTGCTGGGAAACGGCTGGAACCCTTCTCTCAGCGCTACTGAGTGGGAAGCTCACAGAATGAAACCCTTAGCTACGGAGAAGCCAGATGACTGACCCACATTGACATCAGAGGGTCAAAGTGCACTTTCTTTTTTTTAAGATTTATTTTATTTATTTGAAAGACAGAGTTACAGAAAGAGGTAGCGACAGAGAGACAGGTCTTCCATCCGCTGGTTCACTCCCCAGATGGCCGCAATGGCCGGAGCTGCGCCGTTCCGAAGCCAGGAGCCAGGAGCTTCTTCCGAGTTTCCCAGCTGGGTGCAGGGGCCCAAGGACTTGGGCCATCTTCTGCTGCTTCCCCAGGCCATAGCAGAGAGCTGGATCGGAAGTGGAGCAGCCAGAACTAGAACTGGCGCCCATACGCGATGCCGGCACTACAGGCCAGGGCTTTAAACTGTTGTGCCACAGCGCTGGCCTCCAAAACGCATTTTCTATAAACTGATCTTAGAGGTCTGCCTGACTGAACCTACTGACAAGTCTCAAATCTACTTCTGTCACTACTTCCGCATGAGCACTGCGGTCAATGCACAACCCCAAAAGTGCCCAGGGCAGTTGTTCTGATCATCCATCTTTTAGCCCATCGACCATTCTGATAAAACAAACAAACAAAAAAAAATCATCACTTCATAGGCACAAGTCCTAGGGCCTGGATTTAGTTCCACCTTGATTAACTGGGGCAAAAGTTTATGAGGAGTGGAGCAACAGTGAGCCAGTGAAAAGGAGTAAGGGCCCAACACTGTGGCTTAGTGGGTAAAGCTGCTGCCTGCGGTGCTGGCATCCCCTATGGGCGCCAGTTCAGCCCCAGATGCTCCACTTCTGATCCAGCTCCCTGCTAACGTGATTGGGAAAGCAACAGAGGCTGGCCTAAATACTTGGGCCCCTGCACCCACATGGGATACCCAGAGGAAGTACCTGACTTCAGCCTGGCTCAACCCCAGCTGTTGCAGCCATCTGGGGAGTGAACCAGCAGATGGAAGGTCTGCCTGTCTCTGTAACTCTACCTTAAGAATAAGGTTTTTTTTCTTTTTTTTTTTTTTTAATTTTTTTGACAGGCAGAGTGGACAGTGAGAGAGAGAGACAGAGAGAAAGGTCTTCCTTTGCTGTTGGTTCACCCTCCAATGGCCGCTGAGGCTGGCGTGCTGCGGCTGGCACACCGCGCTGATCCGATGGCAGGAGCCAGGTACTTATCCTGGTCTCCCATGGGGTGCAGGGCCCAGGTACTCGGGCCATCCTCCACTGCACTCCCTGGCCACAGCAGAGAGCTGGCCTGGAAGAGGGGCAACCGGGACAGAATCCGGCGCCCCGACCGGGACTAGAACCCGTGTGCCGGCGCCACTAGGCGGAGGATTAGTCTAGTGAGCCGCTGTGCCGGCCAAAAATAAGTTTTAAAAAAAGAAAAGGAGTGAGCTGGAAGCTGCACTTGTGCCCCCCCCCCCCCATAGCATCCCAGGTGAGACAGGCAAGATAAATGGATGGCAGCCACTCCAACGTCCACCAAGAAACATCCACTGCTTATGGTGGCTGCCTGGATCCCAGAAGAGATGGAGGCATACACACGGCTGGCATCTCTGACTGACCACCACAGTGCACCAAGTCAGCACTAGCAGAAAGGCATGTCACCTGCCAGGCAGGAAAGCACCGATGCGTGGGAGCAGAAAGGGGCCCGCACACAGTGTAAAACACATTTTCAAAGTTCACAGCTCGTGTCACTGGGGTTTACAGTATTGTTCCCGATTTTAAAAACTGAATGTAGGTAATATTATCTATAGTTTGAATGCATGGTTCTCCAAGGTGCCTGGTAAATAGTGGGCTCAGTGGAACCAAACAAGATTCATTCCAACAAGAAAGTATCAGGGGAAAAGAACGTACCGGAACAGATTATTGGAAAAATTTTTTTCATTGCTATTTATTTCATTTTCTTTGAAAGGTCAGAGACATGGGTGGCACCACGGCTCACTAGGCTAATCCTCCGCCTAGCGGCGCCGGCACACCGGGTTCTAGTCCCGGTCGGGGCGCCAGATTCTGTCCCGGTTGCCCCTCTTCCAGGCCAGCTCTCTGCTGTGGCCCGGGAAGGCAGTGAAAGATGGCCCAAGTGCTTGGGCCCTGCACCCCATGGGAGACCAGGAGAAGCACCTGGCTCCTGCCATCGGATCAGCGCGGTGCTCCGGCCGCAGCGTGCCAGCCGTGGCGGCCATTGGAGGGTGAACCAACGGCAAAAGGAAGACCTTTCTCTCTGTCTCTCTCTCTCACTGTCCACTCTGCCTGTCAAAAAAAAGAAAGAAAGAAAGAAAGAGAGAGAGAGAGAGAGAGAGAGAGAGAAAGGTCAGAGACAGAGATCCTCCATCTTCTGACTTACTCCCCAAATGTCCACAACAGTCATCGCTGGGTCAGGCTAAAACTAGGAGCCTAGAACTCAATCCTGGTCTCCCACGTGGGTGACAGGGATTCACGTGTTTGAGCCATCACCTGCTGCCTCCCACAGTGCACATTAGTGGGAAGCTGCAATCAGAAGTGGAGCCAGGACTCCAAACCAGGCACTCTGCTATGGGACATGGCTGTGCCAACCAGTGCCCTAACTGCTGCACCAAATGCTTGCCCTTAAACACAATGATTAGACCTCAAATTTGTATATTACTTTTGAGCAGCAATGACTTTAAACTTAGCATACATACCCCATTCATATACATTATGAATCTATATTACGTATGCACTAGCAAGTGTGTATGAATTACTTATTCATACAAATAATATATATGAATTATATACCATACATACATTTACATTGTGACTAGCACAAATACTATATTCATATACATATACAGCCTTTTCCCACCAAGATTTCACGTAAGGCTGAAAGAGTTCAGCTGCAGGGGCCAGCACTGTGGTGCAGCAGCTTAAGCCTATGCCTGTGACACTGGCATCCCACATGGGTGCCAGTTTGAGACCCAGATGCTCCACTTCCCACCCAGCTTCCAGCTAATGTGCCTGGGAAAGCAGCAAAAGATGCCCCAAGTGCTTGGGCCCCTGCATCAACATGGGAGACCCGAAGGAAGTTCCTGGCTCCAGGCTTCAGCATGGCCCAGCCCCTGTCGTTGTGGCCATCTGGGGAGTGAACCAGTGGATGAAAGCTTTCTCTCTCTCTCTCTCTCCCTCTCCTCCTCCTCCTCTAACTCTTTCAAATAAATAAATCTTTAAAAAAATAAAGATTAAAAAAACATTAAGCTGCAGAGAAAAATAATTTCCATGACTACTTTTTCAGTTATCTCAAAGGTGGCACATAGCCAGTGCATATATGATAAGTTAATTCATTACATTTAATGAATGCCTTAGGATATTAGGGTTTGGCAAAGTTCATAAACCATCCCACACCTTCCACCAAATGTCACAAAAATTTTGCAAATATGTGCACTCAAGAAATTGTCTGGGGTGAGGCACTGTAGCTTTTATAAAACCCTATAAACAACCATCCAAAAGGGTAAAAACCACTATGCCAGAATATTAAAATGACAAGGCAATATGAAGTTTATGAAAAAGAATAATAGAAATGAAATATTAAAATATAAAGTTTGGGCTGGGCATGGCGGTGCAGCAGGTTAGGCCACAGCTTAGGATGCTCATCCTCTATCGGACGGCCTGGGTTCGAGTCCTGCCTCCTTTTGTGATCCAGCTTCCTGCTAAGGTGCACCGTGGGAGGCAGCAGATAGTGGCTCAAATGCTTGGTCCCTGCCACCCACACAGGAGACTCAGAAGGAGTTGCTGGATTCCAGCTTCAGTCTGGCCCAGCCCAAGTTGTTGCAGGCATTTGGGGAGTGAACCGGTGGATGAAAGATCTGTCTGTCTCTCTGTCCCTCTCTCCAACTGTTGCTACCTTTCACAAAAAAATTGTTTTAAGTCTTATTTTCCCAATGTTTATTTTGTATATATTTCCAAACACTTGATTGTTTTCAATCTCTACACATAGAGATTTAAGGGCCCTATGCAATTCTAACCCCTCAAATTCCTCCTCCACAGCTATGAGCTCTGGGAATCTGACCCCCAAAGCGGTGACACACCAATCAGTGAGTTTTACTTGTGGTGGTTCAGGTGGGTTTCCTAATTTAAATCTATGGTATGCCCATTATCTTCACAACGTAAGGTATCAGGCTGTCAAGATCCAGACAGACATCCAAACAACTCTGCTGTTTCAATTGACTGTCCCGATACTACAGTTCTTACATATACTCAAGACATACACTCTCCCCCTAACGGATCCAAATTCAAGATTACCCAGTAAGATACAAAATGGCAGTTACACAAGGACACACAAGCATCCCATTGGCCTGTCTGGTCCCACCGACCATACTGAGAAATCACGAGTGGTTCTCCTTACTGAGACAGTGCAGTAAACTGTGGATGGCGTGCATGATCTGCAAGCACTGTGAACAGAAATGAGTGGAGAGAAGTTCAGGTGTCAGGGAGAAATGAACATCCCCTTCCCAGAGCCTGGGAGAGCAAAGCACAGTGCTCTCTCTCTCTCTCTTCCTTGATCGTGCATCCCTGGTTTTCTTCAGGACCTATGGCAGCTGACCTGAACTGCTATTGGCTTTATTTTTGAGGAAGGCATTTTTCAATTGTCTTCTGTACAAGGATGACACTAATGCAGTTAACGTTTTTTTTTTTTTTTTTTTTTTTTTGGACAGGCAGAGTGGACAGTGAGAGAGAGACAGAGAGAAAGGTCTTCCTTTGCCGTTGCCATTGGTTCACCCTCCAATGGCCGCCGCAGCCAGCGTGCTGCAGCCGGCGCACCGCGCTGATCCGATGGCAGGAGCCAGGTGCTTCTCCTGGTCTCCCATGGGGTGCAGGGCCCAAGCACTTGGGCCATTCTCCACTGCCTTCCTGGGCCACAGCAGAGAGCGGGCCTGGAAGAGGGGCAACCGGGACAGAATCCGGCGTCCTGACCGGGACTAGAACCCGGTGTGCCGGCGTCGCTAGATGGAGGATTAGCCTAGTGAGCCACAGCGCCGGCCACAGTTAATGTTTTAAAACCTGAATTCAAATTTTCAAGGGGGTACAGTGGCTAAGAAGACAGGTATGTCCAGAAGTAAACAGCAAGCAGCAAATAGCTAACGTGATCACTGAACACTCAAAACACATAACTCCTTTCCATCTTTTTCCTTTTTTTTTTTAAATTTATTTGAAAATCAGAGTTACACAGAGAGAAGAGGGAGAGAGAGAAAGAGAGAGAGAAAGAGCAAGGGAGAGGTCCTCCATCCAATGATTCACCCCCCTCCAATGATTCACTCCCCAGAGGGTCACATCAGCTGGAGCTGGGCCAATCCAAAGCCAGGAGCCAGAAGCTTCCTCTGGGTCTCCCACGTGCATGCAGGGTCCCAAGGACTTGGGCTGTCTTCTACTGCTTTCCCAGGCCACAGAAGATAGCTGGATTGGAAGTGGAGCAGCTGGGATTTGAACCGGCGCCCATTTGGGATGCCGGCACTGCAGGCGGCAGCTTTACCCAGCCCCTGCTTTCCATCTTATATGCTCTTATGATTGCTGCTGAATTTCTCGCTGTTAAAATTCTAGATGTTACTTGGGCACAAGGGAACTTTGCCTTCATTATTACCATGCCTTAGGCACAGGCTTAAAAAGAGTGAGCCCTTCATACTTTTTTCTCCTTTGATCATCTACAATAACTATTTAACCGAATGCCTTCACAAAGCGTTCTACTTCATGGTGCCCCTGTGGGAAAGCTGTTTGACCAAATGAAGCCTACACCATTTTTCTGATTTCGAGCTGAAGCCTCATTTGGGTGGGGCTTAAGGCCAACCACTTATAAAGCCAGAAGGACCGGCATGGGGTGGAAAGCCAGTTATTTCAATCGAGGGAGACCCTGACTTTTCTCCCCAACAGCAGATGAAGACCACAGGTCATCTGGTCTGAACAAAGGGCACACAGGCTCATTTTAAAAAAAAATTTATTAATTTATTTTATTTGAAAGGCACAGTTACAGAGAGAGGGAGAGACAGAGAGACAGAGAGAGAGATTTTCCATCTGCTGGTTCATTCCACAAATGGCCACAATGGTTGGGGCTGTGCCAGATTGAAGCCCAGGAGCTTCTTTCAGGTCTCTCACGTGGGTGTGGGGCCTAGCACTTGGGCCATCTTCCTCGGTTTTCCCACACCCATCAGCAGGGAGCTGGGTGGGAAGTGGAGCAGCCAGGTCTCAAACCAGCGCCCACATGGGATGTCAGCATCATAGATGTCAGCCCAACCAGCTACACCACGGCGCCGGTCCCCATACTCATTTTCTTTTCTTTTCTTTTTAAAGATTTATTTATGTATTTGAAAGGCAGAGTTACAGAGGCAGAGAGAGAGAAAGAGAGAGAGAGAGAGAGAGAGAGAGAGAGAGAGAAAGTCTTCCCCAGATGGCCACAATAGCCGGAGCTGTGCCGATCCAAAGCAAGGAGCCAGGAGCTTCTTCTTGGTCTCCCACACAGGTGCAGGGGCACAGGACTTGGGCCATCTTCTACTGCTTTCCCAGGCCATGGCAGAGAGCTGGATTGGAGTGGAGCAGCTGGGACTAGAACTAGCGCCCATATGGGATGCAGGCACTGAAGGTGGCGGCTTTACCCACTACACCACAGCACCGCCCCCCCCAACATATACTCATTTTATTCAGCAAACAAAACATGTAATCAGAGCCATAACCAGGGGTGGGGAGCCTTTTATCTGCCAAAGACCATTTGGATATTTATAACATCATTCATGGGTCATACAAAATTACCAATTTAAAAATTCGCCTGCTACAGATTTACTGAATGTTGAGTCCTGCCTGCAGTTGCCAAATGATGTTGAAGGCATTACACAGCCCAAGGGCCAGACGTTCCCCATCCCTGTCATAACCCAAAATAAACACTTGCTTTATTTGTTGTTTTAAAGCATCTATAAAACCAGACTTTACTTCAAAGTTCATAAATATTTATAGAGGAGGCAACACTGTGAAAAGCACTGTGTGATGTGCAAACTACATAGGGACCCAGCTTTTATTTTGCAGTTAGAAACCCCGTCAACAGTGCGGTCATTGTCTTGATGATTTCATCAAAGACCATTATGGTTCCCCATTGTCCAGGGATGTCCCAACAGTTGGCTAAAGCAGTTCATCACAATTTGGTGCACTTTACTCATCCAACCCGCTTCTCTCTGTTCCTAGCACAAAAGCTCTACAAGTCAGTACTCCTTACTGTCCCCTTAACCCGGTTTTCTGGTGACACTCCCTCCCTCTAGCTTCCTCACTCCAAGTCCTGGGGTCCCTGAAGGCCCATGGCCATTCTTCTTCCAGGAAGTCTTTGCCAACCACCATCGCCTCCAGGGAACACTCTCTGCCCTGAAGACCCACAGCAGGCACAGACTCGTCTCCAGGATCTGCCACTAATTAGTGAGCAATGCAGCAGCATTGTTTCAGGTGTGCTAGTCCTCGATCCTCCAGGAGATGAGTTCCTAGAAGGCAAACCTTCCCTGTGCCTCCCACAAGGCAGCTCTAATTGGATAGATAATGGGCAAATTGCCTCACTGTGTTTCCACGGAAAAGAAATGCTCTCTCTCTCTCTTTTTTTTTTTTTTTTTTTTAAGATCTATTTATTTATTTGAAAGGCAGAGCTACAGAGAGAAAGAGAGAGAAGGGGGGAGGAGATTTCCACCCTTTGGTTCACTCCCTAAATGGCTGAACAACCAGGGCGATGTCAGACCAAAGCCAGGAGCTTCTTCCAGGTCTCCCACATGGGTGCAGGGTCACAAGCATGCATTAGCAGGGAGCTGGATTGGAAGTGGTGCAGCTGGGACCCGAACCGGCACCCACATGGGATGCTGGTGTAGCAGGCGGCGGCTTAACCTGCTGCACCACAGCGCTGGCCCAAGAAATGTATTCTTGAGATTAGTGGTTCTCAAACTTGAACTTACATCAGAACCAACCAGGAAAGTTCCTTTCTGACGAACTGCTGAGCCCACGTCCAAGAGTTTCCCATGCAGTCAGTTTGGGACGAGGGTCATGAATTTGCATGTCTCACAGGTCCCAGGTGCTGCTGGGGTACTGAGTTGGGGAGCATACTCTGAGAATCTGGCGTGGCTCAAAGACTTGAGCAGCAGCTCTACTCAGCAGAAGAAACCCGGGGAGGGCGCAATACTGGGACCCAGAAGAAAAGGGCTCCTCTCATTAGCTGCTTCCTGGCCTTGGCAAGTCGTGGTGTGCTCAACGCCTTCCACCTGTACAGCTGAGGTAACACTGTCCAATCCTTTGCTTAAGACTGTTGTGAGAGGGGCCGGTGTTGTGGCTGCAGTGGGTTAAGTCACCATCTGCACCACCGGCATCCCAAATGGGCACCAGTTTGAGTCCCGGCTGCTCCACTTCCAACCCTGCTCTCTGCTGCTGGCCTGGGAAAAGCAGCGGAAGAATGGCCCCTGCACCTACATGGGAGACCCAGAAGAAGCCTGGCTGCTGCAGCCATTTGGGGAATGAGCCACTGGATAGAAGATCTTTTTCTCTGTCTTTCCCTCTCTGTAACTCTGCCTATCAAATGAACAGATAAATCTTAACAAAAACAAAACAAAACAAAAAAAAACTGTTTGGAGGATCAATGTGAAGGAATGATAACACTAGGAACAATTCTATATAAAAGCAACAGGTGAAGTAAGTTACTTCACAATGTGCCTGGCACCCAAAAGGGGCTCAGTAAACATTTAATACGTTGTTTTATTATTTGGCCCAGTATTTCAATTCTAACTCTAGCTTCTTGACACATGGACTAATTTTGTTCTTTAGTATAATTTCACTGGCTGCAGAAAAAAAATTTGACGAGGATTACCTATTACACATACCACCAATTTTACCTTTGCAATAAAGAAATTTATTTGATTACCACGTTCATTTCACTTCAAATAGCTGAACTCTATACCATATTTTCTGCTTACATATAAGAATTTCAAAACAAACAAACAAAAGACAAGGACCTTGAAATCCTTCACTCAACGGCAAGAGACAACCACTAATACAAAAATCTTGCCAGTTCTTTGTCTAGAAAGAAACTGCTGGCTGGCAGCAGAAGTGATTGTTTTAAAAATAAACAACAAATGTGACAAACTCTACCAAACAGGGTTAATCCCATGTTGTTCTGGATTTTATCATTTTTAACCATTTTACTGCCAACTCTCATTTCATTTGAGTGATTAATCATCAATCAAGTGGTCAGATTCCCTTGTGGTCTCACAATCTGTAAATTAGGAAAATGAAATGTCTCCTTTTACCACAGAGTTGAGATCCATGACCTTCTTAAGTACGGATAATAAAAAGGGGTCATGGGTCATTAATGACAAATGGGCTTTGTGATGGATGGCTGAAACCAGAGAAAAGACAAGATAAAACACAAAGAGAAACACTGTAATACCTCACAGAACCAGAAAGAAAGGGCATAAAATCCATAGGTATCTGCTGACACTGATCATAGCACCTTGCAATTATACATATAAAAACACTCATGATGGTACATGCATAGTTGCAGTCTTGCCCTCATTGTGTAGTCACGATGCATATTTTAACAATCTAATGAAGAGGAAAAAGCATGCGGACCAATCTGCTGCCCTAAGGGACAGAGAGCTAGGATACTGCACATGTGACCTTTTGGCTTGTGAAAAGCCTACATGCTCTTGCAAATAAACTCACAGAGGCTGCAAATCAAAATGATGCCGAGATCTTTGGACAAAAGGAAGGCAGAGGAGGAGGAGAGGGGGCAAGTGAAATTGAAAATGAAACAGAACCAAGCAGTGTAATCATTACACATCATGACAGACTCAACAGAGCTAATGTGTAGTACACCAAAAGATATAGCTTACACAAAATGCCCTTGATCTCAACACAAGTAATCTCATATGGTTCAGTAAGCAGGTTCCCAATAGCTCACGTCTCTTTCCTTCCAGACTTTGAAACCTGTCATCTGCTTTTTCACCCACCTCCCTTCGTTTGCACCTATTTTTCAGCTCCTGTTTGGCTGGCTGAAGTGGAGAGTGGAGACATTTCTTGACTGGCAGGTGGAAGCCACAGTATTTGCCAAGGACAAGAATAAGAAATACTCATGTCATTTTGACCTAAAATTTTCTTTCCCTTTTTTGAAAAAGGGCCCCAAATTGGTTCAGTGGCCCTATTCTCTAGATTGTAAAGAGAAAACTCAGTGGCCTCATGCAAGCTTTGCTTTGTTCGCAGGGCCTAGAAAAATACACGTTAAGTTCTAAGAGCTTAATTACTAAGATTTAATCTTCAAAAATTTGAACTGCAAAGTCAAGGTGTCAGGGTGAAGGAAATTCCTCTTTCACCCAGATGTGTCTGCCTAAAATATATACAAAAGAAAGACTCTGGTTCATTTTTATTTCCCCATTTTATAGATCATTTGTGAGTCTCCTCATTGAAGACAGCACAATTCTCAAATTGCAAGCAGTCCGGGATAATTGTTTCAGGAGTACCCACGTCTCCTCACAGAGCTACGTTCCTCAATGTCATGTCCAGTGACTGCTTCTTTTATTCATTCAACAGGTATTTGCTAGAATGGAAATGTGTACGGAGCATAATTCTATGTGCTTGGGATACAAAGATCTCTGGCCTGTGAGGCCTAATTTCTTTTCTTTTCAAAGACTTATTTTAATTATTTGAAAGGCAGCATGAAAGAAAGACAGAGAAGGACAGACAGAGAAAGAGCTTCCTCCCATCCTCCGGTTCACTCCCCAAATGGCCACAACGGCAGGGCCTGGGCCAGGCTGAAGCCAGGAGCCAGGAACTCCACCCAGGTCTCTCACATGGGCGCAGAGGCCCAAGCACTTGAGTCATCTGCTGTTTCCCAGGTGCATCAAGCAGAGAGCTGGATCAGGAGCCCAACACCCGAGACTCCAACCCAACTGTGATATGGGATGCAGGCATTGCAAGTGGCAGCTTAACCCACTGTGCCACAGTGCTGGCCCCAGAGGCCTAAATTCCTATTAGTGGAAGACAGTTGAAAAGTGGTCAGTAGGGTGGGGGTGGGGAGACTACAATAAGCTAAAGAGAATCAAGAGTAGGAAGTGGGAAGCTGCAGTTTAAATCGGGTGAGCTGCATAGGTGACATTAAGAGGAAAGACATGGAAGAGTTGACAGAAGAAGGGACAAGTGGATCTAGGAAAATGAGGTCACAGGCCTAAGACTGGGCCAAAGCAAAGACAGATGCCAGAGAGCTGAGCGAGAAGAGCAATGAAGGACGAGGCCTGAGAGGTAGAGTGGAGCGTCTCATGACATTTTTTTTTTCTGATGAAAATCCTGCTTTTACTCTGAAAGGAACAGAGGTTACTGAGAGAGATGAGAACCGATTTAATTTCAAGGGATCTTCTGTTCCCTAGGATGAGAATAAGACGTATCAGCAAGGCTAGAAGTGGAGAGAACAGCAGCTGGCAATAGAGGACGATGGCCTAACCCAGGAGAGAACCATCAGGGGTGGGGGTGAGAAGCAGTCAGACCCTGGATATGATGCGAGGGCAGGCACCAGGGATTTCCTGACAGACTAAACACGGAAGAACAGAGTCAAGTGTCACTTCAAGGACCTTGTTCGAAACAACTGGAAGGTTGGGATTTCCATCAACTGAGACGAGGCAAGTCTGGGGCCGAGGAGAAAAGCAGA
Organism: Oryctolagus cuniculus; assembly: GCF_051225735.1. Classification (NCBI taxonomy): domain Eukaryota; kingdom Metazoa; phylum Chordata; class Mammalia; order Lagomorpha; family Leporidae; genus Oryctolagus; species Oryctolagus cuniculus. The sequence continues at coordinate 135,439,815 of NC_142869.1, read as the reverse complement.
TCAGTTTTGGACGAATCAGATCCAGACTACTTCTTCCAATCTATCTAGCGCTTAGAACACAAGTAGCTGCAAACAACGGCTCTATAATCCAAAATAACCTCACGCACACTCACACCACCGTGCATTTGAACATGCTGATCTCTATGCCTGGGACGCCCCTTCCTTCCCTTCCAGTCTAGCAACCTGCTACTCATTTTCCAAGGGCCAGGTCAGAATCTCCTGTATGTGTGACGACTTTAACGACCCCTCCTGCAGAGTTGGTCACAGCCACTTCTGTTTACGACTAGTATTTTGTTGATGTTGAAACTCCGGACCTACCCACGCTTCACTGTAAGGACCTGCCTGTGAGTTCCCGAGAAGCCACAAGACCTGCGTCATGGGTCATGGAGACACCTCCTGGTGTACTGATGACATGCCTGGGGCATACTTGTTTGCTCAATGACTACAGACACAATACCAGTATCTGCCACACTGTTTTCCTTATTGAAGGCACTCTCACTTATTATCTCATTTTATCTCAATAATAATCCTGAGAAGAAAGGGCAGTATTGTTCAGATCAAGATGGGAGAATGAGGTTCAGAGAGTCTGACTTGCCCAAGGTCATGTTATTTCACGGTACACTGAACTTTGGCCAAAGCCGCCTGACTCTTTATCTATCGAGTGTTCCAACAGCTTGGGGAACTTTCACTGTCACCAGGTCTGTTTGGGTGGCCAACATCAGCACCTCCTTATGATATGCATACTGTGTGTGGGAAACTCGGAGTCTGCTGTGGCCAAAGGTTGCAGCACACTCCCCAGCAAGTGCCTACAGTCTTTTTTTTTTTTTTTTTTTTTTTTTTTTTTTTGACAGGCAGAGTGGACAGTGAGAGAGAGAGAGACAGAGAGAAAGGTCTTCCTTTGCTGTTGGTTCACCCTCCAATGGCCGCCGCAGCCGGCGCGCTGCGGCCGGCGCACCGCGCTGATCCGATGGCAGGAGCCAGGAGCCAGGTGCTTTTCCTGGTCTCCCATGGGGTGCAGGGCCCAAGCACCTGGGCCATCCTCCACTGCACTCCCCGGCCACAGCAGAGGGCTGGCCTGGAAGAGGGGCAACCGGGACAGAATCCGGTGCCCCGACCGGGACTAGAACCTGGTGTGCCGGCGCCGCTAGGCGGAGGATTAGCCTAGTGAGCCGTGGCGCCGGCCTGCCTACAGTCTTTCCCTCTGATCCTGACTCATAGCTCCTGCAAAGACAGCAGAGAACACAAGTAGTATCACATCTGCAGGATCTGGGGAGGTAGGGGCCGGGGTAAAACTAAAAACAGGACAAGGCCAAAATATTGCCAAAGGTTAGTTTTAAGATCTATTCAAGGCTACGTTAGCGAAACTAAGAGGTGGAGGCACAGGTAAGTTGGCTTTCGTGAGTGTAGCTGCATCAGGTGTCAGGCAATTCTTCAGCTAAATTGAGAAAGTTCTGGAGTTGGCAGCTGGGACCAGTGCTGGCAGAAGGTTAGCAGGCAAGGGAAGGAGACAGGTGAGAGGAAGTACTGAGGATTTTAGGAAACAGCCTCAGTGTCCGTTGCTCTGTTTGTCAGCATTACTGTTTTGCGTGGGTTGTCCTTACAGAAGGTTGACCATCTCAACCACTGCTCTCTGTCCTATGTCTGCTATGTCAGCCTTCCTGGAAGCTTTAAGGGAAGAAAGGAAAGTTTCATGGCACTGATCCTCAAGAGGGATCATTTTAAAATGGAATAGCAAGTACTGGTTATTTCCATTGAATCCTCAGAGCCAACACTAGTTTCTTCTTTTTTTTTTTTTTTCCAAAGATTTATTTATTTACTTGAAAATCAGAGTCACACAGAGAGAGGAGAGGCAGAGAGAGGGAGGGAGAGAGAGAGAGAGAGAGGGAGAGGGAGAGAGAGAGGTCTTTAATCTGCTGGTTCCCCTCAACTGCTGCAACAGCTGGAGCTGCGCCGATCCAAAGCCAGGAGTCAGGAGCTTCCTCTGGGTCTCCCACGTGGGTGCAGGGGCCCAAGGACTTGGGCCATCTTCTACTGCTTTCCCAGGCCATAGCAGAGAGCTGGATAGGAAGAGGAGCAGCCAGGACTTGAGCTGGCTCCCATATGGGTTGCCGGCGCATCAGGCCAGGGCTTTAACCCACTGTGCTACAGTGTCAGCCCCCCAGTTTCTTTTTAAGATTTATTTTATTTGCAGCCGGTGCCGTGGCTCACTAGGCTAATCCTCCGCCTTGCGGCGCCGGCACACCGGGTTCTAGTCCCGGTCGGGGCGCCAGATTCTGTCCCGGTTGCCCCTCTTCCAGGCCAGCTCTCTGCTGTGGCCCAGGAGTGCAGTGGAGGATGGCCCAAGTGCTTGGGCCCTGCACCCCATGGGAGACCAGGAGAAACACCTGGCTCCTGCCTTCAGATCAGCATGATGCGCCGGCTGCAGTGCGCCAGCCGTGGTGGCCACTGGAGGGTGAACCAATGGCAAAGGAAGACCTTTCTCTCTGTCTCTCTCTCTCTCTCTGTCCACTCTGCCTGTCAAAAAAAAAAAAAAGAAAAGAAAAGAAAAGAAAAAAAGAAAAAAGAAAAATATTTATTTTATTTGAAAAGTAGAGTTACCAAGAGAGACAGGCAGAGATCTTCCATCCATTGGTTCACTCCCTAAATGGCCACCTCGGTCAAAACTGAGCCGATCCAAAGCCTGGAGCCAGGAGCTTCTCCCAGGTCTCCCATTCGAGTGCAGGAGCCCAAGCACTTGGCATCTTCCACTGCTTTCTCAGGCCATAGCAGAGAGCTGGATTGGAAGTGGAGCAGCCAGGACTAGAACCGGCACCCATATGGGATGCTGGCACTGCAGGCTATAGTTTTACCTGCTATGCCCGATAACACTAGTTATAATATATGATCTCCTCTTCCTCTTGTTCACATAATTGATAAAGCAAGGCTATCAATTTCCATCAAGGAGTAAGCACGCAACAAGATACATCTTTGCTACAGCACTAAGTACTTCTCTAGAAAAACAGAGAATTGCAAAAGTTTCAAAAACACAATGAAAGTGCATGGGTATTGTGGCACAGTGGGTAAGCATCTGCTTTCCACACTAGCATCACTTATTAGAGTCCCAGCTGCTCCTTTTCTGATCCAGCTTCCTGCAAATGTTCCTGGGAATGGCAAATGACGGCCCAGGTGCTTGGGCCCCTGCTGCCCACATGGAGACCAAGATGGAGTTCCTAGCTTCTGGCTTCCGCCTAGCCCAACCCAAGCACCTAGAGGTATTTGCAGGGTCAAAGAGTAGATGGAAGATTCTCTCTCTCTCACTCTCGCTCGCTCTCTCACTCTGACTTCCAAATAAATAAATAGATAAATCTTAAAAAAAATAAAAGGAAAATACAATAAATGCAATGAAGAATTCCGTTGAAAATCTGTTGCTACACTTCAAGGATTTACTAAGCAAACTGAAGGGGAAATTAAAAGTATTCTCTCAGGCTGCAGTAGAGGTACAGAAAAAAAAAAAAAAAAAGAAACAGAACATCTGGAGTCGGTCCAATCTGTTCTCAGGCCCACAGACAGTGATGTTAACCAAACTGTTCCTGAGATACCTACAAAGAGGCCTACTCCTATCTCGCAGCAAGAATGTCCCAATCTCAGCTCTGCGCCATGAGATGCCCTGTGCTTCGGTGAGTAGAAGCCCACATTTTCCAAGCTTTTTCTTCCATATCACACTTCCCCATTCCCCTGACTCTCTGCACTCCCCCTTCATCCCATCATCTCCTGACTTCCGCTCCAGGCTGTGGGTGTACACTCCTGCATCAGCCAGAACTCACAGACCCAGTCAGGTCCTAGATGTCACCTCCAGCTCTTCCCACAGGGATTCTGGGGTCTCCAGGAACCAGAGCAAGGTCTACAACCTTGCTGCACACAAAATGTTGTGTGGGAACCAGATTTGCTACCTTATTACTCTAATAGAAATATGGAATCTCAGGTCCCACCCTAGACCAACTGAATCGGAATCCGCAGGATTTTCATAAGATGCCCAGGTGATTCAGATGCACAGTGAAGTTTGAGGAGCACACCAGACACCCACTTGGTCTTTGGAATCCTCCTGCAGAAGACCCAGGTCCAAGGAGAAACACGGCAGTCATCTATTCATGGGCTCAGGGCAGGAGTGCTGGCTGTCAAGCCCAAGATCCTTAATGCTCATGAAGGATTTTCCTGAGATATACACTATTAATCTAGAAATGGGGGCCGGCGCTGTGGCACAGCAGGTTAACGCCCTGGCCTGAAGCCCCGGCATCCCATACGGGCACCAGTTTGAGTCCCGGTTGCTCTTCTTCCAATCCAACTCTCTGCTATGGCCTGGGAAAGCAGTAGAAGATGGCCCAAGTCCTTGGGCCCCTGCACCCATGTGGGAGACCCGGAGGAAGCTCCTGACTCCTGGCTTTGGATCGGCACAGCTCTGGCAGTTGCGGCCACCTGGGGAGTGAACCAGCGGATAGAGGACGGCTCTCTTCGTCTACCTCTCTCTATAACTCTGTCTTTCAAATAAATAAAATAAATCTTTAAAAAAAAAAAAACTAGAAATGCTGATTGTTAGGCTTACTAAATTTAAGACTTCTCAGAAAAATGAGATACCTGGTAAGTTCAATGCTACCTGAGGGGGGGTTGATGGGTAGCTATTTGTTACCACTTGAGCCTTGTAATCTGCAGTAGTTTACTACTCTACTGGAAAAAACAACAACCATTTTGGTGCTGTGCTCAGATACTGACCGAAGGCATTCAGCAAGCTGAGAAGTATCTATGACAACTATAAAAGTCAGGGTGAGATCAGAGAGTCTGTTCTTGCCTGGATCTGCTTCCATGTAACATCTCCTCCCCAGGCCCTTCCCCTGATGGTGCTATTATTATGGTAATTCAGTCGACAAGGACTGGACAGACTGAAAACCAACTTCTCTGCATCTGACAGAGAGGTCTCACTTGATTAAGGCATTTAGAGATCAAGTGGAAGTAACTGGAAAGCAAAGAGAAACACCAGCAGCTTGGATAGTCCAAGGCTGTAGTCATGTTTGCGACAAACAAAAAAAATCTAGCAGACTAATCAAAGGTTTAACAGCAAGTTCCAGTAGGCGAGCCAGACATAGAGGGCACTAGAAGAAAGTTTCATATACTGGCTTGACAAGGGCTATTCAAATACATAGCAGGAACGGGATGGGCCACCCAACACCCAAGCCATCCACCACTGATGGACAATGGAGCTTGCACACACACAGAAAAGATGCAAGAGTCCAACGCTGCGAGAAGACTTAAAAATGGCACAAACTTTGAATGCATTCCCCGACCACACATAAATCCTAAAGCATACAGAAGTCTTATTAGCTGGAGTGTTTGAGCATGAGTCTCATCAATCATGGACCGACTATTTAGTTATGAAGCAACAGGAGTGAACTGTATGAGGCCAAGTGGTTTGTTTTCTTCTGAAAAAAAAAAAAAAGAAATTCATAGAAGACATCAGCAGTCATGCACTGTAGAGAAGACTTGCAATAAATTTAATACAAACAAGTTATCAAATAAACGACAACCTCAAATCCTTCAAGGGAGAAAAGGCAGAATCCACAGTTGCTAAGACATATCTAAAATGTCAGCATCCAACAACAAAAAAATAATGAGACAAGCAAAGATAAGGGAAGAGTGCCTCATACACAGGGGGTAAAAGCTGTCAACAGAAAATGTCCCTGCACCGTCCTAAATATTGGGTAGAGTCAGCAGACAAAAACTTGTTTATTTAAAGATTTATTTATTTATTTTAAAGTCAGAGTTACAGAATCAGAAGGAGAGACACAGAGACAGAGAGAGAGAGAGAGAGAGAGAGAGATCTTCTACCTGCTGCTTCACTCCTCAAATGGCCACAACAGCCAGGGTTGGGCCAGGCCAAAGCCAGGAGCCAGGAGCTTCTTCCAGGTCTCCCATGTGAGTGGCAGCTTGGGCCATCAGCAGGGAGCTGGATCAGAAGTGGAGCATCCAGACACATTGGATGCCAGCATCACAGCTGACAGCTTTACCCACTATGCTGCAACGCTGGCTTAAGCAGACAAAAACTTTAAGAAGCTATTATAAAACATGTTAACAAAATAAAGGAAAACATGATGATAATTACTTAACTAAGAGAAAATCCCAATAAAATGTCAAAATTATTTTAAAAACTCAAATAAGAAATTTCAGAATTCGAAAGTCTAACACCTGCAATAATAGAGGCAAAATTTGACCAGAAATTTGAAAAGAAAATACCAAATTTGAGAGGAAGAAGGCAATCAGTGAACTAGAAAACAAATCAATAGAAATTATCCAATATGAAAAACAGAGAAGAAAGGATGAAGAAAAATAAACCAGCTCAGAGAGCTGGGAGGACAGCAGTAGCCCCAAGGACAACAGCAGCCCCAAAAGGAGAGGAGAGGAAGAGAATAGGAACAGAAAAAAAAAAGAAATAATAACTGAAAAAATCATAATTTGATGAAACATATTAATGTATAGATTCAAGAAGTTCAAAGAACCCTATTAGGATAAAAGAAATCGGTACCCAAGTACATCAAAATCAAGCCATGGAGAATGAAAGGTAAACAAGATCTTGAAAGAGCAAGAGGAAAATGACTCATCACCTACAGTGGAAAAAACAAGCCAATGTATGACTTCTCATCAGAAACAATGGAGACCTGAAGGCAGGGGAACAAAATTACCGAAGTACTGAAAAAAAATATTTGCCCATCAAGATTGTATCACATGAGGTGGGTGTTGTGGCACAGCAAATTAAGCAGCTGCTTAGGACACTGCATCCCAAATCAGAGTGCATGGATTGGGGTCCTGCTTCCAACTCTGATCTAGCTCCCTGCTTATGTGCCTGGGAAAACAGCTCCAAATCTGATCTAGCTTCCAAATCTGATCTAGCTCCCTGCTTATGGGCCTGGGTGCTTGGACCCCCGCCACTCACAAGAGAGACCATGATGGAATCCTGGTCCCTGACTTCAATCTGGCCCAGCCGTGGCTACTGTGACTGTTTGGGAAGTGAATCAATGGCCTGAAGATATCTCTCTCTCTCTCTCCCTCCCTCCCTCCCTCCCTCCCATCACTCTGCATTCCAATAAATCTCTTTTTAAAAGATTTACTTATTTATTTGAAAGTCAGAGAAACAGAGAAAGAGAGAGGAGGCACAGAGAGAATCTTCCATCTGCTGGTTCACTCCCAGATGGCCGCAACAGCTGGATCTGGGCCAGGCTGAAGCCAGGAGCCCAGAGTTTTTTCCAGGTCTTCCAAGTAGCTGCAGGGGCCCAAGCACTTGGGCTATCTTCTACTGCTTCCCCAGGTACATTAGCTGAATTGGAAGCAGAGCAGCTGGGACTCAAACTCATGTCCAGGTGGGATGCCGGCACTGCAGGCAGAGGCTTAACCCACTGTGCCACAGCACAAGCCCCAATAAATAAATATTTAAAAAGAAAAAGAAAAGAACTATGGCGGAAAATAGTAAAATAAATCCAAAGAAAAAATAAGGAAGGTAATAATGAATTTAGAGTTGAAGTCAAGGAAACCAAACACAGGATTAAAAACATCAACAAAGGGCTGGCGCTGTGGCACAGCAAGTTAAAGCCCCAGTCTGCAGCACCTGCCTCCCATATGGGCGCCAGTTCAAGACCCGGCTGCTCTACTTCTGATTTAGCTCTCTGCTATGGCCTGGGAAAGCAGCAGAAGACGGCCCAAGTCCTTGGGCCCCTGCACGTGCACCTGCACGGGAGACCCAGAAGAAGCTCCTGGCTTAGGATCCCTGTAGCTCTGACCATTGCAGCCATCTGGGGAGTGCACCAGCAAATGGAAGACCTCTCTGTCTCTGCCTCTCTGTAACTCTGCCTTTCAAATAAATAAATAAATCTTAAAAAAAAAAAAAAATCTGGCAAACCATAGTCTAGACTAACCAAGAACATGGAAGAAAAGGCCAAAAACAAAACAACCACAAAAAGAGAAATGAAAATGAGGACATCCATATTAACTATAAGCCAACAAATTGTACAACTTAAATTAAATGGAAAGAGTTCTAGAAATATATAAATTGCCAAATCCAACTCAAGAATAAAAAGAAAATCTGAATTGATTTATGACAAGCAAAGAAATTTAGTCACTAATTTAAAATACTCCAAAAGGGGCCAGCGCTGTAGTGTAAGGGATAAAAGCCACCACCTGCAGTACCGACATCCCATACGGGCAGTGGTTCGAGTCTCAGCTGCTCCACTTGCTAACTTCAATGGTAAATTTTATTAAATATTTACAGAAGAAATAGCACCAACCCTCCACAATTTTTTTTCAGAAAATGGAGGAGAGACCACTTCTCAATGTAAGCAACATGGTCAGTATTATTCTGGTCAGTATTATCTACATTAAACCAAGACAGTACAAGAACACAAAACTACAAGTCAACATCTCCTAAGAACCTAGAAGCAAATATGCTTAACAAAATACAAGTAATCTGAATTCAGTACCACATAAAAAGGATTATACAACATGACTCACTGGGATGTATTACAGAAATCCGAGTTAGTTTCAACATCCAAAAATCAATTAATGTTAACATATAGTGTTAATAGATTAAATGATGAAACTATATTATAATTCTTGTATAATTGCAAAAAAATGCATTTGACAAAATCCCACACGCGTTCATGATAAAAATTTTCAACAAGCTAGGAATAAAGTAACCCTCTGAGACAGATGAAGGGTTTCCATGAGAACTCTACAGTTACATACTTCATGTGAGAGGGAGGGCCGGTGCTGTAGTGTGGCAGGTAAGGTCACCACCTGTGATGCCACCATCACATATGGGTGCTGCTCCTCTCCTGGATGCTCTACTGCCAACCCAGCTCCCTGCTAATGCTCTTGGCTAAAGCAGTAGAAGATGGTCCAGGTGCTTGGGCCCCTGTCACTCATGTGGGAGTAAGTTCCTGACTCCTGGCTTCAACCTGGCTCCCCCTTGACTGTTGCAGCCACTTGGGGAGTGAACCAGCACATGGAAGATTTCTCTGTCTCTCCCTCTCTCTGTAACTATGACTTTCAAATAAATAAATAGACAAAGTAATAATAATGTGAGAGGGAATACATCCCCCTAATATTGGGAACAAGGTAAGGTTATCTACTCTCACCACTTCTATTCAATAGTGTGTTGCAGCTTCCAGTTCTTGCAATAATATAAAAAGTGATGACATTCTGGGGCCAGTATCATGGTACAGAGGGTTAAGCCCTTGTAGAAAACATTTTGGCACTATTTTGAAAAGCTAAACATAAATATCCCATACAACCCAACAATTCCATTGCCAAGTGTGTGCCCAAGAGAAATGAAAACACTGCTACACACAAAGACTTCCATGCTAATTAATGTTCATAGCAGCCCCATTCATAATGTCCCCGACTGGACACAATCCAAGCGTGTATCCTGGTAAATAGAGAAAACACAGTGTGGTATCTGCTTATGACGGAGCACCACTGACACGTGTTAGAACATAGAGGAATCCCAAAAACATGCTCGGACACAAAAACTCCATACAACATGATTGCATTAACGTAAAATGTCCAGAAAAGGCAAATCTGGAGACAAAACAGCAGATCACTGGCTGCCTTGGGGTGAGAGATTTTTAACTGCAAATGGTCTCCAGGAAATCTGAGGGGACTGCTGGTCTTTGTTTAAGATTCATTTATTTATTTGAAAGTCAGTTATACAGAGAGAGGATAGGCAGAGAGAGAGAGAGAGAGAGAAAGAGAGAGAGGTCTTCCATCCGATGGTTCACTCCCCAATTGGCCACAATGGCCAGAGCTGCACCGATCCAAAGCCAGGAGCCAGGAGCTTCTTCCTGGTCTCCCATGCAGGTGCGGGGGCCAAGGACTTGAGCCATCTTCTACTGCTTTTCCAGGCCATAGCAGAGAGCTGGATTGGAAGTGGAGCAGCTGGGTCTCAAACCAGTGCCCATGTGGGATGCCGGCGCTTCAGGCCAGGGCATTAACCCACCGAGCCACAGCACCAACCCCTGCTGGTCGCTTTTCAAGCTGGACCATGGTTGCTGTGTTAGTCTTCTACTGCTGCCTAACAAGCTACAACACAAGCAAAGACTTAAAATGCCCATTTATTATCTTGCAGTTCCTCACAGGTCAGCGGCCCAGCCATGGTGGAGGTGGGTCCTACTGGGCTGAAATCAAGGTGTCAGCTGGGCTGTGTTGCCACCAGGGTCCCCTTTCAAGCTCGGCTGGTTGTTGGCGGAACCCAGCTCCTCGTTGTGGAAGGACAGAGGCCCGGCTCCTCCACTGTCCGCTTCCTCGGTTCAGCAGGAGGGTCTCTCTCTTATGCCAGTCCCCTTTCAGGCACTTACACCTGATCAGTTCAGGCCCAGCCAGGATATTGTCCCCTTGCATTAACTAATAAGATGACCTTAATAACACTTGCAAAATCCCTTCACCTTTGCCATGCAATGTCACCTAATTAAAGAAGTGACACTGTACTCATTCACAGGGCCCACTCTGGTATCCCACAAAGAGCATCATACAGGGCACGGACACCAGCACTGGGCATCTTAGGGGTCCTCTTCAATCCTGCTTACCACCGCTATACAGCTGACAAATTCACTAGAACTCACCAACTGTATACATATCATAGGTTAATTTTATGTTATGTAAATTATACCTCAAAAAGCTGTTTAACAATTGTGGTGAAAAAGAAAATGGTGGCTGGCGCCGCAGCTCAATAGGCTAATCCTCTGCCTTGAGGTGCCGGCACACCAGGTTCTAGTCCCAGTCGGGGCGCTGGATTCTGTCCCAGTTGCCCCTCTTCCAGGCCAGCTCTCTGCTGTGGCCCAGGAGTGCAGTGGAAGATGGCCCAAGTCCTTGGGCCCTGCACCCGCATGGGAGACCAGGAGAAGCACCTGGCTCCTGCCATCGGATCAGCGTGGTGCGCCGGCCGCAGCACACCGGCCACGGCGGCCATTGGAGGGTGAACCAACGGCAAAGGAAGACCTTTCTCTCTGTCTCTCTCTCTCTCACTGTCCACTCTGTCTGTCAAAAAAAAAAAAAAAAAAAAAAAAAAAAAAGAAAAGAAAAGAAAATGGTGTCCAGAGAGCCGTAATTCTCACTTTTTTACTTGGGCTACATTATTTTTCTCATGAAATGAACCAAGCCCAGGACTGCCTTTTCTAGGAAATGATGCCACAGAGAGCCAAGTTTTCCACACTCATCAGCCATGTCCTTTGTAATTGGTTATGGCAGCTACTTCACAGTAACCACTTCCCGTATGCACGGCAGCCAACTCTTCCACTACCGGGCTTCAGTCTTGGGTCGCCGTCTTGGTAATGAATGGGGGCTCACTTAGACTCAAAGACTTCGGATCTCCATAGAGAGGAGTCACCCCGGACGAGAGTTTCCACTCTCCAGTTTCTCCACTGGGGAGTGGCTCTACTTTGAGTTGCCGTCAAACCAAGTGGGAACAATGTGTAGTCACACGAGGCCCCCTTTATGCCAGCTGTATACTCTGCAAAATGTCATCACCCCAAAGGTCAGAAACTATGAGTCGTGGAGCTCTCTCTGAGGACCCCGGAGCCTCTTTGAAGTGGAACCGCTCTCCTCTCGTGCTGTCTTGTGTATGCTGAACCAGTGTCTAAAACCAAATGTTTCCCAACTTCAGGCTACTCTGAGAACCCTCAGCCTTTAAAGAGCTTGCTTGTGTAGAAAACACAGCAGGGCTTTGGGGGAGCGAACCTGCGGGTGGGTGCTCTCTCTGTGTCTGTCTCTCTCTGTCTCTCAAATAAACAAGCAAGCAAGCAAACAAACAAATAAAACAGCAGGGCTCGCTAATTCCACCTCAGGTGCTCCCATGACACCATGAAGCAGTGTGCACTCCCCAAGGGGACGCCCAGCAGGGTCAACTGGATGGCTATCTCCTAGCTGGCTGTTCTCAAGCCAAACTGAACTGTCACCATGGAAACGCAACACAATGGAGCTGTCCCTCCTGGAGAAAAAAACATTTAGAATTCCCCATTCAAGGGTTTAATGTTAAACATAAGAGAAACCCTTCTGCATAATTTATTTTTATAAAAATAAGATCCTTTGTATAAGCAAACTTTAAGAAATAATGACTTAACTCTTGAGAAAATAAATTAGGGTCACTGGCTTTTCACAATCCTAATGACGAAAATGGCCACCGTATCAGATCATTTGAAAAATCCTAAAAGCTTCAATTCAATTAGCTAAGGGTGCAATCCCATTCCTCCAACGTGCTGTAGATCAGATAAAACTCTACACTTACCTAAGTAGCATCTCCGGGACACGGGCTGACACTGCACCCTACGCAATGCTTCCCTGCGACATTTAGGTTGTAACCTACAACTCACAGCACCACAGAGGCGTGTATTCCATTCTCTCATCATTTATCACATCGAAGGCAAATAGTCCATTCCCTTGTTATTTATCATGTCAGGGTAACACAGCAGCTCACAGACTGAGAGATAAGGGTCAGACTCCTTGGGTTCCCAATCCCAGCTCTGCAACTTGGCAGCTGTGCTATTTTACCTAGTTAATTACATTTCCCAAGCCTCTACTTCCTCACCTTTAAAATGGGTATAACAGCATAAAGCCAGAGTCAGTAAACTATGACCTACATGCCACCTCCACTTTTGAAAGCAAAGCTTTAACAGAACACGGTCACACTTATTCATATACGTATTGTCCATGACTGGGTTCAGAGAGATTGTGTGGCCTGCAAAGCCTAAAAGATTTACCCTATGGCCCACTACAGAAAAAAAATCTGCTGGCTTCTGACAGGGAAGATTCATGGGGGATTCAATGAGAAAATTCATGGAAGGTGCTATATGCAGTTAAGAAAACCACAGTTGAGGCCAGGAATTACCATGGTTTATTAATAGCAGTAAGTTGTAAAACTCTTGTGATCTCGTGTCCTAAAGCTCAGATACCTTGATCAAGAACAGCCTGGGAGCAGACTGCCTGGGAAGTAACACCTGGGCATCAGTAGGCTGTTTCCAATGTGCTGCCCACGGAGGTGGTGAGGTGGTGTGAACGCAGGACGTGACGGGCAGCTGTCAGTGCAGGCAGGGGGCCTGGGGAGGCCACAGACGGCAGCTGCCACAGTCACCCATGTCACATAAAAGATACTCTGCCCTTCCTTCATGGAGGAGCTCTCGGGCACAGGTGTGAGACACATGCATATTCATGGCTGGCCTCACTCCTAACTACCCAGAGGAGACCACAGAGGGACTAGGAAGGCTGCGATGATGCTTGGGTAATGCCCAGAGCAGGTGCAGGTAGCCACACAGAGCCTAGTTCCATTTTCCTAGGCAGTCACTGGTTTCCCAAGTTGTCTTTTGCTTGTCCAGAATAGCAAATACAGGCAGTGGGCTAGAATATGAAATGTTTAAAGGTCACGTTCCTGTCACAAGATCTAGGTTTACAATTCAAGATGCCAGCACGGCTCTACAGCTGGGCCTATAGTCACACAACTGGCACAGCTGGCCTGAGTTAGTACATCTGCAAATAAACTCTGACTGATCATCACACGTTGCAATGGGCCCCATAAATCTTTCAAACGGGTCTCACAAAGTTGTCTTTCAAAGCAACTACATAAAAGATCTAAGGAGTTCCTGCTAACAGGGAGGCTTTCACATACGAACGACCGCCTGGACTCCGTCTGCTCCCATCTAGGGCTTGCAAGTCTCACCTGGGCAAGTCTGCCTCAGTGCCTTGTGTGTTAAAGCAAAGTTGTAAGAACACGCAAAATTAAGACAGTTGTTATTCAAAGTGCTGCATGCCGGTGGATTCTCATTAGTCTGTCCCAAAAGGATCATAAATAAGCTCAAGGAGGAAACATTAGCCCCAGGAGGAAACCCTAATTTCACCCATGGTTTCTAAGTTGATGTGGAACTTCCACATCACACAAGCTCACGAGTTGTGAAGTCCTTGATGTTCCTCCCAGAAACTTTCCAACCAAATAAATCATCTCACAGTGTTTTTAAAAATTTGGCCCAGCGGGTTAAGCTTCAGCTTGCAACAGTGATATCCCCTATCAGCGTGCAGGTTTGAGTCCCGGCTGCTCCACTTCTGATTCAGATCCCTGCTAATGCACCTGGGAAGGCAGCAGAACAAGCCCAGGTGCTTCAGTCCCTCCCATCCAGGTGGAAGACCAGGATGGAGTTTCTGGTTCCTGACTTCAGTTTGGCCCAGCCTGGGCTGTTATGGTCATCTGGGGACTAAATCAGCAGACAGAACATGTCTCTCTCCACACGCCCCCAACCCCGTTCTGTATCTACATAAAAAAAGGAAAAGGAAATAAATAAAAAGTAGGCCCTTTGTTGGCTATAGGAGCTGCTTAAAAGCCATACACTGGCCGGCGCCTCGGCTCACTAGGCTAATCCTCCGCCTTGCGGCGCCGGCACACCGGGTTCTAGTGCCGGTCGGGGTGCCGGATTCTGTCCCGGTTGCCCCTCTTCCAGGCCAGCTCTCTGCTGTGGCCAGGGAGTGCAGTGGAGGATGGCCCAGGTGCTTGGGCCCTGCACCCCATGGGAGACCAGGAAAAGCACCTGGCTCCTGGCTCCTGCCATCGGATCAGCGCAGTGCACCGGCCGCAGCGCAACAGCCGCGGCGGCCATTGGAGGGTGAATCAACGGCAAAAGGAAGACCTTTCTCTCTGTCTCTCTCTCTCACTGTCCACTCTGCCTGTCAAAAAAAAAAAAAAAAAAAAAGCCATACACATGACACCAGCTGTTACGTTGGCTGCCCTAGAGGAGCTTCCTATCTGAGACGGACCAGGCTGTCCCTGGTGGAAACAGAGGCTGGGCAATCACACCACGTGGGCAGATATCACAACGGACCAGCCGCAGAGGTCTCAGCGTTTACAGTGTATCCAACCTGATATTCAAGTTGCACCAAAACACTTGGCAATTCTGCCTGACTACAGCTGAGCCCCCAAACCCTCTGCAATAACATTCTTTAACTTTTTAAAAATGTATATAAAGGGAACACATTTCATGTATTTCATATATACAGCTTGAAGAACTTAATGATACTTCCCACCCTACCCTTCCTCCTCCCTCTTTTCTTATTTTTCTTTTAGGTTCTACCGTGGCATACTTTCTTTCTTTTCTTTTTTGTAAAGTCTATTTATCTACTTGAAAGGCAAAGTCAGAGGCAGAGACAGAGGTCTTCCATCCTCTGGTCCACTCCCCAATTGGCCACAACAGCCAGAGTTGAGCTGATTTGAAGCCAGGAGCCAGGAGCCTCTTCCGTGTCTCCCCACATGAGTGCAGGGGCCCAAGGACTTGGACCATCCTCCACTGCTTTCCCAGGCCACAGCAGAGAACTGGATCAGAAATGGAGCTAGCTGGGACTCAAATCGGTGTCCACATGGGATGCCGGCACTGCGGGCAGTGTTTTTACCTGCTACCCCACAGCGCTGGCCCCCATAGCATACTTTCAATTCACTTTATAATCAAGAGCTTAACACTCCACTAAATAAAGAATTCAACAAGTAGTAAGCAGAAAACCCACTGTTCCTCAAGAGTACAGACAAGCGCTATAAACAACAACCAAATCACAAATAACCTCCTTGAGGCTGCCCCATAGCACGCCCGTTTGGACTGAGGATGGCCGAGGGCCCACCCAAGGCTTTGCTTTCCCCAGCACCAGTGATCAGCAGCAATGGACCCATTTTTCACGTCAAAAGCCTTCTGATGAGCGTGGAGCAGCAAGGGCGCCTGCAGAGACTCCACCACCACACAGCCCCTTAAGTTCCCAGCGGATGACACTTTACATGTGCTTAAGGCAGCCAAGTTGGAGTCAACTTGATAGACAAAAAGAGTAATCAACTAATTCAGCTGCCTATTTCACACGGTTGTCCAGTTAATAGAAGTAACACCCTACCAGCTCTTCCAGGCCTTAATTTTAGGGAATAAAGGCTTGTTATTTACTGATTTATTATTTATTTATATATTTGCAAGTCAGAATTAGAGAGAGAGAATCTTCCACCTGCTGGTTTACTCCCAAAATGGCCCCAAATCCCAGGACTGGGCCAAGCTGAAGCCAAGAACCTGGAGCTTCATCCGGGTCTCCCACGTGAGTGCAGGGGCCCAAGCACTTGGGCCATCTTCTGCTGCTTTCCCAGGTGCATTGGTAGGGAGCTGGATGGGAAGTGGAGCAGCTGGGACATAAACCAGCACCCATAGGAGATGTCAGTGTCACCGCTATGCCACAACATCAGCCCCACATTCTCATTGTTAAAGCACTATGTCCACACTCATGCTAAGCATGATGACGATTTGTTAGTACTAATCTCTTCTCTGGAGAAGGGACAGGCAGGGACAAGAGGCAGGGACAGGCAAAAAGAACCATAAACACCGAGACACACAAACCTGGTCACAAGTCTCACGATATGTTTCTCTTGACAGCAAACTTTAAGTATATGCAGATTGTAAGTTGGATGAATTTAATCCACTAAAATGTTTTCACGCTTTACTGGCTTGTGAGATTGCTAGTTAGTCATGGCTGACACAAAAAATTACTGTCTTCTTGAAAAATATGAATAGGATTAAAGCTTAAAATAAAACACAGTCAGATTTCAAGACTATTAGTGACACTGGATGCAACTGGGAAAAACGTATTTGCTGAATTTACATCCTTATTATATTACCTCAATCTGCTTTTCACATGTTATAATTTGTTGAAGGTTAAGAATACAGTTTGTGCTTTGAAAATAACTTCATCACACAGCATCCGTAAGCAGTATCAACCTCTCCGCAAAATGAGATTACTTCATTTATTTAAAATCCAAAAGGTACAGCCGGCGCCGCGGCTCAATGGGCTAATCCTCCGCCTGCAGCACCGACACATGGGGTTCTAGTCCCGGTTGCTCCTCTTCCAGTCCAGTTCTCTGCTGTGGCCTGGGAAGGCAGTGGAGGATGGCCCAAGTGCTTGGGCTGCACCCACATGGGAGACCAGGAGAAGTACCTGGCTCCTGGCTTCGGATCGGCGCAGCACACCGGCGGCAACGTGCCGGCTGTAGTCGCCCCTTGGGGGGTGAACCAATGGAAAAAGGAAGACCTTTCTCTCTGTCTCTCTCTCTCTCTCTCACTGTCCACTCTGCCTGTCAAAAAAAAAAAAAATCCAATAGGTACAAATATTGCCAAGGATGCATGATGTGTGTATATCCCTGAAGCAAATTTTGCCAGAACACTGGTGGAAAAAGCTGACAGGTGCATTCTAGCTAATAACAACACAGTCTGATGTCATCTCTGTTTTTAGCACTTCCATTGTTATCATCGTTTGCTATAAGAACATATCCTGGGTGATGAGAAAGTTTTACCTCTATTTTCTAGCTCAAGAAAGAGAAGTTCTAAAGCAATTTTTGCAAAGCTATGCATTATGAGAAAACTTCAAAAAGTTCACAGAGAAGTGGAATTAAAAGGTAATTTAATTTTGGTGCAAAAAAGTTTTGAAATCCATGCATAGTCCTTTCATAATATACACTTTCCAAGCTCTTTTTGAAAACCCCTTATACACTGAGGTTTCTTGGTCTATATAGAGTAAACCAGTATCTTTCGAACTTTTTTTTAAAGATTTATTTATTTTGAAAGTCAGAATTCCAGAGAGAGAAGAAGAAGGAGAGGAACAGAGAGGGAGAAGAGGAAAGGGGGAGAAGGGGAGAACAGGAGAGGGAGAGAGAAAAGAGATATCATCCATCCACTGGTTCACTCCCCAGGTGGCAGCAACAGCCAGCACTGGGCCAGGCCGAGGCCAGGAACCAGGACCTTCATCCAGGTCTCCCACACAGGTGGCAGAGGCCCAAGAATTTGGGCCATCTTCCACTGCTTTCCCAGGCTGTGAGCAGGGAGCTGGATCAGTAGAGCAGCAGGGATATGAACGGATTTCCATATGGGGTGCAGGCTCTGCAGGCGGGAGCTTTATCCACTGTGCCACAATGTTGGCCACAGTTTTCACCTATCTTTTTACTCCAGATGTCTCTCAAACATGTCATCATTTCCTTGAAGTCAGTCCCTAAAACCCACTAGCCAGTTGGAAAACGCTGTGCTGTAACTCAACTCACAGCTCAGAATATGAAGAAGAACACACGTAGGAGGGTTTAATGACCAGCTTCAAGGGGGAAAAAGTTGCATCTCTGAAGCTGCAGCAGGACCACTTCTGATCAGCATCACACGCCAGCGTTACAACTTCTCATTCCAGTCCTGGGTGCCTCGCTTGTGATTTATCAAATGCAGATGCCGGAACGCAATCTCAGAAAACGCTTAACTCAATCAGTGTGCAGCCACCCAGGCACCTCCGGAGGGAAATGACAAGCGCCAGTTTTGGACAGTGAAGGGGAAAGAAAGCCTTGTGCAAATCCGGAATCATCTGTCATGAGCAAAGGTGGAAAATTATAGAGGAACTCCTTTGGGTTGCAAAGATATCATTTAGGATTCCACAGCGGCAATTTAATAAATGATAGCCTTCTGGATTGAGTGATTTCACCTGCCTCCTCAAGTACCTAATTTAGGACCAGGGAGCAATTACAATCTACAGAGTCAAGGCATGGAATTATAAATGTCTGATTTACCATGGTCAAGGCTCCATCTACGTCTTCAAACCAGAGCGGATGACAACATCTCCCCATTTTCTCTAACAAAAGATCCACCTGACGTCTGACACTTCTCAATGTTCACGTATTCAACGATTCATCCTTGCATTCACTCATTCATCAAACAGGGGCATCTCACAAATGGGCCACCATATGCACAATGAGAAAAGTCATTCAGGCTGCTAATGAACAGAACAGGGACTGGGTTTCCACAGTCAGAGACCTGGGAAAAGCTGACAAGATTCTATTATGAGCAAGGCCCCACAGGCACGGATGACTACTGAGGTATCTGCTTCCATTTATCATGTGGAACCTGGCCCTCTCGATGCTGTCTGGAGCAAATATCAAATATTTTCATACAGCTGAGGCTCTCCTGTTCACTGACACCCATTCAACTGAGCTTGACTTTGCCTCATTTGGAAAGGCTTTACCTGGTATCTTTCCATAGACTGAATGAACTATGAAGTTAGATGTTTCTCGAAAGCTGTGTTTCTGAATTGAACTTTGATACGTTATAGGAGCTCACTCATCACATAATCCCTGTGCAGAATGAAGAATTTGTTGTGAATAATCACCCCCAATGGGTCTGTTGGGCTCACAACTTTCTCCAGGTGTGACTCCCTGTTACAAAGGAACAAAATAGGTGGAAGGAAGAGCTGATTTGCCTAAGAACTGGATTGTGCTACACTCAAATAACTTTAGCTTTGACTTAGTGTTCTCTCAATGTGATCCTTTTAGATGCAAATGTATTTCCTCATTGCAGGGTAATTTATGGGTTATTTCTATTGTATGAAGTCAAATTACTTCAGTGACCTGAAGTACCTCAATAAAATAGCTCTAAAACATTTAGTATGGAGTGTTATAAAACGGGGACTATTCTCCATTATACAAGTCATCACTCTAAAAATTTTAATAGATCTATTTTATTTACTTATTTGAAAGGCAGAGTGACAGCAAGGGGGTGAGGGAGAGACAGAGACAATGAGAGAAACACATACAACTGGTTCACTTCCCAAATGGCCACAAAAGCAGGCAAAGCCAGGAGCCTGGGACTCCAACTGGCTCTCCCACCTGGGTGGCAGAGGCCCAAGGACTTGGGTCATCATCCGCCACCTTCCCAGACACATTATCTGAGAGCTGATTGGAAGTGGAGCAGCCAGGACTGGAACTGGCACTCGGATATCGGATGCCAGCCTTGCAAGCAGCGGCTTCACCCACTGTGCCAGGACACCTGCCCCACTGTAAAAATGTCCATGCTCATCCCTTTCTCTTTCTTTCTGATATTAAGCTATCACCTGCACAATGCACTGCTCTTTACTCTGTCTCCTTATTATTTAAATCGTCTCTCACGCCTTCTGCCTTCAGACACTTTTTCTGGATATCACAACTCTCATTACCCACCCGAGCCTCTCCTCCACCTGCATCCTGTATGTGCTCTCAAGGCTCCTCTTCCAGTCTCAGTCCAGCAAATGAATGTGGCCGTGAACTCCCTGTCTGCTGTTCAATGACCCCTGCAGTGCTCTCGGACAGTCTGACACATACTTACCTTCCACTATAATTTGGCATCATGGTAACCGTTACTGGAAACAGATATAACCATGGGGTTCAAAAGCCCATATTCCGTCTACTAACATGCGGTTTGCCTTAAGGATTTGTGAGACAAAGTTCGAATCATCATTTATATAAAATATATACACCTTCTCATAGAAGCTAACACAACCAATACGGAAATAAAAATAGCTTTGGTTTACGTTATGGTATTAAGTATCTCTAAATTTCCACTTTACTACTTTGTTCATATTATTGCTATATCCATGCCTTTGACCTCAGAAGCAGAAATATTCAATTGGATGTATTAAATATATTTACAGAATGGCTTTTAATCCTCATGCTAGTAACATCAGGGCAAAAGACAACCTATCAAGCCACTTAGTCGAAGGCACAAAAGCAAAATTCGGCACATTTTCAACATTCAATTTTCCATCTTCCAAATACAATTTTTCAGTTTCCAATTGTAGCTTTAAGAAACACTAGGAAGAAGCTCCAATTACCGCAAATTGTTTTCTACCGCATTACCTTCTGGCAACCTCGACTTCGCAGCAACTATTTTAGTGTTCTAGTTACACACGCAACTAAGTTCTCCTACGGAAATGCTGTGAAAAGCAGGTGCTGCCTACCAAATTGAACAGGGAACCGTGTGTCGTGTTCACAGCGTCAACGGCAAATTCAGGAGTGAGGGTCGCCTCCCACAAGCAGGGAGTTGCAGTCACTCTTCATCAACAAACCCACCCAGGGAAGAAAACACTGGCTATGTCAATATGGAGAACAGCTTTACCCTGTCCTATCTCGAAACACTCTCACTCTGTGGACAATCCCAAAACACTGTAATGTGTTTTTCACAAAAGCAGCTGGCTGGGCATTTCTGTATTTATTCAATTAGACAGCAGAGGGGAAAGTCTCAGCACTGTCAGAAGAATATTTGCAATGCAATTAGGGGGAGGACAAGTGCATCTGAGTGGATGCCAGACACAGGGGCCTCCCCTTAATTCACACAACCCAACGTCTTTCTGCGGCGTGCAGCATCCAACAGCACTTCCTACAGTTTTCAAACTTTTGTCAGTTAACTACATGCTTACCGGGCGCCTCGTCTGGACACTCAACACTGCGGGCTCGGCATCCAGCACTGTGTACCTTGTTCCAGCACCATCTGTCACTTAAGCTTCCACAGATTCAAAAATTTCAATGCAAACTCATCTACGCGGTGGCGCTCACACTGAAGCTATAATTCAAATTTCGACGTGCAGCCTGAATTCCTTTTCAATGTTCTTCAACTTTGACCCAGCTCCCCCCACCCCCTTTGCTGAAAAGGGCCAAGACAACAGCCCAGCAAGTGGGGCAGGCAAAACAGGCCTCCTTTGTTCACTTTTGTCCTTTCAGCTCTCTATTGAGGTGAGGAACTGAAAAGGCTCTGGAAGGCAGCAGGCTGCTCACAGAACCGCAAGACTCCAGGAGGAAACTCTCCAGAGTCCATTTGTACCTTAAGACACAGTTAGTAAGTGCAAGGTTAGTGCTTTGCCTTTGCCTTGCACGAGAGAGAGAGGGACAGAGAGAGACAGACAGAGAGAGACTGAGACTCTGTTCATGCTGTTTGGCGTGAGTTTTGTGACATTCATCAAAAACGCATGCTGTAAGTTATACCATTCAAACGCCAAGGGCATCTGGAGCAGCATGAAATTAGCTTTACAGTTGAGATTTGGAGGAAGGATCACTGCATGAATACATCTACTGGATTTTTTGAATGCTCTCAGCCCACTGGAGAAAGATAAATCAAATTCACTGCATATCAGCCAGTGGAAGACCTCCTACAGGATTCCCTCAGATTTCCCTGGGAATAGATTCTTCTGGCTACAGTGGGTTTTGAACCAATACATTATGCCCTCCCATCATTTAATAAGAAGAATCTTAGAAGTATCCCTTTTGTCGGACAGCAATGGGCATTTTCCTTCTCATGTAAACTAAACAGTGCTTTAGTATAGGTCAGTATGGAGGGAAACCAGGGAGCATGGATACAAGAGAAGATCTCACCCGTTTGCCAACTGAGTAAGACTTGGGATGATAAGTGGAGGGGAGTTAGTGGCCCTAAGTCTGTTCCCTTGCCCCTGGCATTCTGTACACTCACTCAAGTTTTAGCCACTTGAGGGAAACCTTCCGTCACACTGTTCAAATTTATCTTTTTCTAATTTGAAATTCCAATCTTGTAGCCCAGTAAAATAGGTCAATTAAGTTGACACCGCGTCTTTCTTATTAGCTCAGTGAAGCAATTCTAATTGGGTGGTGACGGTGTATGCTGTCACCTTTGAAGCTTCCGTGGTGGGGCGAGGCCCCCAACGCAGGGCTCCAGCACACCTCCAAACAGGCAGCATCAGGAGATCCCCTACTTAGGTTCACACTGCACGCAAATTTACTCTCGCTCTGGATCGCAATAATGTCATGTCCAAGCAGTAAAACAAAAGCAAACTGATTAATTAACTCATTCAGCACAAGTGCCCTACAGACATAGATGCTAGCAAAGTAGTAGAGTAGTAAGAGAAAACAGTACCGAATAATTTAAGGGTATTACTCCCTTGTCTTGACGCTCCAACTCAACATTTAAGAAAATCACAAGGATGCATGTCACCAAAGCTATCTTATCCTGGCTACCACGACACACACACTCCACAGCAGCTATTTCATGCTTTGCACTACGTGTGGGGTCAGGTAATGCCTGCTGGAAACTGTGTGTCTTCTGATTAATAAAACTTAACCCAGAACTTAGAAAATCCTGTGAACGACGCATTCATAAGGCCCAGTAAATTAATAAATGTACAGCTTTAAAAAGTAGCAGCAACTTCACTTCACACTCATTAGGATGGTGCCAGCAAGAAAGCACAAAGTAGCAAGCGTTGCTGATGATGGGGAGAAACCGGACCCCTGGTGCATGGCTGGCGAGAAGTCGAAGTGGAGCAAATGCTATGGAAAACAGCAGGGCAGTGCCTCTGAAACACAGAAATCGAACCATCATAGAATGCAGCAGTCTGGTTTCTGGGTGTACACCCTAAAGAACTGCAAGCAGGGACTTGACGGGTATTTGCACACTGATATTCACAGCAGCATCACAGCAGCCAAAAGGTGGAAGGAACCCAACTATCAGTCAACAGATGATTGGGCAAACTTAATGCGGCAAATACAGAAAACGAAACAGCATCAGCTTTCAAAGGGAAGGAGATCCCGTTACACGGGTGAACCGTGGAGACACTACACCAAGGGAGATAAGCCAGTCACAAAAGCACGAACACTGTATGAGCCCACTCATCTAGGGTACCTAGAGTGCTCAGACGCACAGAGATAGAATACGGGACAATGGTTGCCTGGAGCTGCAGGCAGAAGAGACAGGAATTAGTCTTTCCGAGTCCAGAGTTCCAGTTTAGGAAGATGAAAAAAGTTCTGGAGGTAGATACATACCATATGAATGTACTTAATGCCACTGAACTGTACATCTAAGAACAGTAAATCATGTGCTATACATTAGCACAAAGCATTACCTTTCATATAAATATACTGCATTGGCCCCTCTGATAATGAAGGAGTTGTGGTTGCCAAAGCTGGAGACAGAGTCCCATGGTTTCCTCCTTCCTGCACATTTTGAGAGGGAAACACTCAGCAGCTCACTTGGTAAGTTTTCCTAGAAACTGCACTCAAACTCGCAGACACAGAATAGGGTGCTAATCACCAGCATGCAGCAGCCAGGGCACAGGAGGGACAGAGGGGTGCAGGGTGGGACATGAGGGGCTGGGGGTCCAAGGGTTCCAAGTTTCAGCTGTGCAGAAGAAATGCAGAGTGGTGACTACCAAGAAAAACACTATTGTACTCTCGCGACATACTAAGAATACAGGGATCATAAATATCCTCATCATAAAAATAAAAAGAGGTAAGGCCGGCACTGTGGTGCAGTAGGTTAATCCTCCACCTGCGGCACCAATCATCCCATATGGGCGCCGGTTCAAGTCCCAGCTGCTCCACTTCCGATCCAGCTCTCTGTAATGGCCTGAAAAAGCAATGGAGAATGACCCAAGTCCTTGGGCCCCTGCACCCATGTGGGAGACCCGGAAGAAGCTCCTGGGTCCTGGCTTCAGATTGGTGCAGCTCTGGTCATTGTAGCCAATTGGGGAGTGAACCAGTGGATGGAAGACCTCTCTGCCTCTCCTTCTCTGTGTAACTCTTTCAAATAAATAAAGAAAAATTTTTTAAATAAAAATAAATAAAAAGAAGTAACAATGTGAAGTGATAAATATGTTAATTAGACTGACAGTGCATGTGTGTCAAAACATATTGTAGGGCTAGCGCTGTGGTGTAACAGATTAAGCCGCAATGCTGGCATCCCATGTGGGCACCGGTTTGAGTCCCGGCTGTTCCACTTCTATCCAGCTCCCTGCAATGGCCTGGGAAAACAGTAGAAGAGGCCTGGTTACTTAGGCCCTGCACCCACATAGGAGACCTGGAAGAACTGCAGCCATCTGGAAAGTAAACCATTAGATGGGGCCGGCGCAGCGGCTCACTAGGCTAATCCTCTGCCTGCAGCGCCGGAACACCGGGTTCTAGTCCCGGTCGGGGTGCCGGATTCTGTCCCGGTTGCCCCTCTTCCAGGCTAGCTCTCTGCTGTGGCCGGGGAGTGCAGTGGAGGATGGCCCAAGTGCTTGGGCCCTGCACCCCATGGGAGACCAGGATAAGTACCTGGCTCTTGCCATCGGATCAGCGCTGTGCGCCGGCCGCAGCGCGCCGTCCACAACGGCCATTGGAGGGTGAACCAACGGCAAAAAGGAAGATCTTTCTCTCTGTCTCTCTCACTGTCCACTCTGCCTGTCAAAAGTAATAATAATAATAAAATAAACCATTAGATGGAAGATCTCTCTCTGTATGTGTCTCCCTCTCTCTCTGTAATTCAGCCTTTCAAACAAATAAATAAATACATAAATCTTTCTTTAGAAACCATGTTGTGTGTCTTAAGGGCTAGTGTTGTGGCAAAGCAGATTAAACCACTGCCTGTAACACTGGTATCCCATATAAGCACTGGTTCAAGTTCCAGCTGTCCCACTTCCCATCCAGCTCCCTGCTGATGCACCTGGAAAAGCAGCAGCAGAGAACCCAGGTGCTTGAGCCCCTGCCACCCACATGGTAGACTCAGAAGGAGGTCCTGGACCCTGGTTTCAGCCTGGCTCAGCCCTAACAGTTGCAGCCATTTGAGAAGTGAACCAGTGGACGGAAGATCTCTCCCCCTAACTCTGCCTTTCAAATAAATGTCTTTATGAAAATCATGTAACATATCTTAAATATATCCAATTGTTATTTGTAAATTGTATCTCAATAAAGCTGGGGTAGAACACGAAACTTCAGGCTCAGGTGCCAACAAAGGCTTTTTCTAAATGAAAGGGCTTTTCATTCATCAGGTAAAATGTTAATTTAAAAAAACCATCCACAAGATTTTTGCCTATAGCAAAATCCAGAAAGCTCTCTCGGCCTTATCTGCCAGAAAGGTTCAAGGCTCCTTCAGATGCGGAAGTACTAAATTTAAAAGAAAAAGAACACCCAGATGTACTTAGTAACATTCAATTATTACTTTTTCATCAATCATCTCAGCGGTTGAAGGTCAACCTGAAGAAGTCAGTGGATCCAAACACTGGAAACTTACATAGAACAAGAACACAGGCACCCGGAGTTCCAGTTTAATTGGCTCTGAGTTGGCAAGCATCTCAGATGGGAACTGATCTTGGAAAATGGGGAAGGCTGCTGACAGAGGGAGCAGATGAGGACTTCAGGGTGATGTTCTCCGCCTGCGTGTCTCAGTGGTTCTGCTCAGGGGTGAGTCATGACCAGGAGGGACCACAAGGGGGCTTTCTCCCACGTTCCTGTTTTGTTTCTTGATTTGAGTGCAAGTTCATCAAGCTGCACGTTTTTAAAAAAGATTTATTAATTTTATTTGAAAGGCAGAGTTACAGAGAGAGGAGAGACAGAAAGAGAGATTTTCCCATCCATTGGTTTACTCCCCAAATGGCAGCAACATTGGGAGCTGGGACAGGCCAAAGCCAAGACCTTGGAGCTCCACCCCAGTCTCCCATGTGGGTGCAGGGGCTCAAGTACTTGGGTCATGTGCTGCTGCTTTCCCAGGAGCACTAGCAGGAGCTGGATCTGCAGATGCACCTGGATGCCAGCATTGCAGGTGGCAGCTTAGCCCGCTGTGCTACAATGCTGGCCCAAAAATAGAGGGGGGGACCCTGTTGGGGAAGTTTGTAGCCACAGATGATAAAATCAGAATCAATCTCCTTGAGGGTAGAAACTTTGTTTGCTTGCCACTGTGTCTCCAGTGCCTAGAAAAGCAGACCATGCACTCCTTAAATACTTGTGGATGAAATGAATGGGTCTGTTTACCAGAAAATCTTGTGTAGAGTTCCATTTAATAGCTAGGTTGTACACAGATAACCTAGTCTCTACTGGGGAAAAAAAACGATGCCTATGCAAAAGTATTATTTAAAGGCATTCTTAAGCCCAGGTGCACACATTCAAGTACCTTCTCGCACTTAGCCATGACCGTCACCATTGTCCTACTGGCTTCACAGAGGGGACCTGCATTTTACATACCACCGCTGCTGCAACAGCAATGACGTGGTGTAAGGGCACTCTGGCCCTAGTGTACGACCAGCCTGCAATCCCAGGCTGGGCCACCTCTGTTTCATTGACTGGTCTGGAAACCTGAGTGTTAGATACAATGTTGCCTGAGTTCCTTTACAGCTCTAAAAATCCTGGAGTATCTGAAATGTTTAACAACTTCCCTGTGATGGAATAGAAAGGCTGGGGAAAAAAAAAAAAACACGAGTCAATAGGATTACTAATGCAAAATGAACCCATTTTTCCAATTGATTGGTTAATTACAATAATCCTAAAAGCTATTCTGGGAATAGCTGATTTCACGTTAGTCCGAATTCGTCTTTCCTACTAGGCAACCTGGCGCATCTGTGTAAATGCACCACATATTCCTGTAATTCAGGATACGGGATATTGTTCTAAAAGTATATGCTAGAATCCTCTTCAAACTCAATATCCAACTGGAGGAGTA
This sequence comes from Oryctolagus cuniculus, assembly GCF_051225735.1. Lineage (NCBI taxonomy): Eukaryota > Metazoa > Chordata > Mammalia > Lagomorpha > Leporidae > Oryctolagus > Oryctolagus cuniculus. The sequence continues at coordinate 135,412,543 of NC_142869.1, read as the reverse complement.
ACTCTCCTGCAGTCAGAACAGTCTAGAAAGGGCATTCAGGGCTTGGAGTCTGAAATAAAAAGGTATGCCAAATAGATGCCTGGCCTTTCCTTAAGGAAAAAAAAAAAGGTTTTCTTAAAAATTACAGTGTGCCAGAAGCATCACTTTGCAACTTCAGGGGGCTCTGGTTGCTAAGAACAATATACAGGCTGTAAAGTACTGAATTGTAGGTTAACAGCCATGCACTTAAAAGCTAAAGGGAATAAAAACCTGTAAAGGAATTCAGGGTGAAACAGGGGAATAAAAGGCTTTTCCACAGTACAGTTCTCCGAATTACAACATCGCCAGCTACTGTGAGGTCTGCGGGAGTCAGCACTAAATGGACTTGTAACGTCAAGCCCCAGCTTTGAACAGTAGATGGTCTGGGGCTTCTCCTAACCATAAGCCTTTGAAAGGCCACGTTTTCATAGGGCAAGTACAGGGGGCAAATGGTGTATCCCATTGCTCCCTAATCTCCTAGCTGTGTGGCCTTGGCAAGTCAGTTGACATACCTAAGCCTCTATCTCCTGCTTTTTAAAATAGGGTTATGGGAATTAGACGATCACGTATATTAGGCATGGTGCCCAACGTATCTGCAACTCAAACTATGCCATCAGTACCATTAAAGTAGAAAATGTCTGGCTGGGCACTTGACAAAGTTGTTACAATGCTGGTTGTGACTTGCGCATTCTATATCTGATGGGTATTCTTGGAGGAACCTACAAGGTTGATCACCTACAAGGCTGCTACCTACAAGGGAGATCCAGAATGAGTTCCTAGTTCCTGGCTTTGGCCAGGCCCAGCTGTTGGAAGCATTTGGGGGGAGAAGCAACAGAGGATCTAGCCCTCCCTCCTACCCTCCCTTCCTCGCTGCCTCTCTCTCTCTGCCTTTAAAATAAAGTAAAAACACATTTTAGGGGCTGGTGCTGTGGTGTAGCAGGTAAAGCCACTGCCTGCAGTGCCAGCATCCCACATGGGTGCCGGTTCGAGTCCTGGCTGCTCCACTTCCAACCCAGCTCTTTGCTATAGCCTGGGAAAGCAGTAGAAGATGGCCCAAGTCCTTGGGTCCCTGCACCCACATAGGAGACCCAGAAGAAGCTCCTGGCTCCTGGCTTCGGATCAACGCAACTCCAGCCGTTGCGGCCAATTGGGGAGTGAACCAGTGGATGGAAGACCTCTCTCTCTTTCTCTCTCTCTCTCTCTCTCTCTCTGCCTCTCTGTGAACTCTTTCAAATGAACAAATAAATTTTTTAAAAAAAAGCACACTTTAAAATTTTTAAAAAGAGAGACCACCGTATACCAAAATAAATAAATAAATACATGAGTAGAAAGTATCCACGTGTGTAAATCCTCTGTGGCACTTCTGGAAGGCTTTTCGCTCACGAGCTGTGATTACAGTATTTTAATAGCAGGCCCCGGCCAGCCTAAAGCAAGTCCCCTCCCAAGCAGCCCAGCCTCCCTAGGTTGGCATTCAGGCGGCTACCATGCTCCTTCCCAGGACAAACTCAGTGGGCGCTCCCGCTGCGGAACCAGAGCCTCGCGCCCCATTTCACTTGGCTCCACCTCTTCTTGCCACAGCCTCGGGCCAGAAGGGGCCCAGCCCTTCAGACCCGCACTTCTGAGCATTAACCATCTGGGACCGGGAAGGAACAAACGCCTCCCTCTTAAGACCACTCAGCGCCGGGTGGTGCCTACGGCGGGAGCTGCTGGTGCGAAAAGGACAGGAGGGAGGCTCGGTGCCTCCCTCCGTGCCCACGAACGCGCAGCGGAGCGGAAGACACGGCGGTGGGGCCGGAGAGGGGACCCGGGGAAGGGACCCAGGGAACCTTCCCGCCGCTCCGGAAGAAAGGAGGACACCCGATCTCTCTGCGCTCTGGCAGATGTGGGCCAGGGTGGCTGAGCCAGCGAACACCGGGGCGCCCACCCGCGCGCGCGGCGCGCAGGGGGTCCGGGAGCGCCGCCCGGCGCAGATGGCGCTGCCGGCGACATGGATGCTCCGGCGCGGGCAGTCACTCCTGGCTCAAAACAGCATCCTTGGGCGAACTGTTGCCAGAGCCCACCGCTGGGAGCCCGGGCAGGGCAGGGACGGGAGGCGGGGGTCTCTCCAGTCAACCTCCAGCCTGGCGCGGCGGCCCTGACAAGTCTCAGACCTCGGAAGGCTGCACGGCTGGCTGGGACCCCCGGAGACCACACCTGCAGGCCAACAAAGCCCCCCGCATGCGCCCCCACCCTCGCTGTCCTGTGTCTCTCCCGTTCCGCCTTTGGTTCCCTAAATCCTCTTTAGGGCAGCGAGAGTGGAGCAAGGCGTCGGCCTCGCCCCCTTGAACCGGGCGATGCGCGCAGGTGTCGCACATCCGAACAAAGCCCACGCCCAGATGTGTCCGTGGGGACCGGAACGCGCACACTCCTGCGCGCGCCCAGCCCGGCCCCTGCGCTCCTTGCCCCACCGGCGCCTGGGCGAGACACCCGGCACCCTCCGGGTCGCTCGCTGCCCGGGAAGGGGCTGCGCCGGGCCGCAGCAACCTCTCCACGCCCGGCTGCCCACGGGGTGCTCTCCACGCAGAGCTTCCCGGAAAACGTGGGACGAGGGCACGGACGCCGAAGTTGGCCACGGACGGGAGGAAGCAGCGGGTGCCCGCCCGCGCCACGGGCGCTGAGCCTTTCGGCTGTGCCCTCGGCCGGGCGCCCGCGGATGTGTTAGGGGCCTGTGAGGGAGAAGGGGCTTGGCGACCTGCTTCGCCAGCGTGGAGAGCGCCCGGCAGATGCCGCGGCCGCTGTCCTAGGGCACCCAGCAGCCCCCCGCGCCCGCCTCCGCTCCTGCCACCGCCCCCGGAGCAGGACCAGGTGTCACCGCCAGACGCGCACGGAGCCACTCACGTTCTCGCGCCGCGCCCACTGCTCAGCGACCCGGCGCCGACTGCCCGTCAGGACGCTGCAGCGCCGATGGCGTTCAGTGCCGGAGGAAGCTGTCGCTTCTGGTGGCCCAGCCGGGCCGCCCCTGCGCTGGTGGCCCGCGCCCGCGCGTCTGACGCTCGGACTGCGGCGCGCGTCCGCCCGCGACCCCGGCGAAGCGAGGCTGGCCCCGCGCCGGCGCACGCCCCGCGTCGTGCTGCGGCCCCTCCTGCCTCTCCTCCGCGTCCTCAGTCCCCCGCCCCGCACTCCTCCCCGGCGCCTCCCGCCCCTTCCCTCCCGGCCAGCCCCTCCCGCCCGGCGGTGGCGCCGGCGAATGGGCTGCAGCCGCCTGCGCCTCGGGGGACTGGGGGCGCTCACCTGAGCCGCCAGGCGCGCAGCCGCCCACCTTCGTCCTCCCGCGAGCAGTGCGGTGGTGGGTGCGGGGATGGGTGTGGGCCCAGAGGCGGGAGCGTTCCAGGACCGGGGCGGCTAGGATCTAGCTTCTGTAGATGTTCCAGAAAATGGGCGGTTTTTAAATGCCACTCTTGTGAGTTTAGGTTTCTGTGGGAGGTCTCTGATGTTTTTCCCCTTTTCTTTTCAAGCGTTCTTATTTCTGCGAAACTCATCCGCCCGCCGTTGAGATGGGGTGGGTGTTTTGTTGTTGCTGGTTTTGCAAGCGTGCTTTGCAAACCGCCCTCAACAAGGGGAGAGCCCCCAGCAGATGTTGTCTGTTCGCAGCAGGCACGGGGTCTGATCTGGTCCCAGCCAACAAGGTCAGGTCACATTTGCTTATTGCAGATTTAGGAGAGTTATGCAGAATGTGTTGCAATGTAATTCAGAATGGAGATTTTTCTAGAAGTCTAGAGTTTGAGTGAACAATGCACGTCGCATGGTTCCAGCCCCGGAGCCCCTCTCTCCTCCGTGTCCCACACCTTTAGCCTGACACCCGAGACCCCATACTCTCCTGGGGCGGGTGACCCCAATCACTAACTTGCCAGCTCCCGCCCCACTTGACCGTTGAGAACAGGCCCCGCTCCTGTCCTCTGGCTGCCCCTCCACCTCAGCCACTATTTCGAGACAGGAGTTTTCTGTCCACCTTCTTTTCCAGCGAATTCCATAGGACAACGCTGCGAGATGGGGAGGGGACAGCCTTTTCTGCTCAGTTCTTGCCAGGGTTCTGTGTAGGAACTTGTGCCTGGAGCACTGAAGCAGCACTCTGGAATCCTCCTGTGTGAATCTCCTAAACTCTCCCCTTAAATGATAACCTCTGCTTGCAGTTGTGTTTTGTCTTCTGGCCTTAGCCCTGGTCCTTGAAGGCCAAACAGAGCAGACAGCATGTGGATCTGGTGGGGTCAGGATACGGAAGTGGTCAGGGGTTGCTGAAGGCATGAGCACGGGAGTTGAACCTCGGGCATGGTTTTCCCCATCTCTAAAGGTAGAATAGCAATGCACAGGGTTATTGTCAGGGTCAAATTTAAAGCACCAGACTGCATCTAGGACATAATTGGTGCTCGGCAAATTCTAGCTTGAAAAGCAATTGTTTGATAACATGCTTGTCAAACACAGGCGTGCTTGAATAGAAAGCACAAAGCCAGAAGAGGGAAAAGCTCTGGAGAAAGTGGTAATGACAGCGATAGCATCAAAGATTTGATCCTGCACAGTAGTTGTAGTAATAGCAAATTATTGTATCATTTTAATTTCCAGCTTATTATTTCAACTGCATTGCAGCCCCGCATGGCTGGGGATTAGTCTGTGGAGAGGATGAGCTGCAGGGAGAACCCAACAGCTGCTGCAGGACAAGCTGAATTGAAGGCAGCCTGGGAGGAGGGGCCAGAAGAATGATCTGAAAAAGGCTTAGAAGGACGCCTGATTGGGCAAAAGGACTTTCTACTGCCGACGATTGGGACGATTGGATTTGCTTGGCGATGCACGAGGCATTCTGATGTGGCTGCACGTGGCCAGTGATACTCACAACCTCCTGGCCTCAAGTGCTCGCCCCTGCCCATCCCTAAGCCTATTCTGTCCTCCTAGCCCTTATATCCCAAGCTTCGCTCCATCTCCTAACCCAAGTGGGGACTGGGTAATAAAGTACATCTTTGCCGTCATCGCTTGATGGTAACAGAATGTTCCTTGTGCCTGGAGCTGCTGTAAGGACTTTGCATTGATTATCTCACTTAATCTACAGCTCTCCCAAGTGGTGTGTGCTTTTATCACTCCTGGTTCAGAAAATGAGGTGAGAGAGGTTAAGCACTTTGCAGAGGTCACAGTGCTGGCATCAGAGATGAGGCTCTGGAGGCAGCAGTCTTAGCGCTGTGCCACACTGCTGGGCAGAGACAGCACACGGAAAGTTTGCTGGTTTTGACAGCCACATCATCAGAGTGCCGGTGCATTGAAACAGCTAACATCAGGAAGTCTCGGAGCCCCCCAGTGGTACCCACAGTGAATATGCCTCAGCTTTGCTCCTTCCCTCTTTTGCAATCCTGTCTCTCTCTCTCTCTTTTTTTTTTTTTCTCAGAATTCTCCCTCTCTTTCTCTGCAGGTCCACTTCTTCCTTCTCTCACCTAGTTTCCAACCTAACTTTCTTTTTTTTTTTTTTCTCTTTTTTTAAAAGATTTATTTGAAAGACAGAGTTCCAGAGAGGGAGAGATCATCCATCTGCTGCTTCACTCCCAAGATGGCCAAATTGGTGGATCTGGGCCAATCCGAAGCCAATAGCCAGGAGTTTCCTCCGGGTCTCCTACGTGGATGCAGGAGCTCAAGGACTTCGGGCATCTTCCACTGCTTTCCTGGGTACATTAGCAGGGAGCTGACTCAGAAGTGGAGTAGATGGGACTCGAACTGGTTGCCCATATTGGAAGCCAGCACACAGTGCCGCTACACCCCAGCGCTGGCTCCCATCCCAATTTTCTTATCCCACATCCTTGCTGCAAGCCTTTCCTGTCTGAAAACCTGATATTCTCCAAACCTTAACACGGACCCAGCTAGACGAGCAATGAGCCGGGTGCCCACAAACAAGTTACTTCCCATCTCAGAGTCTCTCCAGGCTAAGTGGGGAAAGATGGGGCTAGGTGACGCAGAGTTCTCTGAGCCATATCATTCTGTGACTCCAGTGCTAAGCAAGAGCTTTGATTCCTCCTCTAGTAAAATTCAGATGAAAGTTGGCTGAATTCTAGGTAAGGAAGATCAGTGCAGTAAAAACAAGTTCCTGGGGCCGGTGCTGTGGCGCAGTGGGTTGAAGCCCTGGCCTGAAGCGCCGGCATCCCATTTGGGTGCTGGTTTTAGTCCCGGCTGCTCCATTTCCAATCCAGCTCTCTGCTATGCCCTGGGAAAGCAGTAGAAGATGGCCCAAGTGCTTGGGCCCCTGCACCCACGTGGGAGACTGGGAAGAAGCTCCAGGCTCCTGGCCTCATTCAGACTGGTGCAGCTCTGGCCATTGCAGCCATCTGGGGAGTGAACCAGCAGATGAAAAATATCTCTCTCTCTGTCTCTACCTCTCTCTGTAACTCTATCTTTCAAATAAATAAAATAAATTAAAAACAAGTTCCTGAAGTAGCATAACCAGGTGTACAAGAATGGCTTGGACCAGTGTCCTTGTTTTTCTCAAGATGATATTCTGTGGCTGGGCAACATGCATTAGATTTCTGATAAGGGTGTGGTGAAGGTAGTAATTGCAAAAGCTCTTCCACTTGAAAGGGTAGTACATCTAATCCAACATTCTCAAAAAAGCATAGTTATTATGATGGGCAGCTCCTAAGAAAGTTTCCAACCTCTTGGTGTTGATGCTCCTATGTCACCCTCTCCCTGTGAAGATGGACTGAACCCAGTGGCGCACTTCTAATGGGCAGAATATGACAAATCATGGATGTCACTCCTGCTCCTGCTTTGCAAAGGCTCTGGCTTCTGTCTTTTTTCTCCTCTTTACCTTGCTCAAAGGGAAGGCAGCTGCCATGCTGTGAGCCTCCCTACGGAAAGGCTCATGGGGCAAAGAACTGAGCAAGGGCTCTGCCCAGCAGCACGTGAGGAAATGAGGCGCTCAGTCCCACAGCCACATGCAGAAGCCCGGGAGCAGATCACACCGTTGAGAGGACTCCAAGCCGACTTGGCTCCTTCACTGCAGTCATGTGGGAGACACTGAGCCAGAGGACTCTGTTCCTGGCACCCAGAAACTGGGAGATAATATATGTCTTTTGTGGTCCAGCTGCTAAATTCATCACCCATACAGTTGCTAACGTGCACTTCATAACCATGAATTTGCACCCAACCCAACCACACAAATAAGCTATATTTTCTGGATAGAAAAGGGGCCAAATGATCAGCTCCCACCGTAATAAGATGCAGCTTTGGTGCTGGATAAAGATATGATTGTGGAACAGAGAAGACATCAGTATGGTGTGTCTGATGAAACCTCAGAAGCTCCTAGCTCCACACCCCAGCAGCACACTCAGCTCCTCCAGCCAAGCTTCGGCTGACTAGCCAAGTTCCCTACATAAAGCTGGTCCTTTGTCCTCCTGGACACCAGCTGCAGTCTACACTGGCTCTTGAAGCTTTGTAATGGGTGATTAATAATCAGATATGTGCCTATATGTTTATAATATATAACTAACACTAAGATGTGCACAGTCATCCCTCTCCTGACCCCTGAGCGATGGAAGTTTCTGCAGATGCAAAACACCAGTTGCTCGCCCATGCTTTCTCACCATCTGCCACACAACCACAGAATTCTGTGTGCCAGTCTGATGCCATTTGGGCACGTGTCAAACAGGAACCAGAAATAGGAAACCCACTCCTTGTCCAGTGCTTGGCAACACAATGTCTCCATACCTAGCTGAAGGACACAGTGCTCAAGCAATTGGAAGAAAATGTGACCCAAGCAGCTGCCATATGTGGATTCCTTCTCTGGGAGTTCGTGAGTCACTAGGATGGCTCTGCTTGGCTCAACCCACCCCCGTGCTTGGGGAACCAAGCTGGAAAGAGGAGGAACATTTTCAGTGATAATAAGCACATTCTGGTAGCCAGCGCTCCCATCTGTTCCTACGGTTTCTATCTGCAGGAATGTTAAATGTTCTGCTGAATAGATGGAGAACTCATCAAGGTCAATGTGCAATCAGCCATTGCAGATGGGGCCATCCAAGAGGAGGAAGTGCCTCCATAGAGAGGCTGAGAAGTGCTCTTGATATGTGCCCGTCATTCTGGCCCAAGTGTGAGGGACAGTGAACAGGAAGCCGCTTCGTTTGGAGGAGGAAAAGGAGGCAGCCTCTGCCACCATCCTCTAGCATCTAAATGAATGACTTATTTGGCTATTTTTGCATCTATAAGAAAAAAATGCACACTGATTTCTACTTCCATTTTCTTTTAAGCCTTGATTTACATGTTACTTTCGATGTTTTTCAATATTTTTTGAAATTGTGATGCAATATCCATGACATAAAATGTACTGTCTTAGTCATTTTTACGCATACAGTCCAGAACCATTAATTAACTACATTCACACTGTAATGTGACTCTCCCCACTACCCACCTGCGGAACTCTTTTTATCTTGCAAAACTAACACTCTATGCTCTTTTTTTTTTTTTTTTGACAGGCAGAGTGGACAGTGAGAGAGAGACAGAGAGAAAGGTTGGTTCACCCTCCAATGGCCGCTGCGGCCAGCGACCAGCACACCACGCTGATCCGATGGCAGGAGCCAGGTGCTTCTCCTGGTCTTCCATGCGGGTGCAGGGCCCAAGCACTTGGGCCATCCTCCACTGCACTCCCGGGCCACAGCAGAGAGCTGGACTGGAAGAGGGGCAACCGGGACAGAATCCAGTGCCCTGACTGGGACTAGAACCTGGTGTGCCGGTGCCGCAAGGCAGAGGATTAGCTTATTGAGCCGTGGTGCCGGCCTCTATGCTCATTTTTTAAAAGATTTATTTATTTATTTATTTGAGAGGCAGAGTTACAGAGAAAGGGAGAGACTGAAGGAAAGGTCTTCCATCTGCTGATTCACTCCCCAGATGGCTACAACGGCTGGAGCTAGGCTGATCCAAAGCCAGGAGCCAGGAGCTTCTTCTGGGTCTCCTATATGGATGCAGGGCCCCAAGCACTTGGACCATCCTCTGCCTTCCCAGGCACATTAGCAGGGAGCTGGATTGAAAGTAGAGCAGCTTGGCTGGTGTTGAGGCTCACTAGGCTAACCCTCTGCCTGCGGCACCTGCGGCGGTTGGGGCGCCAGATTCTGTCCCGGTTGCTCCTCTTCCAGTCCAGCTCTCTGCTGTGGCCTGGGAAGGCAGTGGAGGATGGCCCAAGTGCTTGGGCCCTGCACCCCATGGGAGATCAGGAGGAAGCATCTGGCTCCTGGCTTCAGATCGGTGCAGTGTGCCGGCCGTAGCGGCCATTTGGGGGGTGAACCAACGGAAGGAAGACCTTTCTCTGTCTCTCTCACTCTCTCACTGTCTAACACTGCCTGTCAAAAAAAAAAAAAAAAAAAAAAAAAAAAAAAAAAAAAAAGTAGAGCAGCTGAGACTCAAACCAGTGCCCATATGGCAGCGGCTTAATCTACTACGCCACAGCACCGGCCTCTCTGTACTCATTAAAACAAATCCTCACTTCCCCATCTCTCTCAATTCCAGTAACTACCAATGTACTTTCTGTCTTGACGAATTTGACTGTTCCAAGTAGAATCTCACACTATTTGTCATTTTTGTGATTGCATATTTCACTGACATAATGTCCTCAGGGTTCATCCCTTTTGTAAAGTGTGACAGAATCTCTTTTCTTTTTAAGGCTGGATAATATTCAATTGTAGGTACGTATGTTCCACGTTTTCTTTATCCATTCATCTGTTGATGGGTATTTGGTTGCTTCTCTCTTTTGGCTCTCATGATTAAGGCTGCTATGAACATGGGTGTACAAATACTTCTCTCTCTCCAGGATTCTACTTCCAATTCTTTTGACTATCTACTGAGAAGTGAGATTGCTAAATCATATGGTAATTTTACTTTAAATTTTTTGAGGAGCCGGCGCTGTGGCTCAATAGGCTAATCCTCCGCCTTGCAGCGCCGGCACACCAGGTTCTAGTCCCGGTCAGGGTGCCAGATTCTGTCCCGGTTGTCCTTCTTCCAGGCCAGCTCTCTGCTATGGCCAGGGAATGCAATGGAGGATGGCCCAAGTGCTTGGGCCCTGCACCCGCATGGGAGACCAGGAAGAGCACCTGGCTCCTGCCTTCAGATCAGCGAGATGCGCCTGCCATTGGAGGGTGAACCAACGGCAAAAGGAAGACCTTTCCCTCTGTCTCTCTCTCTCTCTCTCACTGTCCACTCTGCCTGTCAAAAATAAATAAAAAAAAGATTTTTTTTGAGAAGGAGCTGGCACTGTGGTATAGTAGAATAAGCTTCTGCCTGTGGCATTGCCATCCCATATGGTCCTGGCTGCCCCACTTCCGATCCATCTCTCTGCTATGGTCTGGGAAAGCAGCAGAAGATGTCCTAGGTGCTTTGGTCTCTGCACCCACGTGGGAGACATGGAGGAAGCTCCTGGCTCCCGGCTTCGGATCTTCCCAGCTCCAGCTGTTTTGGCCATTTAGAGAATGAACCAGCAGTTGGAAGGCCTCTCCCCCCACCCCCCACTCCTGTAACTCTGCCTCTCAAATAAATAAATCTTTTTTAAGAAGTTTTCTTTTAGGAACCCTTATTGTCTTCCATGGTGGCTGCAGCATATTTTCATTTCCACCAGCTGTGTAGAAGAGGCTTCCAAGTTTTCTGCATTCTTGCCAACACTTGTTTGCTTTGTTCTTTGATAGTAGCCACCCTATTGGGCACAGGGTCTTCTAATATTTAAATGTCAGATATTCATAGGACACAAGCAAGTCCAGTACTTTGGAAAGCCCCAGTCTGGCCCTCCTAGAATCTGTGCCATTCCCTCCTCTCCTTAGAGGACACTGGAGTTTCTGGAATCCAAGAATCACAGAGGACTGCAAAAGCCCCTTCCCCAGCCTCCTGCTCTGCTGGTGTGCACAACTGGAGGCCTCACAGGTGGCTGATACAGGGGTGAGTAGGCACTGGCAGCGATGTGGAAAGCACTTGCACATGGACTAGGGTGTTCACCCAAAGGTGCTTGAGGCCTTTGAAGGGTGGATCCTGGGCAGGTTCTTCCTATTCCACCACATTCTCGTATAGAACTCTGAGGAGTCTAAGAATTCCACACTCAGGCCTGGAGCTCAGCACTTTAACTTGTAAATATCCAGATTAGAAGGAATAAGACTGTTTTATGGGAAGATTGGATAAGGGGATTTCCATAGGGCTCAAGGGGAAAACCCAAACCCAAACCGGTGTTTTAAGTCAGTGGTGGGAAAGCAGAGGAGTGGATGGAATGAGGGCTGTAGCCTAAGTGTCAGGTGCAGGAGGGCTCTAGGCTGCCAGCAGGAGGCACCCTAGAGGTAGGGTAGGGCTGGGGACTAAGGGGGCAGGGCAGAGGAAGCTGCGATTTCTACATCTGGGGTTTGAGATGCAGTTGCAAACCCCACAGGGAGGAGATCAAGGGGTACAGAGCATGGGAGAGGGGTCTGGGCTGGGGTCTGTCAGGTCCTGTAGGACAACTGAGAAGATGGTAAGGAGGAGTTCACCCAGGGAGCAGTGAGGAGAAGGCTTGAGGACCTCCGACTTCTCCGCAGAGATTCGAGATGTTCAAGAGGGGAACAGGAAACTCTGGGAAGGGTGGAGTTTTTAATCCTCAGAAAAGTCCATTTCAAGGAAGGAATGTTTGGCACAGTCAAAAGAGAAATGAGGGGGCTGGTGCTGTGGCGTAGCGGGTAAAGCCATCGCCTGCAGTGCTGGCATCCCATATGGACACCAGTTCGAGTCCCCACAGCTCCACTTCCGATCCAGCTCTCTGCTGTGACCTGGGAGAGCAATGGAGGATGGCCCAAATGCTTGGGCCCCTGCACCCATGTGGAGACCCGGAAGAAGCTCCAGGCTCCTAGTTTTCGATTGACTCAGCTCGGACTGTTGCAAGCAGATAGAATCTCTCTCTCTCTCTCTCTCTCTCTCTCTCTCTCTCCTCTCTCCTCTCTCCTCCCTCTCTCCCTCTGCCTTTCAAATAAATCAATCAATCTTGAGAGAGAAAGTGTGCAAAGTGTGCACGCTGGAAAGCTGGTGGTTAGGTGTGGACTCTGGCTGCCCCAGGGAACCCTGGACAAAGACAAGTCACGGGAGTGTTATTAGGAGCCAGTCCGGAGCTGCAGAATGAGAAGATTACAAGGCGGAGACAAGGAAGCAGTGACAACTTCTTGGCAAAATCCAGCAGTGATGGGGGAGAAGGATGTGGAGACAGGGGAAATGTCTGTTATTAAAATGGGGAGACTAGAGCATTTCAATGCCCACGGACTGGACAAGAGGGGAAGGTACGATAAAGACATGAGGCATGTCTTTAAGCAACAGTGAACAAATCTGGTGCAGATGCTACAGACCCGCGACCTGGGGGCACTTGCACTGGTGATTAACAGCTCTTCAAGTCTGCAATAAGAAACGGCCTCCAATGAAAGTACAAACAGAGTGGAAAGAATGAAAAGGTCAAAGAGGCAGAGCCTGAAGACTTTGGGGAGGAGAAAGTGTTGGATGTACGTGTGGTGACTGGGAAGGTGGAGTTTCCTGAAGTGGAAGGGATTTATGGAACTGACAGCCCAAGTCTTCCCAGAGGTCCTGATCCTGAAGACATAACTGATGCCACTGACAACAGTGGAGAAGTGGCATTTCCCATGACACAGAAAGATGCAGACGAGGCTGACTTGGTGCTGGCCAAAGAGACAAATATGAAATATCCTCAGACTGTAGTTGCTTTTTATGATGAGAAACTAACTTGGCATTCTTTTTTTTTTCTAAAGATGTATTTCTTTATTTGAGAGGTAGAGGTACAGGCAGAGAGAGAGGTCTTCCATCCGCTGGTTCACTCCCCAAATGGCTGCACCGGCCAGAGCTGGGCCCATCTGAAGCCAGGAGCCAGGAGCTTCCTCCAGGTCTCCCACATGGGTGCAGGGGCCCAAGTACTCGGACCATCGTCCACTGCTTTCCCAGGCCATAGCAGAGAGTTGGATTGGAAGTGGAGCAGCTGGGATTCGAACTAGCACCCATACGGGATGCTGGTGCCCCAGGCGGAGGCTTAGCCCACTACGCCAAAGCACCTGCTCCCAGAACTTCATTTTTAACTCACATGCCTAAGGAGCATTCTGGGTTTTTTTGTTTGTTTTTGTGTGAACACATAAAATACATATATAAATGGTTTTCTCTTTTTGTTTTTTAAACAGTCACCAAAGGAAAACCCGTTTCTGGGATGTCATCCTTCTGGGCAGCCTAAAAAAGGAGTCCCTTCAAATTCAACTGAAAATCTTCCTGAAGCCATAACCTTTAAAAGCAATGAATCTCAGTCATTTGGAAAGCTTTTTGTCTCCAAAAGCTGTGATATTATGTTCTCATAAACAAGAGTGGGCGTTGTTTATGTCCTCAAAGTAAATCCTCAAACGATAATAACTAGTCTTAATGATCTTAGCAATGTATCTTGTGGTGTGATATAAAAGAATAAGAAGAGGTAATGAAAAAAAGAACAGGAGGTCCTAACAAATGACTCCACAGTCCTTTCAAAGATGGGGTGTGGCGGGGAGAGAGTGTGGTGTAACTGAGATCTGTGACACTGTCCCTGAGAAAAACACACTTTGGTTTCAGAGTCATATATTTTAGTAAATATTCTTAACATATTGCTCTTTCCTAATTTCCTAGAAACAAATACTGAATATTTAGGAAGCACCTACTGCATTTCAGGCATTTTGACTACATTATTGCCAGTGTGGACAACACCACTCATTGTGCAAACGAGCACACAGTTTCTTAGAGGTTAAGTAACTTACCCAAGGTCATGGTTTGGACCCACGTTCGTTTGTTTCTAAGACCTTCACCTTAACACAAAACCTATTATGTCCCGTGGGCTAGAAGCAGGAACTTCAAGAAAACCAGACACACAGCTGCACAAGCATGCGGCCTGCTATTCTATTTGCGTACTTCCAAAGTGGGTAGGACACTGCTTACTAACGTTGTTTTATTTCTCAGTCACCTGGATCTTCACAGAAAATTGAAAGGAGAAAATCCTTGATGTAATTCAATTGCATTTAGAATTAGGTTAACGATAGAAATGGACACTTAACAAATGGCATTTAGATGATGTTATTTTCATTCAAAGAAAAGCAAATACCACAGAAATACACCTCTCCCATGATATCAGTGGGAAGTCAGGCCGCTGATTATGACCTGAGCTTACTAATTGCAGCCAATGCCCCCTTCCCCAGCTGCTCTTGGGAAAGCAGTGAAGAGTCCTAGGCTAGTAATCCAACAGACCAAGTCATCAAATGCAACAGAATGCGCTCACACAAGCCCTTGGATTGTCCAGTGCCACACTTTTCTAAGTTCTTTGTGGGACAACAAGGCTGGCCTTAATAAAGCCACAAGATGGTCATCAGAGTCAAATGAGGAAGCATAGTTGAAGGTGCTTTAGAAAACTATGTAGGGCCGGCGCTGTGGCGCAGTGGGTTGAAGCCCTGGCCTGAAGCATCTCATGTGGACACCGGTTCCAGTCCTGGCTGCTCCTCTTCCGATCTAGCTCTCTGCTGTGGCCTGGGATGGCAGTAGAGGATGGCCCGGGGCCTTGCGGCCCCTGCTCCCATGTGGGAGACCCAGAAGAAGCTCCTGGCTCCTGGCTTCGGATTGGCACTGCTCCAGCTGTTGAGGCCATCTGGGGAGTGAACCAGCAGATGGAAGTCCTCTCTCTGTGTCTCTACCTTTCTCTGTGTAACTGACTTTCAAATAAATAAAATAAATCTTAAAAAAAAAAAAAAAAAACAGTTGTAACTGATTTATCCAGATGTGCTAATTGCCATTCTCTGATTGTACAGAGCTCTCTTGCCCACGAATTTACTAAAAGGCTGTATCTTTAAGAATCTTGGCCACAAAGTAACCCAATAAAAAGATTCAATCTGACAAAATGAGAAGGTTCCAAATTAGGGCGTAGTGATAAGGAACACAGGTATGTTTTACAGTGGGTAGAGATATTGATCAAAAAGAGATGGAATCTCTCTCTCTCACTGTCCACTCTACCTGTCCAAAAAAAAAAAAGAGTGAGAGAGATAGAAGGGTCTGGGCATTTGGTCTCGCTTTTAAGATGCTGCTTAAGGGGCTGGTGCTGTGGCACAGCAGGCGCAGCAGGCGCAGCAGGTAAAACTGCTGCCTTCAATGCCAGCATTCCATATGGGCACCAGTTCGAGTCCTGGGTGCTCCACTTCCAATCCAGCTCTCTGCTATTGTCTGGGAATGCAACAGCAGATGGCCCAAGTGCTTGGGCCCCTGCAGCCATGTGGGTGACCCGGAAGAAGCTCCTGGCCCCTGGCTTCAGACTGACCCAATTTCAACTGTTGCAGCTGTTTGGGGAGTGAACCAGCAGATGGAAGACCTCTCCCTGCCTCTGTGTCTCTCTAACTCTGCCTTTCAAATAAATAAATCTTCAAAAAAAAAAAAAGTTTCCTACTTCACACCAAGAAAAATGATCCCAGCTCAGGTAGCCAGATTTTCAGATTTTAAAAAGAAACCATTTCAAACAGTACTTTAAAAAACATGTTCATCTCCCCAGTCTCCCCATAATGGTGTTAAAGCAGATGAGTCAGCTAAGCCTAATTTAAGAAAAATATTAAGCAACTATAATGTAGCTTGCAGTGTCCTCGAAGCTGTGGGAGATTCATAAGAAGCATATGGCAAGTTGCATTGGGAATATGTACATAATTAGAGAAAAATTTTTTAAAAAACTGTGCTATTTCGGTTATTTATTGCCCATGAGAATTTCTGCCTTTTCTCTCATACTTCATCAAGAAGCAAGTACAGTGGTCTGGACTACAAGTTTTAAAACTTCTGGGTGCATATAGGGTGCTTTTAGAAACAAGCAACTACCTGGTTGCAAAAATGACTCAAAAGAGGTCAGAGGTGGAGCTCTTATTCTTCCTTGAGCTGATGACTATGCTTGGGGTACACTGGAGGAAGCAGTCGTTTGGCCATGGTGCTTGAAGATCAGGACACAGCCGCCCGCTCACGTTCACAAGACGAGAATGGTGTAAGCCGGCGCTCAGAATTTCCATACTAGCTCAACGTTATCAAGACCTCTGAGGCATGTATTGTCTTATTATACTTTCTGTGCACATGAAAAAAAAAAAAAAAAGACTTGTATGGGATGCGAACATGGTCTATAGTTCCCTCATTTCCTTAGATTTTTAGTGTCAGCACTAGGTATTTTGTGGGGGGGGGGGGTTTAATATTTATATATTTATTTGAAAGTCAGAGTTATGGGGGGGAGAGAGAGAGAGGGAGAGAGAGAATCCTGCACCTGCTTGTTTGCTCCCCATTTGGCTGTAATGGCCAGCACTGGGCCAGCCCGAAGCCAGGAGCTTCATCCGCATCTCCCACTTGGGCCCTCTTCAGCTGCTTTTCCTACACCATTAGCAGGCAGCTGGATTGGAGCGGAGCAGCCATGGCACGAACCAGGATGCTGGCACTGCAGGCAGCAACTTTATTCACTGCACTACAACACTGGCGCCAGCGCCGGCTGTTTTCTTCATGATCCAACATGGGGAAAGGGTGAACAGAGACGTGTTGAGATGTGTATGGATTAATTGTATCCTGATACCAAGCGTGTTCATTCAAAATTAGCAAAATAACAGCACCTGTGATTTACAAGAATATAGCTTCAACGATGAGAAATAGAAAAGAAATGCAGTTTTAAATGACTGCCTATTGTGCTGGCATTATAAAACAGTTTGTGTTTTTAAGACAACTCTGAAAGGCAGAGGGGTACATGACACTGGTTTTGTTTAACTTTTTCAATTTTAGAGATTTTTGGATGAAGAATTCCTTGGAGTGTTCATATTTATGACCATAAACACAAAAGCACAATGACTGTGCTTGTTCCCTGAGAACACTTTTTTTTTTTTTTTTTAATGTGGTCCAATTGCACAAAACAGAATGAAAGATGACACGGACCCCAAGCACATGGGTATCTTGGCAGGGAACATTTGGTGATTTTTCTTTTTTCCTTTTTAATTCTGTTCTGTTAGGTCAATGTATGGGTTAGTTTTAACTGATTACACTTTTTAAAATTATTCTGATGGCCAATTTAATTAAAATGCTATATCAAACACTTCTTTTGGATCCAAGTATGATAGGAATACAAAGCAATGTAATTAATTTAAGACGACAGAGTCTCCCTTTCTTCCAAGGTAGCTGGGTGGCTTCTGGATTGTTCTAATCACTTTGTCTTTTATGAGCATAGTCTGTGGTGGTCTATGCTGTAAGAAAGAGTGTTACCAAATAGCAACTGTTAACTTGTAATTTTATTCTGAGTACCTTTACCTTGGTTACATCTTTAAAGACTACCTAAATAATAACAATCAGGCTTTTTTTTTTTTTTTTTTTTTTGACAGGCAGAGTGGACAGTGAGAGAGAGAGAGACAGAGAGAAAGGTCTTCCTTTTGCCGTTGGTTCACCCCCCAAATGGCTGCTACAGCCGGTGCGCTGTGCCGATCCGAAGTCAGGAGCCAGGTGCTTCCTCCTGGTCTCCTATGCGGGTACAGGGCCCAAGGATTTGGGCCATCCTCCACTGCCTTCCCGGGCCACAGCAGAGAGCTGGAATGGAAGAGGAGCAACCGGGACGGGACCAGTTTCCCAACCAGGACTAGAACCCCAGGGTGCTGGCGCCGCAGGCGGAGGATTAGCCTAGTGAGTTGTGGCGCTGGCCAACAATCGGGCATTTAAACTGTGATGTAGATTAGATCAGAATACATTGTCTGAAAGGATGTCACAGTATTTGTAATTCTAGGAAAGATGGCCATAAAGACACATACGGTCTACAAGGTCTTATTGCTATTAAGAAAGCAGTCAAGAAACAAGACTTTCTTCACTAACATCATTTCATTGTTATTACACAAAATAGAGACAATGATAGTGCCTATCCCACGATTGCAGTTAAGATTAAATGGCAATGGGGCATACATCGTCATGCAGGGGGTTAAGCCACCGCTTGTGACCAGCATCCTGTACCTCCAGGCCAGGCCAGTCCCAGCTGATCTGTTTCCAATACAGCTCCCTGCTAATGTGCCTGGATGTGCACTGGGCCCAAGTACTTGGGTCCCTGCAACCCACATGGGAGATCCAGGTGGAGTTCCAGGCTCCTGATTTTGGCCTGGCCCAGCCCTGGCTGTTGCAGCCATCTGGAAAATGAACCAGTGGATGGAAGATCTCTTTCTCTCTCTCTCCCTCTCTTTCTCTATCACTCTTCTTTTAAAAAATTAAATGGCAGTACATGTTAATAAATAAACAAGTATTAATGGAACTTTCACTTTGTCACATAACCTGTTCATATTCAGAGTGAGATATTTAAAATACATGTTAATATTTACATTGTCTAAAGCAAATAATGAAATTGTAGCATGTTAAATATTTATCATGAAGGTAAGTCAACATTACAGTCAATATTTTCTATTTTTTAATATTTTTTAAAAATTTAAAGTGCAGAGAGAGAGAGAAAAACAGAGAGATCTTCCATACGCTAGTTCACTCCACAAATGCCTACAGCAGCCAGGTTTGGGCCAGGCAGAAGCCAGGAGCTGGGAACTCAATCCAGGTTTCCTACATGGGTGGCAGGGACCCAACCACCTGAGATATCACCTACTGTCTCCCAGGGCACACATTAGCAGAAAGCTGGATTTAAGAGCAGAATCAAAACTCAATTCCTGGCTGGTGCGGCGGCTCACTAGGCTAATCCTCTGCCTGCGGTGCCAGCACCCTGGGTTCTAGTCCCGGTCGGGGTGCTGGATTCTGTCCCGGTTGCCCCTCTTCCAGGCCAGCTCTCTGCTGTGGCCCGGGAAGGCAGTGGAGGATGGCCCAAGTGCTTGGGCCCTGCACCCACATGGGAGACCAGGAGAAGCCCTGGCTCCTGGCTTCGGATCAGCGTGGTGCACCCGCTGCAGCGGCCATTGGAGGGTGAACCAACTGGTAAAGGAAGACCTTTCTCTCTGTCTCTCTCACTGTCCACTCTGCCTGTCAAACAAACAAACAAACAAAAAATCAATTCCTGACACTCTGATAAGAGATGTGACCATCCCAAGCAGCATCTTAACCACTGAGCCACACATCTACCCCAATATTTTATTTTTAACAAACTACTTACCCAAACTAATAATGCATATCTGTGTAGTGTAACGAATTTCAATGCACTTGCATCAGCTGAATTAAAGTTATAATGAACAAAGCAATCAGTGTGACTTCTGAGAGAGACACATTTATCAAACCTTGGACCAACACACGCAAACAGTTTAGTCTAGGGACATCTGTACTCTGTGACTCTATTTTGGATGGTGGGTAGTTCCTGCCAGGAACAGAACAAACTGTTTTTTAATGTGAACCCCCTCCTTCCTATTTCCTAGTCATGAAACAGTAATTGCCATAGATTTGCTCCAAAAAAGTTAACATCAAATGAACGGTTCAGTTGTATTTAAACTTGGCCCCCCAAAAAAAGGAGAGGAATGAGGAGCAATGAATGCAAAAAGAATTCTTGTTGAGATGAAAACAGAATGAAACTTTTCAAATGGTCTATGCACCCTAATTCAATTTCTTGTGGAAGAAATCTATCACTTGCTTTTTGTGGATAAGCAGCTCAGGGTTTCTGAAAGGGCAGAGTTTTGGGTGGGTGCATTCTTATGAGGAGCTCTATGCCTTGCAGAACACTTACAGTTCTGAGTTCTGGGACACTAACTTCTGGTAGTTGCCCCAGCAACCTTCCTTCTCCCTGGTGCAGCCATTTGGGAGAGTGAACCAGCAGATGGAACATCTCCCCATCTCCCCTCTTTCACATAAATAAAATAAACCTTAAAAAAGAAAAAGAGCATAAGAAATAAGTGCGCCGACACCGTGGCGCACTAGGTAAATCCTCCACCTGCGGCACCAGCATCCCATATGGGCGCCGGGCTCTAGTCCCGGTTGCTCCTCTTCCAGTCCAGCTCTCTGCTGTGGCCCAGGAAGGCAGTGGAGGATGACCCAAGTGCTTGGGCCCTGTACCCCATGGGAGACCAGGAGGAAGCACCTGGCTCCTGGCTTCGGATCAGTGCAGCGCCGGCTGTAGCGGCCATTTGAGGGGTGAACCAACGTAAGGAAGACCTTTCTCTCTGTCTCTTTCTCACTGTTTGTAACTCTATCTATCAAATAAATAAATAAAAATCTTTTAAAAAAAGAAATAAGGATGGGAATACGGGCACATACTTAGGTGCATGATACGTGATGTAAGAGAGAAGCTGTGTTCAGAGTACAATTCTGGATGTACTGTTGAAGAGAGAAATGGCCAGCCAAGCACAGACAGGGAAGAGAGACAACTTCAGCAGTAAACCAGATGAACTGTGTCAGGCTAGAGCGAGAGAGACTTTGTGATATGATGCAAACATGTAAATTGCACACAAAGCTTTCCCTCGAAATAGTCCGATCTCTAATTATGATTGAATTATGTCTACTCTCATTTTCTTCCAAGCTGTCCTAGTTGAATATGAACACAGAAATATCTGTGTTCTGAAAAGACTATTTACAGTCTCTTTAGAATAACTGCTGGTCCCTTATTTATTTATACTGTCTACAAACTAGATGATTTTGCTGTAAAAAGTTTCAAGCTAGCTTTTCTGATTTTACACGGGAGATGTCTGAAGCACGGAGTTTGTCTGCCTTCCTCTGCATCAGAGGTCCATGCAGCACGGCCAGGATTTGCACCCACTCTCAACTCCATCCAGCACTCTTTGCACTACTGCCCCTGTGGATCAGCTTCACAAAGAAGCCTTCTAACACTGCAGGCAACAGGGCTTGGCTTTAGTTTATTCATGTATGTGTAAAGTGAAGGACAATTTACCGTCATTCACTTTTCTTGAGAAATTTACAAGGCAAATGAGAGGTAACAAAAATGTATTTGTTTGGCATAGGACGTTTCTGGTAGATATGTATGTTGTTAATCTCTGTGAAATTTAGACGCTGAGGGAGTTAATAGGGTGAAACAAGGCTTATTTTTTTAAGTTTTTAAAATTATTATTATTTATTTGAAAGGCAGAGTTACAAAGAAGCAGAAGTAGAGAGTCTTCCATCCACTGGTTCACTCCCTAATTGGCTGCAACAGTTGGAGTTGCACCGATCCAATGCCAGGAGCCAGGAGCTGCTTCTAGGTCTCCCATGTGGATACAGAGGTTCAAGCACTTGGGTCATCTTCCACTACTTTCCCAGGGCATATCAGAGAGCTGGATCGGAAGTGGAGCAGCAGGGACTTGAATCGGCATCCATATGGGATGCTGGCACTGCAGGTGGTGGCTTTAACCACTATGCCACAGCGCCGGCCCCAATAGGGTAAAACAAGGCTTCCTTTTTTTTTTTTTTTTTAACAGCTGTGTTCTGTTGATAGATATATCCAAATGTTATCCCCAAAATGAGGACCTATGGTATGAAAAATAATTTAAAAATAGCACCAGGGTGGGGTTCAGCTTAGCCATTAGGACACTGGCTAAGACATCTGTGTCCCACATCCGAAGACCCAACTCAACACCTGGCTCCAGCTCCCTGCCAATGCTGATCCAGAGAGGCTGTGGTGATACAGCTCAAAGAGGCTGGGTCCCTGCAATCCATGTGGGAGACCTGGGCTGAGTTTCCAGCTCCTAATTTTGGCCTGGTCCAGTCCTGGTTGTTGTGGGCATTTGTAGATGGGAGCACTCTCTCACTCCCTCTCCCTCTCCCTTTCTCTTTCCTGTCTCTGTCTCTTTAAAAAAAAAGAAAAAAAAAAAAAAAACTTGGAAAAAGTGACATTAGCCTTTTAACAACAGATTATTTCAATATTTTATTTCTGTTAATTATAGGAATATTTTCTCAGTAAATTCAAACAATGAATTTGGGAACAGCAGATGATAAGTCAGAGCTAGACCAAGGAAGTTCACACACAGTACTCTTGACATTTCTGGGGGAAAAAGTGGTTGGCTGTAACGTGGCCTTTCTTTTTAATCAAACAGCATTGAAATAAGCAATTTTTGAATAGAAAACTGTACCTGTTTACTTCATATTTCAAATGTAAAAGTACTTTAATAGAGAAAATTCTACTTTCTGAATCTACTTAGATGGTATTACAGCCAAAGTTTGCATGTGGATTGCAGAGTGTGACTAGTGAAAACATAAGTAATGTAAATTTAAGAAATTAGCTTTCCACATGAAAGAAAGCCAATGATCACATAATTCAACATGATTATGATGAGTTAAGCAAAAACACAAAGTATAATATGATAGTTTTCAGTTTCTTATTTGGCACATATATTAATTTTCAAACATCAAACACTTTAACATCAGTATCTACTAAAACCAACTAGGACAACAGTACAATTCCTAGAGCTTAATTATTAACATCTTAAAAATCTAATTTCTATAGACACTCTGTGACCGAGCTTTTCCTCTGTGCTATGAGAGCTGGTTGAAGCACCATCTTTTTCAGGATTCCCCAGAATTCGTCACTACTTCAAAGTTGACTCATGTTGAGGCCCACAGTTCCTACTGAACTGGGTGGATCTTCCGTGCACAGGCCCTCATTAGAAAAGATACACATATGCTCATCACAATTTTGAAAAGAATGGAAGGCCTTCATACATGTCAGTTTTTAATTTTATCCAATCATTAATTTTCTGCAGGGTTGTTTTTTCTTGACTCAGTATTTTTGCAACTTTCTTCATCTTGTGTTCATTTCTTTCTATGTACTTCGAGCCTTCCAGCTGCAGCTGATCCAATTTCTCATTTCGACTCTCATCCAGAGGTATGTTTTCACACATTACGGGATTGAATCTAAAATAGGTGTCAGGAGGTAACAGGCCATCCAGCATGATATGGACCTCTGGGGTAAGAAAGAAGGGCACGGGGTGAGTTATTCTGCAATGGTTTATTATCTTTACTTAATACTATCTTTTTAGACACATTACAGAAACTTACTTTACCACTCACACTAATTAACAGTAGGAGAAATCCACATGAATGAAGAACACTACAAAAAGAAATTTATCTTCCAAAATATTTAATACTATTTGGCTAAATTAAGATACTTGTTCCAGTATTCTCATCTCTCTGTGCTTTTGGTCATACTGTTCACCACTACTGAAATGCCTTTCCAAGCTTTCATTTTTGTTTTTAATTTTTTCATATCATCTTTATTGAGATATTATCTAAATACAATAAATTTTACCAATTTTTTAAAATGACTGATTTGCAGAGTTACAGAGAGAGAGGAAGAGACAGAGATCTTCCAACTGCAGGCTTACTCCCCAACCACCACAACAGCCAGGGCTGCACCAGGCGGAAGCCAGGACCCTGGAACCCCATCCAGGTCTCCCACATGTGCGCAGGAGCCCAAGAACTTGGGCCATCTTCTGCTGCTTTTTCAGGTGCATTAGTAAGGAGCTGGATTCAAATGGTGCAACAGGAACTTCAACAGGCCCCCACATTGGATGCCAGCATTGCAGGTGGCAGCTTAACCTGCTATACCACCATGCCAGCCCCCAAATTCACCAATTTTAACTGTATAATTTGACACATTTTGACAAACTATACAATGTATACACTTGTGTAACCAAAATAATCACAATACAGACTACTTCCATCACTTCAAAAAGTTCTTTCAGCCTCTTTGTAACTGGTTCTCCTGTACCCACTTCCTTGGTTTCCTATGAACAGAATCCTATGTTTATAGCTTTTTCTCTGTCCATCTTCTTTCATGTAGTCACATGCTTTTAAGACTCATCCATGTTGCAGCTACACCAAGAGACCCCTGCTTTTTATTGGTGAGTACTATCACCTTGCACAGATATAACATGAATTGTTCTCTCCAGTTTTGATCTGGCTGTCTTCAGTTTTTAGTTATTAATAATAATTCTGCTCTAAACATGTACATAGATCTTTCTGTGACTGCATGACTCCTTTGCTCTTAGCTAAAAGCCAACGGATGAAATTGCTGGGTCACACAGTAAAATATGTCTTTTTTTTTTAAGAATTGCCACAGTCTCCTAAAATGATGGTTCCATTTTGATAAGAATTGCACTGAATTGACAGATCAAATTTGTGATCTGACACACTAACAATATTAAAATTTTCAACAATGAGCATAGTGTACCTACTGATATGTTTACACTTTTTAATTTCTCTCAGTAATGTATCACAGTTTTTGCTGTTATATCTTACATATAATTTGTTAAATAACTCTCTAAGTATTTGATATTTTGATGCCATTAGATCTAAGCACATATTTAATTTTAATTTCCAATTGTTCATTGCTACTATGCAGAAATATAATTTTTGGGCTTTTTAAAATCCTGTACTCTTCAACCTTCCTACACTCACTTATTAATTTTAGATTTTTTTCTTTCTCCATCTGCTTGAAAGGCAGAACACCAGACAGAGATAGAGACTGTGGGAGAGCTCTTCCACCCACTAGTACATTCCTCAAATGCCGGCAACAGCCAGGGCTGGGCCAGGTCGAAGCCAGGAGTCCAGAACTCCATCCAAGTCACCCAAGTGAGTGGCAGGGGCATTAGCACCAAGCTGGACTGGAAGCAGAGTTGCTAGCCCTGGAACTGAACTCTGATATGAGAAGCAGGCACTTCAAGCAGAAGCTTAACCTGCTGTATCACAATATCAGCTCCCACAGTTCTAGCTTTTTTTTTTTTCCCCATAGATTCCTTAGGGTTGTCAACATAGGTAAATGTCCTAAACACAATGTCCATAAAATTCTACTTCTTCCTTTCTAATCTATCTTCCTTTTATTTACTTTCTACACTACACAGTGTTGACTGGAAGTGATGAAAACAGACATCTTACTCTGTTCCTGATCTTAGGTGGAAAGTATTTGATCTTTTACTATTAAAACATAATGCTAGGGGCCAATGCTGTGGCACGGTGGGTAAAGCCACCACCTGCAGTGCCAGCATCCCATATGAGTGCTGGTTCAAGACCTGGCTACTCCACTTCCAATCCAGCTCTCTGCTATGCCCTGGGAAAGCAGTAGAAGATGGTCCAAGTGCTTGGGCCCCTGCACCCACGTGGGAAACTGGGAAGAAGCTCCAGGCTCCTGGCTTCATTCAGACTGGTGCAGCTCTGGCTGTTGTGGCTATTTGTGGGGTGAACCAGTAGATTGAATACCTCTCTCTCACTCTTTCTCTCTGCCTCTCTGTAACTCTTTTAAATAAATAAATAAAGCTTTAAAAAATTATATAATGCTAGCTCTTGTTTTTGTAGATGCCCTTTATCAGGTTGAGGTTCCTTTCTATTGCTAATTTTCAGGGAGTTTCTAAAATCATGAATGGATGCTGGATCCTGTCATTTATCTTTTCTGCATTTATTGAGATGGTATATACTTTCCCTTTTTCAGTCTGTTAACATGGTTACATTGATTTTTAGAAATGTTAATCCCAAATGAACCATACTTGAACATAGTGCATTCTCCTTTTTATACATTGCTGAATCAGATTTATTGTATATCTTATGAATTTCTGCATTCATATTAATGGAATACTGGTTGATAGCTCTCTCTTTTTCCAAAATATTTTTGTCTGGTTTTGGTATCAGGTTAATGCTGCCCTTAGAGAATAAAAACAACAACAAAAAAAACTAAATTTTTTTTTTTTTTTGACAGGCAGAGTGGACAGTGAGAGAGAGAGACAGCGAGAAAGGTCTTCCTTTGCCGTTGGTTCACCCTCCAATGGCCACTGCGGCTGGCGCGCTGCAGCTGGTATATCGTGCTGATCCAAAGGCAGGAGCCAGGTGTTTCTCCTGGTCTCCCATGGGGTGCAGGGCCCAAGGACTTGGGCCATCCTCTACTGCCCTCCCAGGCCACAGCAGAGAGCTGGCCTGGAAGAGGGGCAACCGGGACAGAATCCGGCGCCCCGACCGGGACTAGAACCGGGTGTGCTGGCGCCGCAAGGCGGAGGATTAGCCTAGTGAGCCGCAGCACCGGCCTGGAATTTCCTTTAGATAAACAACTGTATGTGTATGTGGTTATGAGTGTGTATGTTTTTATCACCTTCAAACAATTGGAACCGTATATGTAGAGCTGGACTGGAAGAGGGGCAACCAGGACAGACAGAATCCGGTGCCCCGGCACCCAGACTGGGACTAGAACCCAGTGTGCCGGCGCCGCAGGCAGAGGATTAGCCTATTGAGCCTCGGGGGTTATCATTTAATGAATGAAAATCCTCATTTAGGTTAATGGCTCAGCCAAGTACATGTTGATATGCAAAGAATGGCATTTAGAAACAACAGGCTAAGTGATAACGGTAAAAAACACCCAGCAACATAATTCACGCATGACCTAAAAGTAAGAGAGTAAAATGGGGCTCTAAACCTCAAGACCAAAATCAGAAACTGAACACACTGGCAGAATGCCTACTATGTGCCAGGCATTCACTCCATAGCAAAGCAGGTACATCAAAGTTCAGTGGCTAAGTTTTTCCCTTGCATTCCTGTGGGACAGAGACAATAAACAGGTAAAGAAACGAAAGAGAAGACATATCCATGACAAGATAAATGCTCTAAGAGGAAGACAAAGAAGTTGCGTAAAGGGTGAGAATGAGTGGGGAGGGAACTGGAAGAGCGGCCGGGAACAGCTGCACTGAGGAAGTGATGCTTGAGCAGAGGCCCGAGTGAAATAAGGAGCAAGCATCAGAAGGTACTTCAAAAAGCATGGAAAATGGAATTGAAAATTAAGTTTAATTCACTGCAGATAATACCTGAAATCCATGTATATGAGAGATCTCCAAAAAGCTTATAGCAAATACATATTATGAAAAGATAACACATGGATTTAAAGAAGCTTAGTTCTTATCAGGCCTGGAAAACTTCAAAGAACAAGGCTTTGGGATTTTGTTGCAAGTGTGATGGGAAGCCCAGAGGGCACTGAGACTCGCAAAGAGGTCCCGACTGGCATTTCAGAAGCACCACTTTGGTCTTTGCCTGCAGACTAGGCCACAGGAACAGCAAAAGCAGAAGCAAGAACTTACTCGAGTTCCTGTTTGTCTCTACATTACTAATCTTAACTCCACGAGTCCTACAGCACCCTCACTGTTACCACAAGTATCACTGAACCGATCTAACTCTGCTTGTCGCCTTTCCCCTCTTCACTGGCTTAAGGGTCTCCGGTGAAGCTTTTAAGTTATCTCCAAAGGTCGGCAGGCAAAGGCAGCACCAGCTCCAAGATGAACAGTCTCTATTCTAGGGTCTCTTAACAAGAGATGGATGGCAAGAAAGGAAAACAGCACAACACTTGCTTCCTCATGCTTCTGATGCCTACAATGCAACACCCTTTCACAGCTGGGATGAGCATCTTCTACTGGAAACCGAATGCCAGAGGTTGAAGTGTGGCAAGGTAGCAAACAGACTAACCTTCTGTATCTGTAGCACTGTTGATAACATTGGAGAGTTTGGTTTTCAGACTTGTGTATGTTGTATTGTTTCTCACATCGCTCTCGTACCGGCCGGTGCCCAGGGACACTATGCACTCCAACGGCGCATCTGGCCAAAGACATTTACACTCATGCATTGCCAGTGCTGAAGGGTTATTCAGGAGCAAACCTCCGTCCTGCAAAAGGCAAAGCAGTGAAAAAGAAATCGCAAAGCGAAATTGTACTTTGTAAATAGGACAACAGAAACTGCATTTTAAACCAATTGACATTTATTTATCAGGAAAATTAGAATGTTTAATAAGCTAAACAACAAACTATTTAAAAACAAGAAGTTACTTTGAAATAAATATATTTTATACAACATAGTTGCCAAAAAAAAAAAAAAAAAAAAACAACTGTGAAGACTCACTGGCTGGGACCAGAGTCATGGTACAAGGGGTTAAGTCACTGCTTGTGATACCGTCATTCTATATCGGAGCACTGGCTCAGTCTTAGCTGCTCTGATTCTGATCCAGCTCCTTGTTAATGGCCCTGGGAAGGCAGTGGGTGATGGGCCAAGTTCTTGGGACCATGCCATCCACATGGGAGACATGGATGGAGTACCTGGATCCTGAATTCAGCTTGGTCCAACCCGGGCCGTTCAGGGAGTGAACCAGCAGATGGAAGATACCTTTCTTTCTCTCTATAACTGCCTTTCAATTAAATAAAAAAATATTTAAAAAATTTAAGTCTAACAAAAGAACTGTGGTTCTACCAAACAATTAAAATTAAAGTTAAAAATCTTTCCTCACATATCAAACATAATCAAAATAATTCTGAACGGAAAGAAATTTTTTTAAAGATTATATAGTAAAAAAATCTTTTTTTTTTGGAGTATAGGTTTGGGAATTTTAATGTACATGGAGATTTGACTACTATCACCATCAGGATATGGAACTGTGCCATAAATACTCTTATCTTTTTATAGGCACACCCTCTTCCTCCGCTCCCAAACCAACAACCACTGCTCTGTTCTGATGCCTCACAGTCAGAGCAATGGAATAATACAGCACGAGACCTTTAGAAACTGGCTTGTCTTATGCAGCATGTTATCAGGTTAATCAATAGTTTGATATTGTGATTATAGGAGTATCATATTTGTTTATCCAGATGTTGGCTATCTATGTCTGTGGCATTACGATTACTATAGCTTTAGAGTAAGTTTTTAAATTGGACAGTGTATAAGGCTGGCGCCATGGCTCACTTGGTTAATCCTCCGCCTGCAGCTCCGGCATCCCATATGAGCGCCGGGTTCTAGTCCCGGTTGCTTCTCTTCCAGTCCAGCTCTCAGCTGTGGCCCGGGAAGGCAGTGGAGGATGGCTCAAGTGCTTGGGCCCTGAACCTGCATGGGAGACCAGGAGGAAGCACCTGGCTCCTGGCTTCAGATAGGTGCAGCGCCGGCCGTGGCAGCCATTTGGGGAGTGAACCAATGGAAGGAAGACCTTTCTCAGTCTCTCTCTCTGTCTATAACTCTGTCAGATAAAAAAAAAAAAAAATCGTTAAACTGGACAGTGTAACTTCTCCAAACTTGTTCCTTTTCAAAAATGTGTTTTAGTTGGGGGCTGGGCTGTAGCATAGTAGGTAAAGCTGTTGCCTGCAGTGCCAGCATCCCATATGGGCACCGATTCAAGTCCCAGCTGCTCCACTTCCAATCCAACACTCCGCTATGGCCTGGGAAAGCAGTAGAAGATGTCCCAAGTCCTTGGGCCCCTGCATCCACGTGCGAGACCCAGAGGAAGCTCCTGGCTCCTAGTTTCGGATCAGTGCAACTCCAGCCATTGTGGCCAACTAGGGAATGAACCAGCAGGTGGAAGACTTCTCTCTCTCTGTCTGCCTCTCCTTCTCTCTCTGTGTATCTCTGACTTTCAAATACACAAATAAATCTTTTAAAAAACTGTTTTAGCTATTTTAACTCCTCTGCATTTATATGTAAGCTTTACAATCTCATTGATGGCTAAACAAAACCCTATCACACTTTTATTAGTGCTATATTATATTTACAAGTCATTATGAGGGTAACTGATATTTTTACTGTGTTGAATATTTTAATCATAGTATAATGGCCATTTATTTGGACTTCTTTTATTTCTTTCACCAGCATTTTGTTGTTTTTAACATACAGTTGTCGGGGCTGGCGCTGTGGCATAGCAAGTAAAGCTACCACCTACAGTGCCGGCATCCCACATGGGCGCTGATTGGAGTCCCAGCTGTTCTACTTCTGATGCAGCTCTCTGGTATGGCCTGGGAAAGTAGTAGAAGATGGTCCAATTCCTTGGGCCCCTGCACCCACATGGGAAGCCTGGAAGAAACTCCTGGCTCCTGGTTTCAGATTAGCCATTGTGGCCATTTGGGGAGTGAACCAGAGGATGGAAGACCTCTCTCTCTCTCTCTCCCTCCCTCCCTCTGCCTCTGCCTCTCTGTAACTCTGCCTTTCAAACAAATAAATAAATCTTAACAAAAAAACCATACAGATGTCTATCTTCTGCTAGATTTATACCAAGTACTTATTTTTTTGAGCTATTATAAACAACACTGCTTTTTTTTTGTTATATTTTTAGTTTCCAATTAGCCATTGCTTCTATATAGGAATATAACTGATTCTCCTAAGTAGTTTTGTTTTGCTGTATAAAGCCATCTATCCCACATCCACACACTAGCATCAACACTACTGTTCTCTGGAAGTAATAAAATACGTAGGATTTTGTTCTACTAATGAGGTATACTACTGTTACTAAAATTCCTCATGATGCGTGAAGGAGAAACACCCCACATATTTTTGTGAACCTATGCTTACTTATTTTAGGGAGAGTGACAATGTTTATTTCATGAAATCATAACCAATAATAACTCTTCAGTAATGCATTAACAATAAAATAACTTTCACAAAAAGATATATCTCAAACACTATTCCAGTTAGATCAGTTAGATCCCACTAGAACACACACAGAAATGTTCCAAAATGTCAGCCTCACTTCCCAGTGAAGAGCTGAGTGTTTAGTTACGGGCTAGCCAGTCTGAGGCTAAGGGACATTAGTTATCACATACATCATCACCAATGTGCAGCTCTGCACTATCTTTGAGACAGCAGCGATACACAGGGCTGGGCTGACTCTCAGAAAAGCAGTGTGCCCACGTCCCTTCATTGCTTATTCCATTTTCCACTTTAGCATGGGCTGCTGGCTGCCACTTCCAGCCCAATTTCTACCTTCCCAACCACTCTCTAACTACACGTCTTCAAGAGAATGTGTCTTAGGTTTCCTGTTGTGGTTTTCATGAGAAGATGCTATCCTTTTGAAAGTTATCTCTTGTCCTTAGGGGTCCATGTTTTCCATAATCCCACCATATTCCAGGGCTTTAGCTCTGTTACCATCTCTTCGTGGCTGAGATGTGCCTGAGCAGGGCATTTTCTGAAATCTAAACTGCACAAGGATGGTCTGGGCACAGCCTGGGTTTGAGGTGACTGGGGTTGGGGGAAGTTGACCTCGTTTGCCACCTGACTTGCAGTAGCTCTCCTACAAACAGTGAAGCCTCGTTCCCTTGGCTGGGTCCAGGGAGAGGTCTTTGTATGAAGAGCAAAATGAGGGTAGCAGATATACTGGTATTATGTTTATCTTCGTTATGGATTCAAAACAGTGACTTTCAGTGTCGGTTCTAATAAACAAGTTAAATACCTATCACTCCTCAACTCAAAGTAGCATCGCAGAGAATATGCACCAAAGATCAGAATCCTAAACTAAACGAGTTAAGAATGTGAGAAGGAGGCCTTCTCTGATACCAAGTAGTTTGTTCCAGTTGATTGATTAAAAACCCAACGTCAGAATACGAAGCTTGAAGTAACTGCAAGTTTTAGGGAGTGCTATCCTTGTGTAGGCTGAGTTGAAGGCAGGTGAACTGAGATGTTATCTGCTGGAAATGATCTTTTGGCCACTAAGCCCACTTGTCTCAAAGAACTAGTACAGGCTGAGTTCACATGTCACTCTAAACGCTAAGTGCCTTCATCCCCATAATAAAATTCAATTCTCTGTGCTTCCCCTCCCCCGACATCCTAAAACACTTCCCCACTGTGCTCTGTGAAACTGTTCCACTGTTAACATTCCCAGTGGCATAAACTGCTCTCTTCCTCTATGATTTTACAGGAATATGGCTTTTCCCTGATACCATCTCCCCAAGTACTTGTTGATTTTCTTATTATCTGATGGACTTTGGGGCTAGGAGGTGGAGTGTTACTTTATTTGTTCTGTAGTGCTTTCTTCTAGATCATTAGTCCCAAACCACCTGGAAAAGATATGCTTTTTGTGGGCTGTGCCATTTAGGCTCCTATCTCCTCTTCACCACTGTCCATATATCAATCTCCAGTCATTCCTTCTCACTCAATGAATTAGGCCAGCACCAGAATTCCTTGCCACCTAAAGTCATTATGATATCCAATGTGACTTCAACTTATTTACAGTACCTTGAGATCTTACTTCCTCAAGCTCTTATATTCTGAAAACTATTCCATTTATTCTCTGAAGGCCACACCCCAGACTTTGTCATAAAGGTTAACGGGATCATACAGCGCACACTCTTTTGGCACTACTTCTTGCACTTAAAATAATGCCTCTGAGATTCATCCATATTGCTGTAAATGTCAGTAATATTCCCTCACCACTGAGCAATAATCCATTATTTGAAAAATACCACAGTTTATCCATTCATCAGTTGAAAGGAAGTTTTAAAAAACTGTATTGATTTATTTGAAAGGAAAAGAGACAGAGAGAGAAGTGGAGGGGGGAGAGGGAGAGGGAGAAGGAGAGAGAGAGAGAAAGAGAGAGAGGGAGGGAGGGAGGGAGGGAGAGAGAGAGAGAGAGAGAGAAAGAGAAAGAGAAAGAGAAAGAGAGAAGGAGGGAGGGAGAGAGAGAGAAAGAGAGAAAGAGAGAAGAGAGAAGAGAGAGGAAAGAATCTCTCATCTGTCAGTTTACTCCCCCAAATGCCTGCAACAGCCAGGGCTGGGCCAAGCTGAAGCCAGGAGCCAGGGGCTTCATCCAGAGCTCCCATGTGGGTGGCAAGGACTCAACTACTTGGGTCATCACCTGCTACCCCCCAGAATGCACATTAGCAGGCAGCTGGAATCACAAGTGAAGCCAGGACTCAAATCAGGCACTTTGATGTGGAATACAGGTGTGCTACATAGCAACTCCACACCTGGAACTATTTTTAAATTTAGCTACTTTTATAGAGTTAGCTACCTTTATAAACAGGTCTGAACTGTTTAACTTTGTGAAAATCTACCGGATTCCTTAAATGTAGGTAGTAATTATTTCCTACAAGTTTTCTCAAGTACAAATTTTAAGTTAATTCTTTCTTTTTTTTATTTTTTATTTTTGACAGGCAGAGTGGATAGTGAGAGAGAGAGAGACAGAGGGAAAGGTCTTCCTTTTTGCCATTGGTTCACCCTCAGCCATTGTGGCTGGCACGCTGCGGCTGGCACGCTGTGGCTGGCGCATTGCGCTAATCCAAAGCCAGGAGCCAGGTGCTTCTCCTGGTCTCCCATGCAGGTGCAGGGCCCAACGACTTGGGCTATCCTCCACTGCACTCCCGGGCCATAGCAGAGAGCTGGACTGGAAGAGGGGCAACCAGGATAGAATCCGGCACCCCGACCGGAACTAGAACCTGGGGTGCCGGCGCCACAGGCAGAGGATTAACCTATTGAGCCGTGGTGCCGGCCTCAATTTTGTTTTAATTAATATGACATTAGAATGATACCTGGTCCATGACAGAGGTAACACTTTTAATTTTAATATAGCAAAAGCATTATTTTTGTGACTAAAGCATTTTTATCTTAAATTCTACAGTTGTTGAATTCTGTATGATTTGAAATCAATGGGCATCTTAGAGGAAACAGTCTTTCATTATTATAAAAGACCTTAAGCATGGATCAGAATAGCAGAAGAGATGAAAGGCAAATGAGGTTAACAGAATGAACCCCAGAGTTTAAAACTGCCAGGTTTCCAATGGTTTCACCAGACGTTTTCTGTTCCTTCAAATCTGCCCACTTTTCATCAAAAAGGTGGAGCAGTTAAGGTCTGGGGCAAGCACGGCTGTCCCTAAAGCCCTGCTAGCAGTCAGCCTGCTCTCCTGGAGCAGTCCCGGGGCAATGTCACATCTGTGGCATCTCCTGGGACCGTCCCAGTCATTCAACTATTCAAATTTACAGTTATTCAACTACTATGGACTTGGTATGTGCCATGCACACTGTTAAGTGCTGAAGCAGCACAGACTTCAAAAGTAAAATGAACCGGCCATTACAGCCATCTGGGGAGTGAATCAGCAGGAAAACCTCCCTCCCTCTCCCTCCTCTCTCTCTCTCTCTCTCTCTCTGTTTCTGCCGTTAAAATAAATAAATAAAAATCTTTAAAAATGAAATGAAATCAAATAATTTACCAATTGTCTCTCAAAGAAATACACAGTCAGGATTCTGTTTTAAGTACACTACATTTATATATGCTTAATAGCCTAAAATGTAAATATACTTTTTCTTGCTTTTAATGTATATATTTCATCATTTCAAATCACAGCATCTATTAGAAAATAAGCACTAGTCAAGGTCAATGCCTCCTGATTATCTCATCTTCTTGCCTTTTTTTCTGAGTTTTTTATTTCTGAGTTGTTTCAAAAATTCTTTTTTACACCTATCTTTTTTTTTTTTTTTTTTTTTGACAGGCAGAGTTAGTGAAAGAGAGAGACAGAGAGAAAGGTCTTCCTTCCATTGGTTCACCCCACAAATGGCCGCTATGGCCAGCGTGCTGCGCCGATCCGAAGCCAGGAGCCAGGTGCTTCCTCCTGGTCTCCCATGTGGGTGCAGGGCCCAAGCACTTGGGCCATCCTCCACTGCCTTTCCGGGCCACAGCAGAGAGCTGGAATGGAAGAGGAACAACTGGGACAGAATCCGGCACCCAAACCGGGACTAGAACCGGGGTGCTGGCGTTGCAGGCGGAGGATTAGCCAAGTGAGCCGCGGTGCCAGCCTACACACCTATCTTTCTATTACTGAATTTCTCATTTCATTATATGACTATGCTTATATTTTGGAGCCTGGACTATTTTTTTTTTTTATTTGAGAGGCAGAGTTAGAGAGTTAGAGAGAGAGAGAGAGAGAGGGAGAGATAGAAAAGATCATCCATCCACTGGGTCACTCCCCAAATGATGGCAATAGCCAGGGAGGGGTCGAAGTCAGGCAGAAGTCAGGAGCCAGGAGCTTCTTGCAGGTCTCCCACAAGGGTACAGGGGTCCAAGAACTTGAGCCATCTTCCACTGCTTTCCCAGGTGCATTAGCAGGGAGCTGGATCAGAAATGGAGCAGCCAGGACTTGAACTGGTGCCATATGGGACACCAGTGTTGCAGGCAGCAGCTTAACCTGTTATGACACAACACCAGCCCCTAACCTGGGCTATTTGTGTGGGTAGGACCCAGGAAACACAAACAATATACTAGCTATAACTGAAAACCTTTATATCCTTCATGGCTAGCAGAGTGCCTGGCATTGGTTAAGTACTATGTTCCTATTCAGTTATAATGAAAATGACAAATTGTGGTATGGCACAGGTATAATTTGGCAAGTGAGAGGCAGCCTCTTTCTGCTGAAAGCTCTCTTTATCTGAAATATTTAAATGAAATTTCATAATTATTTTTTAGATTAATACCTTCTAAACTCAGAAAATAACCTTCTAAAATGTAAATAAAGCCTAAGAAGAATAATACATTAGAATCAGTCATCAAAACTTTAGTGCAAACCAATGTACTGGATTCTTTCTTTAGAGATAGGGGATGAACAATTGTGAAGGTGGAGATGGAAACAGGAGAAATGAGGTAATTTTGTATAAAAAAATACTATTTGAAGATAAATTCTATGCTGCTACTTGGGTAGTGGGGAGGGACTGCAGCTCATCAAAAAGAACTATTCCCACTTTCCAATTTTCTAGAACAGGTAATGTACTTTGTAAATATTGTAATAATATTCTTTTTATAGTCAATGGTGAGTGAAATCTCCCCATCCATCTAGTCTAGTCACTAACCTATAATTTATATTTTACCTGACTCCGGAAAGGATGTGAAGTAAATTACATTAAACATAAATCAGACATGACAGTTAAAAGGGATTTTTAAAGAGACTGGAAATACTGAATGTGATTATTCAAAGAATTTAGGATGATGAGTAGGTTATAATACGAACCATATTTTTTTTTAAGATTTATTTATTTGAAAGTAAGAGTTACAGAGAGAGGACAGAGAGAGAGAGAGAGGAGAGGGATCTTCTATCTGCCGATTCACTACCCAAGTGGCCACAACAACCAGGGTTGAGGCAGGTCGAAGACAGGAGCCAGGAGCTTCACCCTGGTTTCCCACATGAATGGCAGGGACCCAAATGTTTGGGCCATCTTTTGCTGCTTTTCCTAGGCCATTAGCAGAGAGCTGGATGAGAAGTGGTGCAGCAGGGACAAGAACCGACAGCCACATGGGATGCTGGAATCACAGGCGGTGGCTTTACCCACTATGCCACAACATCAGTTCCCATATTTTAGTTTTAAATATGGTTTGTTATATGTAATCAACAGAAACTTGAGAACTATTTACTCCTAAATAAAGAGCGACCAAAATAGCTTCTTTTGAAGTCTGGAAACACGATCCTTAAATGTAGTTACTTAAGACTTTGGTTACTATTTGGTGTAGCTGAAAGTTCATAGGATAAAAACCACCTTGAAGTAATACCTTATAAGCTCTATTACATTTTAGACACATTGTCTAATTTATTTATTCGATTATGACACAGTAAGAATTTAAAAAGAACAGGGGGAAACAGCTGTTAAAAGCAGCAAGCTAGGGGCTGGTGCATGGAGTAGTGGGTAAAGCTGCAATCCACAGAGTCAGCATCCCATATGGGCTCCAGTTCAATCCGGCTGCTCCACAGCCAATCCAGCTCCCTGGTAATGCACCTGGGAAAGTAGCAGAAGATGGCCCAAGTGTCTGAGCCCCTGCACCAATGTGGGAGATCCAGATGAAGCTCCTGGTTCCTGGCTCCTGGCTTCTACCTGGCCCAGCCCCAGCTGGGGGCTGTTCACATTTGGGGAGTGAACTGGTGGATGAAGATCTCTCTCTCTCTCTCTCTCTCTCTCTCTCTGCCTCTCCTTATCTGTATCTCTGACTTTCAAAGAGATGAATAAATCTTAAAAAAAAAAAAAAAAAAAAACAAAACAAAAAAAAAAAACCAGCAATATGGCCCGTGCTGTAGCACAGCAGGCTAACGTCCTGGCCTGAAGCGCGGCATCCCATATGGGTGCCGGTTCGAGACCCGGCTGCTCCACTTCCGATCCAGCTCTCTGCTGTGGCCTGGGAAAGCAGTAGAAGATGTCCCAAGTCCTTGGGCCCCTGCACCCACATGGGAGACCCAGAAGAAGCTCCTGGCTTCGGATCGGTGCAGCTCTGGCCATTGCAGCCAACTGGGGAATGAACCATTGGATGGAAAAGCTCTCTCTCTCTCTGGCTCTCCTCTTCGTGCAACTTTGACTTTCAAATAAATAAATAAATCTTTAAAAAAAAAAACCCAGCAAACTAAATATTAAAATAAAAATTTAATCTTGACTATAAATCCTTAAATCAAAGAAAGAAAGAAACTGAACAGCCAGTACTTTCTGCCCTGAGAGGGTGGAAGTAAAAAGGAAAGGCAAGAAGGGGACATGCCTTCCATAATTCAACAATGACTGACCTGACAAAGTAAGAAATAGTTTGAACTCACTCCAAAGACAAAATGAATTCTATTTTAATCCCTGCAGTACAAAGAGTATGACGTTACTTTTAGAAAAATAAAAAGATAATGGGATAGCTTACAATGATATGTTAGAATATAACTAGGCTTTTCAATCAAAATATAGGGAATATTTTAGTTATTACAACACTGACACATGTAAATTAAAATTATCCACTAAAAAGTTCTAAAATTTATATAGCCTATAAATATAGTTGGTGCAGAATACTAATGTATGAGCTTTCAATGCTATCTGAAAAATCCTTGTCAAAAATATTAGATTGTTCTCAATAGATATCTTAATAGCAAATAAATAAACAGAGCATATATATTTCCATTATTAGAGAGCACAGGATTACTCTCTCCATCAAATGAGACTGAGTTTAAGTGGGATATCAAATAATAAAAAATATTTATTTTGGAAATATCAACTCAAAAGATTTACTGACTTCATTTTTACCGTTTAGTAAGTTATGAATTAAGAGTTCCACAAATAATCAGGGGCAAATTGTCAGAGAAAATTTTTAAGTAAATGAGTCTATGCAACAGAAAAAGAAAAAATTATCAGACATAATACTATACAAATAATTTAATCACAAATTTAGAAGCTGTAATTACAATAGCATCCTAAGTCTATGACTTGAGAGCTGGGATTCCAATCCAGTTACTTAGCTTTTCTTAGGATTCTAATTCCTTAGTGTAACACAAACTCTCCACCTCGTAAGTAGTGATAACTAAGTGAGACAATACATAGAAAGCACTACATCTGTCTGGCACATAGCTAACCTAATGAGTGTTCACGATTATGTCCTCTCCTTCAAAACAGGCCCTCCAAAATTGTCAGACTGGGTTCTGCATTTTAGGAATACATTATTCGTTTTTAAAGTTCTTATTATTTACTGATTTGAAAAGCAGAAAGACAGAGACCACTCATCTGCTGGTTCTCCCCTTACATGCCTGCAATGGCTGAGACTTGGGCCACGCCAAAGCCAGGAACCAGGAACTCAATTCTGGTCTCCCACAGGAGGCAGGTATTCAAGTACTTGAGCTGCTACCTGGTGCCTCCAGGGGTGCGCGTGAGAAGGGACGTGAAATCAGGAGAGGAGCTGGGATTCTAATCCAGGCATTCGGATACGGGATGCAGGCGTCCCAAGCAGCATCTTGGCTGCTGCGCCAAAGGGTTGCCCCTTATTTTTTGTTTTTATGTTTGGAAAGCTAATCCTACATCCAGCTTCATTTTTCTCTCATTAAGATGACCATAATACAGTGAATTCCATCATACTGAATAGACCAAAAAAAAAAAAACTTTTGAAAAATATGCTTTCAAGTCAAGAGTCTTATTCAGTCAAGAAGAGCAAATGCCTTGAGTTGTATATCTTTTGGGTGTGGAAATGCGGATGTCTCCCTGGCTGACCCGTCTGCAGTGCAGTGACGCTGGGTCAGTGCTGAGTCCCTGACTCACGGAACACATGCAAAGGGAAGCCACACAGGCCCACGTACCTGATGGAGATCATTTCCCAGGGCGTATTCTGCAAAGTAGCCCGGAGCAGCAGAGGAGGCTCTGATGGCCTGCCACATCTTGTACTGACAGCCTCCCAGGTAATGAGACTGGCTGCCGGGGAAGTGACCGTAGTTCCGGAACACAAAAGCTTTCGGCGTTGACCCTCGGTTTACTATGGTGCTTACAGCAGCTACCTGGTGAATGAAAAAGTGAAGACCACCACAGTTAGCAGCAATTTTTGCAATCTGTGAACATCAAGTACTATTTAGTAGCATGAATAAACAATCTACAACTCTATCGAACATGGTAAATGTGTAACAAATAAAACATTGAGCAAAGGGAACCACATCTTTCTTAAGTAGCTGATTTCTTTGTGGTACTGAGAGAATTCTGAGACATGTATTTTAAAAGAACAATAAGAAGAGATGTACTTGACTGTATAATTTAAAAAGACATTCAGGAGGGCATCTATTTCCAGACCTTTAATAATAACTGGCGCAGTGCTGGTCTCAACGGCTGACACCTTAGACATGAGACACTATGCTATTTCCATGGGGTCGTTACGGTGTCTTTGTTTCTGTGCTCTTTGAAAGCATCTGTACTTCAGTAAAGCCGAGCTGCATCATTACACAAACTCCTGGGACTTCCAGATCAGTTATTAAAAAACCACGTCAGCCACCCCGCGTCTCAGACTGCATCGCTGTCAGCTGAATTTTATAAAATGTGCTGTATTTGTTAATGATCCGAGACACAAACTTAAGAAGTTGGAAGGTACTGCTGAGGCTGAAGTTGCTAGTGTCCTGTGCTAAGCCCTGCTGGGAGCCTATTTACTTGTTATTTAATTAAAAAAAAAAAAAAAAGAGTTATATCCCAAATTCCTGAGAGTAATTCAAGTATGTCTCTGGGCCACCCTGGAAAAGTGTTAGCCATACAATAAAATCTGGAAGGGCCGGCGCTGCGGCTCACTAGGCTAATCCTCCGCCTAGCGGCGCCGGCACACCGGGTTCTAGTCCCGGTCGGGGCGCCGGATTCTGTCCCGGTTGCCCCTCTTCCAGGCCAGCTCTCTGCTGTGGCCAGGGAGTGCAGTGGAGCATGGCCCAAGTGCTTGGGCCCTGTACCCCATGGGAGAACAGGAGAAGCACCTGGCTCCTGCCTTCGGATCAGCGCAATGCGCTGGCCGCGGTAGCCATTAGAGGGTGAACCAACGGAAAAGGAAGACCTTTCTCTCTGTCTCTCTCTCTCTCTCTCACTGTCCACTCTGCCTGTCAAAAAACAAAACAAAACAAAACAAAACCAAAAACAAAAAAACAAAACAAAACAAAACAAAACCAGTAATCTGGAGGGATTTTCTACAATGAGTACATATTAAGGGCTAATTAAGACAAGTTTGGGTGGCTGCTCCATTTACCATGACGAATGAGTTTCTGAGGTGGCTGAAGCTTCCACACACTCACTCTGTTTTTTTGTTTTTTGTTTTTTTTTTTTTTTTTAATGACAGCTTCACAATTCAAAAGCAAGCAAATGAAAAAGGAGCCCTGGACATACAGGTGAATACACAGTGATGCAGACTACACCTGAGGATGCTCTCCCAGAGAGCTCAGTCATCTCTTTATTGATACCTGCGAGGCCCTGTGTGGTCTGACCTGCTCACCCTTCCAGCCTCACTCCACACACCGCCCTTGCACCCATAGCCTCTAGTCT
Source organism: Oryctolagus cuniculus (assembly GCF_051225735.1). Classification (NCBI taxonomy): domain Eukaryota; kingdom Metazoa; phylum Chordata; class Mammalia; order Lagomorpha; family Leporidae; genus Oryctolagus; species Oryctolagus cuniculus. Next base: position 135,372,112 of record NC_142869.1, on the reverse strand, counting down.
TCAGGAAGCCTTTCGCTCCTGGGAATTCTCCACGCCTCCTCCTCCACAGGTCATTCCCTTTGCTAAAGATTCCATTCAGGGGCCTTCCCTTAGGTCCTTCTAAATATATGCTTTCAACCAACTGTTTTTGTAGCAATTGCACTGATTTCAGGGAAATTATATCTTATCTGTGTTACATCTACATTTTACCTACACTGCCCTATGGAGCTAATAAATAAATCTATGTCTGTATTTGCTCACTAACATGCCCAAGGTGCATGGCACAGTGCATATATAATTAATATTTCCAGGATCAATAAATGTATTACTATGCCAGAGTTTAGGAATGAACAGAGTGTTACATGATTTCTCATGGCTATAGCTTGTCATCTGAGAATAAATACAAGCTGCCTGGGTTTCCAAGGTACAGAAATTCTATTCCTAAATCAAATATTAAAGAGAACAGAACTCAAGCAAATCTCAAATCACTAGGAATAAACAAATAAACAAGTGAATGGGAGCCACAGTGAGATGTATCTAAATGACATTACATTTTTTAAAAGCGGGATTCCATTTGGACATTAATCTAATCAAACACACACACACACACACACACAAATATACAGGAGGCACATAAAGTTCTCTTTAAAAATCTAAGAGAAAAAAATGCCATAACTTTCCTTAAATCACTGGAATTAATTTAAATAATTGTGATAAAGTAAATCTTTCTTATTTTTAGTCCTAGTTTTTCACATTCTTATGTGTTTATTATACTTTTACTGGATACAGAAAAGGTTTAATGATTGCATTCTTTATCTTCATGGAAGAAGGAATTAGCATATAATCCACTAGAAGAAATTCCAAAGAATTTTCTTTCACCCAAGTGGCCTACAAAATGTTCATGGAAATGTGTATTATGAAAAGACTATGTACCCATGGACTTTAAAATACAATTATGGGGGGCCGGCACTGTGGCTTATTGGTAGAGCCGCTGCCTGCAGTGCCGGCATCCCATATGGGCGCCAGTTCGATTCCTGGCTGCTCCAATTCCAGTCCAGCTCTCTGCTCTGGCCTGGGAAAGCAGTAGAAGAAGGCCCAAGTCCTTGAGCCCCTGCACCCATGTGGGAGACCTGGAAGAAGCTCCTGGCTCCTTGCTTTAGATCAACATAGCTCCCAGCTGTTGCAGCCATTATGGAGTGAACCAGCGGATGGAAGACCTCTCTCTCTCTCTTTCTCTCTCTGCCTTTCCTCTCTCTGTAACTCTTTCAAATAAATAAATAAATCTTAAAAAAAATTAAAAAAAAACTGCACCAAGATTCATTTTTAAATTCCATTCTCCATGAACTTTTTGAAGTACTCTCGGAAAAGGGCCCTCACAGACCTTCATTTCCATGGAAGGGTTGTATGTAAGAGACTCAGAGCTTACCTTAGGACACATGGGGTTTCTTGCCGTTTCAATCATTAGTGCAGATCCCATCCTCTCCCTTAAATGAAGGAGAATAAAGAATGTTAACATAATTTTATCTCCTAGCAATCGGGGAACATATACCAGGCAATTACTGTCTGCCCACAGCATTGTCAAAGTGCGAGAAGGGACAAAGAAGTCCAAGAATATCCTTAGGAGGCTTCTGGTCCAATTAGTGAACAGGGAACAGTACAGAGCTATTTATTCATCTATGATTCAAACTGGAAGCACCCACAGTTCAGAGACGGAGCTATCAATATAGGCCGCAATAATGGGGAAAGATGCAGAAGTGTAGCTTGAGAAAGACACCGAGAGGTGGCATGGCAACGTATTCAGAGCCAGGACACCGCAGGGTAAAGGCACGAGGCACAAGAAACCATTCGCGGGGTCCCACTGACAGGATAATGGAGTTGTGCTAAGACTGCAGAATTGCATCCACACTAGTCACTTACCCAACAAACCAGGTCAGGACATTTAGACATTAACCTTGTTTCGGCAGGTAGTACAGAACAGTGTCATCAAGAAACTGCTTTTAAAATCATCTCAGTTGACATTTAAATCACTAGAACAGTACAGAAATGGTCTTGGGTGGCAATTTTCATGAACAGGGAATTTTATTTCAGCGCAGACTTCTTCTAGACTTAAAAACGATGAATCTGCCCCTGCTTTACCAACTCTCTTCAAGAGTAAAGCCATTTTTTCTAAAGACATTTTTCAAATACGACTCCCATTTCTCAACTAGAACGTTAGGGAATCTCACACAAAGGAAATACTAATAAACTGCTTCATGATGTAGCCTTTCCAAGCTTTATAAACATCAGTGTGCAGTGCTTCCCAAAGCGAATGTAATCCTTGTCCTTCCCAACCTGATCTGTTTCCTCTGCAAGAACCTGGTGGAGTTTTATCTTTGTATGGGCCTTTATCTTTTCCTAGAACTCTTGCTGGAAAACTAGAACAGAAATTTTGGGAGCATACTGCATTCACATTTTTAAGTAAAGTTCATATTTATTTTGTATTTAAATCTTGTAATGATCAAACAGCTAAGATGCTTTCATGAATCAGGTTATAAATTCAGAGAGTTAGGAATGATAATTGCTTATTTCAGAGAAACATGAAAATAATTTTAAAAATCCTTATAATTCCTAGATTCTACTGATGCTATGATTAAAAACAGTACCTACAAAATAACAAAATCAGGGCTGGCACTGTGGTAGGTTCTCTGCCTGTGGTGCCAGCATCCCATATGGGTGCCGGATAAAGACCCAGCTCTTCCTCTTCCCATCTACCTCTCTGCTGTGGCCTGTGAAAGCAGTAGGAGATGGCCCAAGCACTTGGGCCCCTGCATCCACATGGGAGACTCGGAAGAAGCTCCTGGCTTCAGATCAGCCCAGCTCTGACAGTTGTGGTCATCTGAGGAGTGAACCAGTGGATGGAAGACCTCTCTCTCTCTCTCTGTAACTCTACCTCTCAAATAAATAAATAAAATCATTATCAGAAAAAAAAAAAAACACCACAAGTGCTGTCAATAAACGCAAAGAAAATTTCATATCAAAAAAGGCCAGAGGGCAGTTGTGGTAGAATATGATAGTAATAGGCCCCGATACATCACTGCTTCCTGGTCTCTATGTATTTGTATAGAGGCCCTTTCCACATACATCCTCAGTTCCAGAGGCTTTGGCCAACAGGGCATCAGCAAACACGCAATTGAACCAAGGCTTGCTAAATGCCTTTGCACTGGGGCCTGTCCTCGGGAAACCCTGACACGGGGATGATGAAATGAGGCCTGGGATGAGAAGGGCCATGTGGAGGGGCAGGGGGTGAGAGACACAGACCCAGCTGGCCCAGACGTATTTGCTGAGCTCTCTGCAGCCAGCCTAATGAGCTCAGGCAAGAACAGAAGTACCCAGGCAGACCAAAGAACTCTGAGCTGAAATCACCACTTCTTTAAGCCACATAGTTTTGGAGTGGTTTGTTTTGCAGCAAACGCTGAGTGAGAAAGTGGCGGTGGGGAGGTAGGGGTACTGAATACAGTTATGAAGTTTATTTTATCAGTGCTGTGACCAAAAATAAAAATCTCTGAAAGGGGAAGAAACAAAATATGCATACACACGAAGGTACTTTCTAAGTAACTAAATGAAAAAAGCATTTCAGAGCAGAGAAGCTGGCTTTACACTAAATGTTTAAGCCTTCATTAAAAATTGTTACTAGAAAGTATCATGATTTTATGATTTCATGAGAATTCATATATATTTTTTTAAATAAAATACAAGACTGAAAAGCAGCCAACATACAATAATGATGGGAAGATTTCACAACTCTAAAGATGTCAATATTCCACAAAATAACATCAAAATATCAGTGGAATTTTTTATGCAATAAAAGTAATCAAAGGTTCATTCTGAAAGTTAAGTGAAGAGCTTAACAAGAAGTAAGGACAAAAGACTTGCTGTATTGATATAAAGACATCATACAAAGGTACAACAATTAAATTTACAGAATGTATACAAACATAAATCAATAGAAAAACAAAAACTTGAGCATTGACTGTAATGTACAGAAGAATTTAAAATACAACAAAAGAGGGATCTCAAATCAGTGAAAAAAAGGAGAAAATACTTGGCAAGTGGTACTGGGGTATTTAATATTTGAGAAACAAAATAAAGCTTGATCTCATTACAACATAGATCAACATAAATTTCAGGTGACTTAAGAATTAAATATAAACCTAATAGGGGCTGGCATTGCAGCATAGTGGGTTAAGCTGTCACTTGTAATACTGGTATCTCATATCAGAGGGCTGGTTCGAATCCCAGTGGCAGCTTCCTGCTAATGCACCCAGAAAATCAGTGGACAATGACCCAAGTACTTGGACCCTTGCCACCCACAGAGGAGACCAGGATGGAGTTCTAGGCTCCTGGCTTTGGCCTAGACCAGACCAAACTCCTGAATATTTCATTTGGGGAGTAAATCAGCAGGTAGATGATCTCTCTCTCACCTACCCTCTTTTTTCTGTCACACTGCTTTTAAAATAAGTCTTTAAAGAATATACACCTAATAAAACATTAGGATTATAAAATAAATTACCTGGTTTCAGGATAGAAAATAGTTTATAAACATGAAAGTAAAGTTAAAACTCATTAAAGAAAAAGATCTGACTAAATAAGGATTTTAAAATCCTCTATATAGGCGATGGTATTGTGGCACAGTGGGTTACATCCTATATGGGTGCTGGTTTGAGTTCCAACTGCTCCATTTCCAATCTGGCTCCCTGCTATGTGCCTGAGAAAGCAGCAGAGGATGGTGAAAGTGCTTGGGCCCCTGCATTCACTTGGGAGATCTGGAAGCTACTGGCTCCCAGCTTCAGAGTGGCCAAGCCCCAGTTGTTGCAGCTATCTGAGAAGTGAACCAGTAGATGGAAGACTCTGTCTCTCCCACACTTTCTGCCTTTTAAACAAATAAAATAAATCTTTTTAAAAATCCTATATATAATAAAAATAATTAAAAGGCATTTTCAATATATGATTGACATTTTTTTTTTTGACAGGCAGAGTGGACAGTGAGAGAGAGAGACAGAGAGAGAAAGGTCTTCCTTTGCCGTTGGTTCACCCTCCAATGGCCGCCACGGCCGGCGCGCTGTAGCCGGCACACCGCGCTGATCCGATGGCAGGAGCCAGGTACTTCTCCTGGTCTCCCATGGGGTGCAGGGCCCAAGCACTTGGGCCATCCTCTACTGCACTCCCAGGCCACAGCAGAGAGCTGGCCTGGAAGAGGAGCAACGGGGACAGAATCCGGCGCCCCGACCGGGACTAGAAACCGGTGTGCCAGCGCCACAAGGCGGAGGATTAGCCTAGTGAGCCACGGCGCAGGCCAATATATGATTAACATTTACAATATAATGAGAAATATTCCAACAGAAAAATGGGCAAGGTTGATGACCTCAATATTCACCAAAAAAGAATATAATTAAAAGTTTAAAAAGCATCTAAATTCACCAGTAATCAAAGTGATGCAATATAAACTGAAATACCAGTTTCAAAACATCTCAAACCGATAGTTTTTTTTTTTTTTTAAGATTTTTTATTTATTTGACAGGCAGAGTTAGAGAGAGAGAGAGAGAGAGAGAGAGTCTTCCATCTTCTGATTCACTCCTCAAGTGGCCACAATGGCCAGAACTGGGCCGAGGGTCTCCTACAAGGGTGCAGGGGCCCAAGCACTTGGGCCATCTCCCACTACTTTCTCAGGCAAGAAGCTGGATCAGAAGTAGAGTAACTGGGACTCAAACTGGTACCTATATGGGATGCCAGCACTACAGGCAGTGACTTTACCCACTAAGCCATAGTGGTAGCCCCAAGTTTTAAAAATTAAATTGTTTGGTATTTATTTCGTAAAGATAAATACAAATTGATGCTGGTCAATGAGTGAGTTAGCACATCTGGATTAATATTATTTTTTATTTGAAAAACAAAGAGAAAGCCTCCACTCACTGGTTCACTCCCCAAATGCCCAAAATAGCTGGTGTCAGGCCAGAGAGAAACCAGGAGCCTGGAACTCCATGCAGGTCTCCCATATGTGGTAGGGACCCAAGTACCTGAGCCAACCTGCTGCCTGCCTCCCAGGATGTGCATTAGCAGGAAGCTGGATTGGAGTTTGAGCCAAGACTCCAACCCAGGCACTCTGATACGGATGGGAGTGTCCAAAGTTGCACCAAAAATCTGCCTCCGGACAACTATTTTGAAGAATAATTCAGTTATATATGCATGAAGATCCATCCAACCTTCCTTCCTCCCTCCCTCCTTCCCTCTTTCTTTCTTTCAGAGGCTGAGTTACAGACACAGAAGGAGAAACAGAGAGAAAAGTGTTCCAGCCATTGGTTCACTCCCCACAATGGCCACAATGGTCAGAGCTGGGCTGATCTCAAGCCAGGAGCTAGGAGCTTACTCCAGTTTTCCCATGTGGGTGCAGGGGCCCGATTATTTTGGCCTTCCTCCACTGCCTTCCCAGGCCACAGCACAGAGCTAGATCAGAAGAGGGGCATCTGGGACATGAACAGGTATCCATATGGGATGCTGGCACCACAGGTGGAGGCCCACCCTACCACATCACAGCACTGGCCCCATGTATGAAGATCCTGAAAACATGTCTGTTCTCAGACCCAAAACTTGCTTCCAAAATTTAACTTAAAAAAATAAAGAGATTTAAGTAGAGATGTAGGATATCCATCTAAATTTTATTTTGAACTATAGTTTTCTTTCCAAAAGGGAATTAAATAAAAATATAATCTGGGGGCCAGTGCTGTAGTGTAGCAGGTAAAGCTGCTGCCTGCAGTGCCAGCATCCCATATGGGTGCTGGTTCTAGTCCCAGCTGCTCCACTTCCAATCCAGCTCGCTGCTATGGCCTGGGAAAGCAGTAGAGGATGGCTCAAGAACTTGGGCCCCTGCACCCACATGGGAGACCTGGAAGAAGCTCCTGGCTCCTGGCTTTGGATTGGCACAGCTCCAGCCATTGCGGCCTTCTGGGGAGTGAATCAGTGGATGGAAGACCTCTCTCTCTCTCTCTTTCTGCCTCTGCCTCTCTATAATTCTGCCTTTCAAATAAATAAATCTTTAAAAAAAAGAAAAACAACAACATAATACGGGGCCAACACTGTGGTGTAGCAGGTAAAGCTGCTGCCTGCAGTGCTGGCATCCCGTAAGGGCGCCAATTTTTTGAGTCCCAGCTGCTTCACTTCCAATCTAGTTCTCTGCTATGGCCTGGGAAAGCAGTGCAGGAAGGCCAAAGTGCTCAGGCCCCTGCACCGACATGGGTGACCTGGAAGAAGCTCCTGGCTCCTGTCTTTGGATTGGAGCAGCTCCAGCCATTGTGGCCAGCTAGGGAGTGAACCAGCAGATGGAAAACCTCTTTCTTTCTGCCTCAGCCTGTCTGTAACTAGGCCTTTCAAATAAAATAAATAAATCTTAAAAAAAAAAAAATAGTACATCTACAAAATGGAAGAATAAACAATCATTAAAAGGTTTTTCAAAAACCAATAAATGGCATGGGAAATAATTTATGAGACAAAGCTAAGTGAAAATGCAGGATATAAAACTACATATATGGTCCCAATTGTTTGAAGGTGATGAAAACATACACACTCATAACCACATACACATACAGTTGTTTATCTAAAGGAAATTCCAGGCCGGCACCGCGGCTCACTAGGCTAATCCTCCACCTAGCGGCGCCGGCACACGGGTTCTAGTCCCTGTCAGGGCACCGGATTCTGTCCCGGTTGCCCCTCTTCCAGGCCAGCTCTCTGCTGTGGCCAGGGAGTGCAGTGGAGGATGGCCCAAGTGCTTGGGCCCTGCACCCCATGGGAGACCAGGAGAAGCACCTGGCTCCTGCCTTTGGATCAGCATGGTGCGCCAGCCGCAGCGCATCAGCCGTGGCAGCCATTGGAGGGTGAAAGGAAGACCTTTCTCTCTGTCTCTCTCACTATCCACTCTGCCTGTCAAAAAATAAATAAATAAAAAAATTTTAAAAAAAGGAAATTCCAGAAAGAAATATCTCATCATGTTAATAGTGATCACATTATTTTTACTATTAATATATTCTCTACTTCCCATAAAATAATATATTTTTCAAACACACTAACATTTGACCAATAATTAAGCTTCTTATAAACTGGATAAACTGGCCTCAGGGAGGGGAGGCTTGGCCTACTGGCTAAGATGCCACTTGGGACACCAATATTCCATATCAGAGTGCGTGGGTTTGAGTCTCAGCTCTGCTTCCAATTCCAGCTTTCTGCTAATGTGCACTCTGGGAGGTAGCAAGTGATGGCTAAAGTATTTAGGTCTCTGCCATTCATGTGGGAGACCTGGATTGAGTCACTGGGTCCTAGCTTCAACATAGCCCAGCCCTGGCCGTTGCGGACATTTGGGGAATAAACCAGCAGATGGGGGATTTCTCTGTCTCTGAGCTTCTGCAGATAAATAAAAACAAGTAAATAAAAATTAAACTGACATACTGACATATTTCATAATGTGGACAAAACATAAAGTGTCCTATCACAGTAATTTTCAAAATCACAGAAAATTATGGTCATCATAAATATCCTAAATATCCAAAATGGAAATGGCTGAGAAAATATGGCACCATCATACTATAGAATAAAGCACATTTTAAAAAATGCTGGCGCCCAGCATTGTGGCATGGCAGACTATGTTGCTGCCTGCAATGCGGGCATCCCATATGGGTACCACTTCATAACCCGGCTGCTCTACTTCCAATCCAGCTGCCTGCTAATGGCCTGGAAAAGCAGCACAAGACCAAGTACTTGAGCCTCTGCCACCCATGTGGGAGACCCGGATGAAGCTCCTGGCTCCTGGCTTTGGCCTGGTACAGCCTTGGCTGTTGTAGCCATCTGGGGAGTGAATCAGTGAATGGAAGGTATCTCTTTATCTCTCCCTCTCTATCTCTCCCTTGCTAACTCTGGCTTTCAAATAAATAAAAAAAATTTCAAAAAAAATGTGTCAAAGAGATTTTAATAAAGTTGGGAAAAGAGTAACACAAATTTATAATTTCAATTATACAAAATGTATTTTGAAATGTATATATGTCTGTCAAAAATCAGAAGGAAATATATTATAAGGTCTATGACTGAATAATAGGATTGTGCATGACTAACTTTCTACTTTATGGTATTGTATTAACTGTAAAGAAATGATTTGTCACGAATGACTTGAGAACAGATTAATATGTTTAGTAAAAACAATAAGATGCAAATATGATCAATATGCTAGTCTGTCACTTTTTCAAGGAAGAAATTGTAACTTTTACATGCAAATCTCACACACATGAAACCAAAAAATCAATGACTAGAATATGACTCACTAAAACAGCAAGTGTTACCTCTAATTAGTGTGATTAATAATTTAATATTCTTTATATTTTTCTCTATTTTTCAAATTAAAATCTGTACATTTTATATTTATAATTAGAACATTTTAAAAAAGAATCACCATAACTTACTTAAGAATCTTCTCCCATGTCTGACTATCATAAAATGCATGGCTCCAGCTCATTTTCACTGTTCCAACGATGACATTTTGTGAAAATATATCTGATCCTAGTTTTCGATAAAGTTCTTCACATTCATCCAGTGGCATATGAAACAGTCCTAACATGA